>NW_020438915.1:1195208-1219929 GCF_000699045.2 Agrilus planipennis | reverse complement strand
ATCCTACCGCTGACTTTTCTGATAGGTTAAAATATTCACATAATTTAGAATTGTTCGAAGAAAAGAAATATGTATTACTTTTCAGATCCTCCTGGACAGACACTCCTAAAAGTAAAGAAAAGAAAAAGGCAAAAGTTGATCCTTTTAAGGAAGTTGAAATACAAGAACGAGATAAAGAGCAGGGAAAAATTGCAGAAAAATTTAATAAGAAAAGAAAAAAGGACAAAAGTCTTTATGAAATGCATCAAGATGAATTAAAGAAAAAGGCACATGATTAACATAAATGAACATACATATTTTTGTAATTTTTTTTGTATTTCAGAAAAAAGAAACTGACAACTCCACGTCTACAAGAAGACCATTCAATAGAGAAATCGATTTAAAAGTAAATCAATTTGACGAGGCCCAGAAAAAGTCCATATTAAAAAAAGCCCAACATTTGGACGACCGATTTTCACAAGGGCAAGCAAAATTCTTATAATTAATATCTTCTTTTAAATATAATTATAAGATGTTATTTTAACTCTAATATCAATAAACACTTAATATTTGTTTTCAGTTTACTTTAGAAAATAAAAAAAAATGCAAAAATGAGGACTAAAAATTTATTTAAAAATTAAATCGTCATGTTGTGTCCCTGCCTGATCGTCATCACTAAGACCGTCTGTCAATTTGTATTTACATACATTCAATATCACTATTTTGATTTTAAATAAGTACTTACATTAATAAAAAAATTATTCATTTCGTTCAGTTAGTGGTGAAATTTGTACAGTAGAAGTTGGTTCTGTTTCACCTTCAGTAATCGTACAGTTTTTGATTTGAGACTCTTCACAGCAGATGGGCGAGGGAGAAGTTAACCCTGTATGAGCCCACGATGCCCCATTACACACCCTTGTATAAACACCCACCTAAAAAAATACACAATATGTAGGGCCCGTTTCTACACGTTAAAATTGTAATCGATTTTAATTTGACCATAAACATAAATAAAGATTGTTCACCTTCAACTTGTCCGTATTTTTTAGAATTCCACATAATATTTCCGGCCCTTGTGTTTTAGCGGCATGGGCCAATGCAGAACAAATATTTAAACAGTTTGTATACCCTGTTGCATCGCAAGTAACATTAATTGGTGTTTGTTTTATAATAGGCTCTGCATTTTCAATCAAACCAAATTCAAAAACACCACATTCGCATTTTCCGAAAGGGGCTGAAAAAACAGCAATTTATTGATTTTTTGATAACTTAAGGAGGAAAAAGAGAAATTTTATTCAACAGTTCAGCATTAGCAGAACGTTCGTTTGTAATAAGCGAAGGACTAGTTTATTTACGGTATACTGTATTCTAGCATAATTGATACACTGTTCACATAATACCAGGTTTCCGTTATGCGATGTGTCTACTTATTACTGTGATAATCGTAAATAAGAAAAAAAACAAATGTTCTGTTACTTTTGAGATCATAGTAAAGGAGCAAAAATTTTAACCAAAAAAACAAAATTTATCCCATACTACTTGAATATGAATACTTTTTTTTTTAATTTTAACACAAAAAACAAACAGTATCAGCAGAAGTTACTCAAAAAATTATAATGAAAAGATATCGTGGTTAATTCAAGAGCTCATCTATTTCTGAACAAACAGCCCCTTAAATAATAATTTCTCAATATTTTCTTTGTATCGATTATTGTGGAATTATTATTACGATTAACTTAACAAATTTGTTTTAAAATACTATTACTTACACTTTATAAATAAGATTAGCTCAAAAGTTTAATAAAAGTAAATTACGAATAATGATTCCAAAAGCAACAAAATAATTAACTCTGGAAATTTTTATTAAATAAAATTATCTTACCAAATACACTGTCCACTTTATTATCATCTCCACTAATAATGCCTGAGGAACATGTGCTAGAAAGACATTCATTTAAAAAAAAAAATTAAAACAATTATAATACTTACCCCACGATAAGTGCCAATTTGATTACAAGTTTGGGGAGCTCCATTGCTGTTTTCATCGTTACACTTCTTTACAAATGATTTAATATAACCCGAGGGTCCATATATAATCGTTTTTAAATTATAAACAAACAAGTAATTCTAAACAGACACCAATGGTGTCCTCTGTTTTTTAAGTCTACTGTTACACAATGGATAGTTATTGTTTCTACTGATAACCACTTTTAAGAAACACAACAAATTACATTTCTGTAAAAAAAATAAAAACTATTTTAAATAGTAACAATAACAAGTAGTTAATAACATACTCACTTTGATATATATCATCCAAATGTTTAATTAATTTTTTGAATAACTTAATACCAACACAAATACCCTTTTAAGGAGAATAACAGAAAACAATAATTTATGTACATTTGTATTTATTTACCTAATAGTATAATTACAAATAAATAAATTTGTAAAGGAGCAAAAAAATAAACTTAATAGCATTTACAATACTGTACCTTTACTGAATATCTTCAGATTTTTTCTTTTCGTTCGATTGTTCTTAAATAATTTACCACTTTAAAAATTCTCTGTAACACAGTATCCTTCAGTTCTTTCTAATGAGTTTACTATTGTGATAAAGTAAGCATATCAAAAGGGAATTGCTTGCACATCATAAGAGCAAAATAACAACGAGTGCAGTCGTATAGGTACAATTTAAATTTAACTTCAGTATTCAACAAGAAACAAAAACAACAGTAGTTTTAGAAGCTAAACGTGTCGTCGAATAGATTAGTTTGTTCTTTGAGATGTTGCGCCTTGCTACCAGTCGCAGGGCTAGCACTTGGTGGCCTTCCAGCATAGCTGACAAAGAAAAGATTTTTTTGTGAAATATTCACTTCAGTACAAATATTAAAACTAAAAATAGGGCACTTAAAACAAAAAACATCTAAATACATATGTGCAGCAAAAAAATAATAAGATAGCGCAAACAGGTCATGAAACATCTAAACATTTGTAGATGTGTATTAATAGGAGTATCCAAATAAATAAGAAAAGTTAGCACAGGAAAAAGCAATAAGCCCTATTAGCAATTAAAAAAAAAATTGATAAGTCAGTGCTATACGAAGATATGATTTTATTTTAACTTCTCACCTAATAAATCTAGCTTCTTTTACTGATTCAGAGTCTGAAACCGTCTCAGACACTGGCTTAACATCAGATTTTCCGAAGAATCTATTAAACCAACTCCTTTTTGATGCCCGAGAAGTGCTGCAAAGTTTATTTTATTTTTATTCATTACTTACTAATCTTTTAAGTAATTCTTACGAAATTGTTATTTTTACTATTATTACTGAAAAATATTTACGATTAGCATCAATTTTACAACAAACCATATTGACATATAAACATTATTCTTCTGTGTAAACGTAATTTTATTCTGTTCAATAACAGGATATTATTAACGCAATAATTGTATATTTATACGTACATAATAAAATATGTATTTCCAATTTTCTTTTCATAATATCCAAAATAAAATTCTAAAATTACACAAACACTTTCTTCTGTTAAATATAAAAAGTGTATTTTCTTTTTTTATTGCAATAAATAAAATCATATCTTCTACCAGTGATTACCACAAGAAAAAATAAAATANAAATATTTACGAGGCTGCAATCAGAAATAAAATATTAAATTGACAAGCAGATATGTAAAAAGTATTAATTTCATAATTTGATAATAATTTATATTAGTCTGAATAAATTTTCATGTTTAATGATGTTCAAAAAGGTAATATAACTACAGCACATACATTTAAAAACTGGAAAAATTAATATGTACAAGGTAAAAACAATTAATCAATTTACAACAAAAAGTCGGCAAGCATACATTAGATATTAGCTCATCTGTAACATATTAAAAATAGATTAACATGTGTAAATAATGCGTTTATCAAGGAAAAGCAATGTCATGCATGACTGGTAATAAATCAAATTATGTATTAATAAATATTTAATAATGAAGTACAAATAAAATGATAAGACCTTCACAGGTATGACAAACATTGGAACCTTAAGAGATAAGTCCTTACTATTATATATAAATAAAATTGAAAAATGAAATGCCTACTTTTTTAAATTTTAAGGAAAAATAACAAAAGTATTTAATTGCAAAAAGGACTATCGTAGTTATGGAAAAATAGAAAACCTCACCAAGAATTGTTTGCATTCATGTGAAACTAAATAGATTTGTTATCAAAATATTACTATAAATATACAGGATGTTCCACAACAACCTTAGGGAAACTTTACATTACTTCAAAAACTCACCTCAAAATGGTCAGTGTCCACCTCGTCGTTTTGGTGTACCTTTTCCGAAAATAGGGAGACGGTGTCCCTTATGAAAAGGTGCGCAATATGCTGCGACAACAGGTGGTCAATGTCATTCTCTCTGAGCTTGTTGTAAATCTGTTCATCATATATTAAAGGCACGTCATTGAATTTTTCGCCAACTTCAGATAAATAGGAATCGATTGAATCGTATCTCGACTTATTAATAACAAACTTGTTATTTTTGAGAGGGACCAGCCCTCTCTCTTCCTCTGTTCTACAATCAACAGAAGCTGAGATAACATTCCATCGACAATCCACGTCTGTCAGGAATCCCCGATAAATCGGTGACGCAGCACTTAAAGCTAACTGTAAGAAAGACATTTTACAAATTACTTTTTACACATTTTCATAGAAGAAACCGAAAATTTATGATTTTACAAGTTGTACCAAAAAATTGAAGATTGTAAAGTTATTTAGAGTGGTTTTAGTAATGTCAAAATCATTAGTTACCATGATAGGACAAAGAGGTGCTAACTGGTCATATAAAGTACGTGCTTCTGTTAAATTGCAAGCTTGAAAAGTCAACTGGAGACAGCAACAACCCATACCAAATCCCATAGCATCCATGTAAACCTTATCAGGTTCAGCTGCTTTACTGTGCAAGTAAGACTCATCCACAGGAATTTTTGTATGTACATCCTTAAATACTAAAAAAAGATATTATAAAAAAAGTACATGTATTTTATAATACTTTTAATTTACTTGGTAAATTGATGGAAACTTTTTCCCCTCTACGCATCCTAATGTTTCTTGATAATGTTTTAAAGCGAGGATGTCCATTATAAATAGCTTCATCTGGAAAAAACAAAGATCTTGTGACTCCTTCATTTGGAGTTGGTTGTGTTGGTGGGTCAGTAAAATCTGGACAACCTAATCTGTAAAAAGTTTTTTAGATAATAATTTTAAAGTAATAGTCTATATTCATTCTATATCAATAGTTTATATTAATTCAGGGAATCATTGATTATGTAGTATTTTTAAATACAATTACCTTTCAGCTAAAAGTAGCTGTGCCCCACCCTGTATATAAATTGGTCATGCAAACCTGATTTTTTGAGGCATATAAATTAGTGTATTGCCTTTTAAACAATTAGAAAAAAGTCAACATTTGTCTACAGACTTTCTGCAATCAAAATGCTTTAAAAAAAAATAGACACACTGACCTGGGAAAATTTGTAAGGGACATTATAACTTCTCCGTTCTTTAAAAGCTGACTAACTTCATCTCTTCTGTACTTCATGTTAGACTCCACTATATTAAAATGAGCCAACAACCCTCCGTAAGGTTTACCTGGTGTACCTTCTACCATGTAAGCTCCATATTCAGGTCTCCACAATGACTTGGCCTTTTCTGGGTCTGCATGTTCTTTCTCATTTAATTTTGCTAATAATTCTTGAGCTCTTAAACTAACCTTAGCTGTTCTTTTTTCTTGATTGAACTTCACAATTATATATTCTACTTCGTCGCCCCATTTTAACACATCCCATTGGCGATCTTTTAGACGTTTGTACAAGTTAATAAATTGCAACACTCCATGCTGTCTTACATGCTCCGCTAATCTTTTGGTCTCTTCCCAACTTAGAGGGCTTCCTTCAGTTAAAAGACCCATGTAAAATGATTTTCTAACGAAACGTAAATAAAGTTAAAGAAACGTTTATCGTTTTAGTTTTTGAAACGAAGTGAGGTGCTAACTGCAAACAGGTAAAGGAACACGATGTTAATCAATACTTATATTTAACAATAGCTGCTTAAAATGGTGTTGATAAATATACTTCAACTACGCAATAGCAATGAGTAATGAATAATTACAACTTATAATACTAACATTATCGTTTTATACTTGCGTAATTTCATGAAATTCATGCTTGACAGCACCCGGTTTCTTTAAGGTTATGTAATTGACGTTTAGATTATTTACGATTTTTTACTAAAATTCACATTCTTTAATTTAAAATTACAATCTTATAAATAAGCTTAATTAAATTTCGTGTGAAGTAATAAAAAGCAGCGTCTACAGTTCCTTGCATAATGTATGTGTCGTTTTTCAGGAGTGTTTACCACTTACAGTTAGGTTAAATAGGTTAAGTAACAATAATAAACTATTGTAAATTTATTAGCAATTACCTCTAATGGCTTCAAAGACTTTAATTGTGCATCCAATTTACAATAGAATAGTATCAAGGTTTCCACAAAATTTGACTTTCTGCTTTGCTTATGGTTCTGGAGTGAAAAAACAACTAAGCAAACACAAGTCTGATCCTACAAAAAATATGATTGACCTCATATTTTGCGTCGATAATCCTATCAAATGGCATCAAGCAAATTTGTTAGAGAATTCTTCCCACTATAGCATTCTTAAAATATTAGGAGCAAATTGGATCGCAAAATTGCAAGAAAATTCAGGCTCAAAAGTGTACTACAACACTCTTGTTCCAATAGATGGTCTCCTCATAAAATATGGTGTAGTCTCAACTAAAGATTTAGTAACAGATCTCTTAGAATGGTCAGATTTATATTTAGCAGGTCGTTTACACAAACCTGTAGAAGTAATTAAGGAACCCTCAGTTGGAGAAATCCAAACAGCTTTACAATTAAATTTACAGTCTGCTGTACATGCAGCACTGCTGATCCTTCCAGATAGCTTTACAGAATATGAATTTTATTGTACAATAGCAAGACTCAGTTATGATGGAGATTTTAGAATGATTTTTGGAGAAAACAAAAATAAAGTTGAGAATATTGTTAGGCCACAAATGCTTGATTTTAGAGAACTGTACAGACCATGTATGAAACTGCTGCATGATTATGTAGATTTTCCTATTATATCTTCATCATTATTACCTGCAGAAAGAGATATTGTTGAGCAAAAAAAAATTGAATTATCTATACAAGAAGCAGAAAAAGCCTCAATATGCACTCAGGATGTTTCTCCCTTGGCAAGACTTCATCATCTCAACCAATTACCTAGATGGCCTCAAGTGGCACTAACACGATTTTGGAACAAGGGTAGCCTTCATCAAGACACTGAAGATGTACTAAGGGCAGTTGCATATGATCCAGACTGTAGTCTCATTGTCCAAGAATGTATTAACAAAATTGTTTGGAACTCTTCAATTAAACAGAGCCTAAAGGGCATTTTAACTGCAGGATTCTTGAAAAGTGTTAAATATAGTAGTCAAAAAATAGCAAAAATGATTAAATAGTATACAATATTTAAATAGTTATAAGAAATGAAAACTTTTTAACTGCCTGTTTTAGAGTAGCTTTGTAAGAATTTGTAATTTTATTGTACAAATAAAACCAAATATTGTTTATAATATATTGTAAAACTTCATCTTTAAATACTCTCCATCACTGCTTGTTTATTGAATGGAGACAATTTGAAGACCATTTAACAAACTAAATATTATTTACTTTTAAAAGGAAAGTGCATAAGAAAAAATACTAATAATTTTTACTTTTAACCAGTTATTTTGAAGACAATTAAATAAATGGATAAAAACATAATTGGTCCTGCCCTTCCCCCTGGTTTCAAACGAGCCACCAGTGAAGAGCTATCCTCAATCTCAGAAAGTACAAACGATTCTCAGTCTGAACAAGAGCCAACTTCCGAATATTACGGCCCACAACTGCCACCCCATTTAAAGCAACAAGACAATTCGAAATCTACACGTGAAAATGAAGAGGAGAATGAGGATTCATCTGACGGTGTTTTTGGACCAATGCCTGTTGATCACAAAAATTCTTCAGAAGTTCAAAATGCCTTGGAAAAAAGGGCTTTAGAAATAAAATTAGGATACGCACAAACTGATAATAGTAGCATTACAGAGCGAGAAGAGTGGATGACACAACTTCCAGAAATAGGGAAAAATTTAGGATTAGGTGCCAGGCAATTTCGTAAAAATCCTACCGCTGACTTTTCTGATAGGTTAAAATATTCACATAATTTAGAATTGTTCGAAGAAAAGAAATATGTATTACTTTTCAGATCCTCCTGGACAGACACTCCTAAAAGTAAAGAAAAGAAAAAGGCAAAAGTTGATCCTTTTAAGGAAGTTGAAATACAAGAACGAGATAAAGAGCAGGGAAAAATTGCAGAAAAATTTAATAAGAAAAGAAAAAAGGACAAAAGTCTTTATGAAATGCATCAAGATGAATTAAAGAAAAAGGCACATGATTAACATAAANATGGACTAATTAATTCAGTTTTACGTAAGACCTGAAATAGATCACCTTAAGAAAAGTATGTCAATAGAAATCGTTTTAGAAATAACTTTAATTAAAAAACTACCTTAAAACTTACATATTACTTAAAGACAGGATAATTAGATCTTCAAAAAAATCTGGCAGTAAACTCAAGGCCCAAAGAGACACAAATTGTCTGCAGTTAAACACCACACAGACAAACAACCGAAAACACAAAATGACAAAACTTGTGACTGATCACCGATTGTAAGAACAAGATCATAGAAAAATCGAATGAATGACTATAGCAATGTGGTTACGGATACGGGCACATAATATTATATTAAAAATGGCGGAGACAAATTAAATTTCAATATGTCGGATTATGCGATATCGCAAATGGCGGAGAAATATGAATGCAGAAAAATAAGAAAAAACAAAGCAAAATAACATCCAAAATATACGGTGTAGGCTATATAAAAGCAATGATAAAGTCTTTAAATAAGGCAGATAACTACAAACAACCGTCAACAAGACAATAAACCGGGTATTTAATTATAAATAAAGTAAAGATACTAGTGCAGAAGCACTGAGATTTTTTTGTTTTTGTTTGTTTGTAGGAAATAACAGTAAATTTAAAAATGGATCAAGGTTATATTTATTTATTTGTATAAATCAAATGCACAAGTACAAAATCTATAAATTATAATGTAGATTTAGTTTCCTTGGCGTTTTGCAAAGCTTGAGTAATATACAATTTTGCGAGAGACTGAGAACAGAATTGAGAAATATGTTGACTATAAGTATTAATTTGTCCTGCAGTAAGCATAGGATTAAGCCTAGGAGGTACAGAATGAGGTCTGAATAGTTTATTGATATCCTCTTCTGGCAAAGGAGGTTCACCTTTGGCAGCTCTTGCGGCATTTTCTTGAGCGCGCTTTTGCAACCAACGATGTTTATCTTGCTGTTGCCTGTTAACCAACTGTTGATAACGATTAAATTTGATTGCTTCTTGATTTAATTCGTCTACACGATCCATTAAACATCTTAGTTGTCCTTCTAGTACAGATGCAGTACCAAGGTCTAAAAATTTAGAGCCTTTTTCTTCAGGAACCATCTCAGTTAACTCAGACATCATTATATTTGTCAGGGCAGAGTTCTTTATCAAAAATGGAACTTCCACGAACAAATTTTCAAAACCAACTTTTAATTTAACAAGTTGTTCAGGGGTAAACTCGCCCTCCTTGTACATTTCTATTGCCTGAGGAGTCAAACGGTATGCTTTTAACGTTAAAAATCCGCGAGACGACTTTTGTGAATCATAAATAACCACCACTGATTCCTCAATTGATGTTTGGTAATGATATTGTGACTCTAATAGAGGAAGACTAAGGAAATTTCCAACGTCTGCACTCTGATACCAGCCTACATGAAAATGATCGACATTAACACGTCTTAATCTACGCATCATTGCTAACTGATACTCTTCTTCATCTACTGTATCATCAGTATGTTTGGGAAATGGAAAACAATTAGTTATTTCTAAACGGTTTTTTACTACCAATCCTAATAGTGCTCCTTGAGCAATATCCATGTTCCCAGAGGTTTCTTCGTGGCAATGTTTTACAATTTTCATCACGGCCTGAGAAATTAAAATAAAACAAAGTTTAACTAAAGAATGAACCTTACTAACCTCTAATAGTATACCATTAAACAATTAATAATTATTTTATGAATTTATTTAGAACCAGATATGCTATGCAGATACTTTATACATCCTATTTTATATTCTTACCAAGCCATCAGCTTGTACATAAGCTATTGCAGAATCATTATCTGAGGTCCTTCTGGGTGGTGCAGCTCTACTCGCCATAGTGAATTCCTGACGTTACAAACGTTTTAAGCAACTTCCAAATTTGTTTAAATAAACTTTAATACAAATAATTCAATCTTAACAGCCTTTTATACGCCACAATATCCTTTTTAGGAGAATAGGAGACAAACCGTTGTCAGAAGATGAATATGTTAATAAGGTTAGGTCAAAGCATGACAGCACTCTCCAAAAAATTTCTTTTTTTTAAACTGAATGATTTAAATGAATTCAATTGAACACTTTAATTATCCATTCGCTGCTATTTCCTTATAATAAATTACAATATATTTAGAATTATGATTAAATAGCATGTAGCAACTTTTATAAATCGCTAGTTTAAAAACGAATTATGTATGTACCTAGTTATTATAAATTACAAACCATAAANTCACCTAATAAATCTAGCTTCTTTTACTGATTCAGAGTCTGAAACCGTCTCAGACACTGGCTTAACATCAGATTTTCCGAAGAATCTATTAAACCAACTCCTTTTTGATGCCCGAGAAGTGCTGCAAAGTTTATTTTATTTTTATTCATTACTTACTAATCTTTTAAGTAATTCTTACGAAATTGTTATTTTTACTATTATTACTGAAAAATATTTACGATTAGCATCAATTTTACAACAAACCATATTGACATATAAACATTATTCTTCTGTGTAAACGTAATTTTATTCTGTTCAATAACAGGATATTATTAACGCAATAATTGTATATTTATACGTACATAATAAAATATGTATTTCCAATTTTCTTTTCATAATATCCAAAATAAAATTCTAAAATTACACAAACACTTTCTTCTGTTAAATATAAAAAGTGTATTTTCTTTTTTTATTGCAATAAATAAAATCATATCTTCTACCAGTGATTACCACAAGAAAAAATAAAATAAAGCACTTACATTACAGGTCTGGCTGCACTCAAAGTTGTATCAAAACGGGGTTGAACGTAAGACCATGGGCCTTGATTTTTATGTTCTTCTTGGGCGAAACAGAGCTGAGCATTTGCGTATTTTTCACATTCGGATTTAATAAGATCATACGGGAAAGGAGATATCTAAAGAAAAAGAAATTAAAATAAATCACAAACAAGAACAATTTCAAATGCTATTTTAGTGTGTTTTTTTTATTAAATAAAATACTTTATCTTACCTGTTCCAACCTTGATATTGCCACATCTGCTTCCAAGTTTCTCTTCTTTCTTTCGGCATTAAGGTCATAGTATACCTTTCCAGAACAAAATACGAGTTTCTTTACCGACTGTGGATTTTTAGATGCAGGTCCATTATCTGGGATAACTCTTTGGAACTCTGTGCCGTCGACCATCTCGTCGAAGTTACTCCTTGCCTCCGGATGACGCAATAAACTCTTTGGCGTGAACAGGATTAAAGGTTTTCTAAAAGGCATTGCGATTTGTCTCCTTAAAATGTGGAAGTAATTGCCAGGCGTTGAACAATTAGCGACGATCCAGTTTATGTCGTGAAGTTGTCTGATGGCGAATTCATCACTCTCAGGTGGGAAATAATCAGGGTCGTCGGAGGACATCTGGAGGAAACGCTCAATACGTCCACTGGAGTGTTCCGGGCCCATTCCTTCGAGTGCATGTGGCAATAGGAGAACTAAACCACTTTGGCGAACCCATTTGGCTTGCCCTGAAGCAATAAATTGGTCGATAATACACTGGGCTGTGTTATTAAAGTCTCCAAATTGGGCTTCCCAACATACGAGAGCGTTAGGGTTGGTCATGGAGTATCCCAACTCAAAACCGAGTACGCCATATTCAGATAAAGAACTGTTGCAAACGATGTAAGGAGCCTGATCAGGATATAAATGACAGAGGGGCCTGAAATTTAAAGAAAACCATTAATTAATAATTTATTATTTTTTTAGTGCTTTATAAACTTAGTTTACCTATAAGTAGCCTTATCCACTTTTTGGTGATGTAGTACATGATGTCTATGCGAGAATGTGCCACGCTCTACATCTTGCCCAGACAATCGGACATGAATTCCTTCTTTGAGGAGTGATCCAAATGCCATGGCCTCTCCCAAAGCCCAATCCACTGTACGTGCTTCCACTAAATCCATACGAGCTTTCAAAATACGTTCGATACCTGTAAAAACAACCATTTAAAATAAAAAAAAATCTAATAAACATTGAAAAATATAAACAACCTTTGTGAATAACAAACTCAGTTGCGTTTGGAGGTGGAGACGAGAATCTTTTACCAATATGTACCAACGTGTCTTCGATGACTCCTGTGGGACTCACTTTAAGGGGATCTTTTCCTTCGAAAAATCCTGACCACGGGCTATCAAGCCAGTCCTTGTACTTAATGTGCGTTTCTTTGCGAGCCTGTTCCAGGGCTTCCTCGCATATTTTGTCGTATTTATCTTTAACGTCTTTGACCTGCAACATTTAGGGGTATATGTTTTCGTCTCCCATTTCTCCTCATCACAAAACTGACCTCTTCTGCTGAAACAACGCCTTCGCTAATGAGTTGATCGGAGTATTTTTCTAACACTGGTTTCGTTTGCCTGATCTTGCGATACATGAGAGGTTGCGTGAACATGGGCTCGTCGATCTCGTTGTGGCCATTACGTCTATAACAAACAATATCTATGACCACGTCTTTGTGGAAGGTAGCTCTCCATTCTGCGGCGATGTTACACACTTTCATAACGCTTTCGGGATCATCAGAGTTCACATGGAATATTGGAGCGTTTACAACACGAGCAACATCTTAAACAACGATAAGAAAAAATAGGTACCTATTGCATAATTTTTGTTAAACGCTTACCAGTGCAATATGGTGAAGATCTAGAGTGTCTAGGATCTGTGGTAAAGCCAATTTGATTATTTACAACAATGTGTATGGTACCATGAGTGGTGTAATCTGGCAAATCTGACAAATGAAAGGTTTCAAAGACGACACCTTGGCCACAGAACGCTGCATCACCGTGAAGCAACATGGACATTACCTAGTACCGCAAGTAAAATATTTAGACTTTATATACATCCTAAAATTATTTACTTTACCTTTTTTCCTTTTTCATCTCCCCTATAAAACTGTTCTGCTCTAGTTTTCCCTTGAACAACGGGATCGACCGCCTCCAAATGGGATGGATTTGCCACAACTGCCAATCTGATATTTTTATTCGTTACACGGTTTAATCTGTTAAAAAATCAGTAAGTTCACTGCGTATACCCCTGAGAAAAATATAAATGTATTTTTACCTTTCAATATATGTTCCTAGATGGTACTTAACGTCTCCAGATCCATCATCTGCCGATTCCAATCCAGCAAACTGTGTAAATATTTGACTCAAGGGTTTTCGACACACATTGGCCAAAACGTTCAATCTTCCTCGATGGGACATTCCCATGACTATACTTTCCACCCCATATTCTGTACTCTTATCAATGACCTGCTTCATTGCCGGAATCAATATCTCACAGCCTTCAAGTCCGAAACGTTTCTCTGAAGACCATTTTCGGGCCAAAAACGACTCCAATCCAGTAGCTCTGGTTAATCTGGCGAGTATAAGTCGTTTTTCTTCTGGATTGACTTCAAAGGCACCAGGAGTTTCAAGTCTTTGTCGTATCCAATTGCATTGTTCTAAACTGTTAATGTACATAAACTCGACCCCTATGTGCCTACAGTAGGTTAATTCCAGACGACGTAAAATTTCACGAAGGGGGAGTGCTTTGTCCTTACCCCCAATAAATGTTGTCGAAGGTAATTTAAAACTTCGGTCCATGTCGGTTTCCTCTATTTCATAAAATGAATAGTAAGTTTTGATCATAAACAAAAAGACATTTAAAATAAGCAACTATTTCCATTTTTATCATAGTTTATGGTTATTTATCTTTATAAAAATGGTAATAATTACGAAGATTTGTATTTTAGACAGTTTGAAACTTATTAAGTAAGTGTATTTATGCATATGAATGAACTTACTAATTTATGGGCATTCCGAAAGATATTGTGCAGTGTATGTTAATTATTGAAAAGGCAAAGGAAGAATATAGTATATAAGGTAAATAGTTTGATAAATAATAAAGCAAAATTACAAACAAAACAAAAATGTCATGTGGGTTATTTTAAAAATTACCTACCTAGGTTTAATATATATACAGATATTTGTTAAAAAATACCGTCACCACAAGTAGCTTATGAACTAGGTACAGCGGTTAAATAAGTAATACTTCTTTTATAAATCAACAACTATATTTGAAAACTTAATCATTTAAGAAATGTATTAAATCACTTCTGACATCCATATTATTGATTAAACATTATATTTAAAAATGTAAAACTAAAATAGAAGTAATTATGCAATTACCAGATTAAAAAGATTGTTTTTTTAAGAGATACAACTACAGATTACGAATTTGCACGAATATACAATGTATCTGTGTCAAATGAAAACGAAAATAATAACTCAAATAATTAACCAAAAACAAAACTTACTTTCCAACTGGCGCACCTGTTTCCTTAACTCTTCTGAGTAAGTTCGAGCTGGGTGGTCTAACCAAAATAAAACTCGAAAATAATAACATACCAAAAGCAACAAAAAATCATCAATCAGACAATTATAAGAAAAAAACAAACAAAAAGAAATTATAATAAATAATATGAATCAACAACGTCAAGCAACAAATTCAATAATAAAATGATTTAATGTGCATAAAAAGGGCAGTGTTAAAAAAGTGTGTTACTGATCACTATAAAATATTAATAACGCTTCTTACCAAAACTGTAGTGCGTATACAGCAATTCGGGAGGATGTCTGTCGTCCAAATCAGCACTATTAATCCCAAGGGGGTCCAATTTAGCTATTGAATGTCCTCGAATCTAAAATCCATCACCTCTACTACACCCGTCTTCTATTTAGTAACTATGTACACCATATATGCTTCTTTTTATTAATTAATGTTTCTACATTAGAGTGAGGACCGAATGTCATCCTGATGGTGAAGCGTTTCGGCTCGAGTTTCAAGGACGTCGTCTCAAAGAACTACAATTCCTTGACGCATGCACATGGTTAGCAACTTCGGGAGTTGCTCTAAAATTAAATCAACAATCTTCATCAGAAGAACTCCTGAAGATACCAAGAAAAGAAAACGTCGAAGGATAATAATTCTTCAAAAAGACGGACTAAAACCACCAATTAAACACTTCATCACCGGTAAACAAAAATCTCAACTAAAATATGTAAGTCTTGAGTNTTAACATCAGATTTTCCGAAGAATCTATTAAACCAACTCCTTTTTGATGCCCGAGAAGTGCTGCAAAGTTTATTTTATTTTTATTCATTACTTACACTAAGACCGTCTGTCAATTTGTATTTACATACATTCAATATCACTATTTTGATTTTAAATAAGTACTTACATTAATAAAAAAATTATTCATTTCGTTCAGTTAGTGGTGAAATTTGTACAGTAGAAGTTGGTTCTGTTTCACCTTCAGTAATCGTACAGTTTTTGATTTGAGACTCTTCACAGCAGATGGGCGAGGGAGAAGTTAACCCTGTATGAGCCCACGATGCCCCATTACACACCCTTGTATAAACACCCACCTAAAAAAATACACAATATGTAGGGCCCGTTTCTACACGTTAAAATTGTAATCGATTTTAATTTGACCATAAACATAAATAAAGATTGTTCACCTTCAACTTGTCCGTATTTTTTAGAATTCCACATAATATTTCCGGCCCTTGTGTTTTAGCGGCATGGGCCAATGCAGAACAAATATTTAAACAGTTTGTATACCCTGTTGCATCGCAAGTAACATTAATTGGTGTTTGTTTTATAATAGGCTCTGCATTTTCAATCAAACCAAATTCAAAAACACCACATTCGCATTTTCCGAAAGGGGCTGAAAAAACAGCAATTTATTGATTTTTTGATAACTTAAGGAGGAAAAAGAGAAATTTTATTCAACAGTTCAGCATTAGCAGAACGTTCGTTTGTAATAAGCGAAGGACTAGTTTATTTACGGTATACTGTATTCTAGCATAATTGATACACTGTTCACATAATACCAGGTTTCCGTTATGCGATGTGTCTACTTATTACTGTGATAATCGTAAATAAGAAAAAAAACAAATGTTCTGTTACTTTTGAGATCATAGTAAAGGAGCAAAAAAATAAACTTAATAGCATTTACAATACTGTACCTTTACTGAATATCTTCAGATTTTTTCTTTTCGTTCGATTGTTCTTAAATAATTTACCACTTTAAAAATTCTCTGTAACACAGTATCCTTCAGTTCTTTCTAATGAGTTTACTATTGTGATAAAGTAAGCATATCAAAAGGGAATTGCTTGCACATCATAAGAGCAAAATAACAACGAGTGCAGTCGTATAGGTACAATTTAAATTTAACTTCAGTATTCAACAAGAAACAAAAACAACAGTAGTTTTAGAAGCTAAACGTGTCGTCGAATAGATTAGTTTGTTCTTTGAGATGTTGCGCCTTGCTACCAGTCGCAGGGCTAGCACTTGGTGGCCTTCCAGCATAGCTGACAAAGAAAAGATTTTTTTGTGAAATATTCACTTCAGTACAAATATTAAAACTAAAAATAGGGCACTTAAAACAAAAAACATCTAAATACATATGTGCAGCAAAAAAATAATAAGATAGCGCAAACAGGTCATGAAACATCTAAACATTTGTAGATGTGTATTAATAGGAGTATCCAAATAAATAAGAAAAGTTAGCACAGGAAAAAGCAATAAGCCCTATTAGCAATTAAAAAAAAAATTGATAAGTCAGTGCTATACGAAGATATGATTTTATTTTAACTTCTCACCTAATAAATCTAGCTTCTTTTACTGATTCAGAGTCTGAAACCGTCTCAGACACTGGCTTAACATCAGATTTTCCGAAGAATCTATTAAACCAACTCCTTTTTGATGCCCGAGAAGTGCTGCAAAGTTTATTTTATTTTTATTCATTACTTACNCCTTTTTAGGAGAATAGGAGACAAACCGTTGTCAGAAGATGAATATGTTAATAAGGTTAGGTCAAAGCATGACAGCACTCTCCAAAAAATTTCTTTTTTTTAAACTGAATGATTTAAATGAATTCAATTGAACACTTTAATTATCCATTCGCTGCTATTTCCTTATAATAAATTACAATATATTTAGTTAATATTTCGTTTTTGGCAAAATGATTGTGATGATTAATTAATCTAAGACTAAATGCATCTTAACGTCGAAGGCCAATGCCCTTTGTGTATTTATTATCTATGTTTAATACAGATTCAAATTTTAGGTTATAAACGGTTAAAAATCACTAAAAGGTTATTAAAATTACACAAAAGTGCGAAAATTTGTTTAATTCTTCTCTAACTACTACATATATTCTTGTAAATTGCTAAAACGAATAAGGTAATTGATTTATAACTTTGTATTTGATTGGAGCTATGATTAAGCAATTATATCTGTACCCTTTTTAAATTTTTATATACCATCCAGTAATGAAGTAAGACGTTTTCATAAAGACAACAAATCAGCAATAAATATTTAATATCTAATGGCTCCACATGGACGTTCTGGACATAGCTGTGAGGGTGATCATGACCACCATGAGACCCCTGAAATGGGTATACAGTATGGTTTATATACCAAGATTGATAAAGAGAACTTGGAATGCTTAAATGAGTCCATAGAAAACTCAGGTAAAAAAGTATTCAAGCCATGGGAGGAAAGACTTAACTTTACAGAGGTAATGTTAATATATAACTAAGGGATAACTATCTAATTTCTTGTATTTCAGTATGTTGAATCTGATGCTGATGAAGAACTTCTTTTTAATATACCATTTACTGGAAATATTAAACTGAAGGGTATTGTGGTTATTGGTGAAGATTCTGCATCTCATCCTTCTAAGATGAGATTGTAATATATGAGAAAATGTATTTTATGGCATACTTTTGTATTAAATTATCATTTACAGATTTAAAAATCGACCTCACATGACATTTGATGATGTAGGTGCCACACCTGAGCAGGAATTTGATCTGCAAATTGATTCACAAGGCTCTTTAGAATACTCACCAAGGTATCAAACAGTAAACTATAATCAGAAAATAGTTTTTATTTCAAAATTGATATTTTTAGAGTTGTGACATTTAATACAGTTTACCACCTTTCAATTCATTTTCCAACGAATTTTGGTTCTGATAAAACCAGAATTTATTACATTGGTTTGAAAGGAGAATTTTCTGAGGGACATAGGCACGGTGTCACATTGTGCACATATGAAGCTACACCAAATGTTATGGACCATAAGAATGTATTAGAGGATCATGTTTCTTACAGAGTTCAGTGAAATGTCTTACAACTTTAAATTATTTAATTATTCTTTTTTTTTTATAAATTCGAAACATGCTTGAGATAATTGCTGAGTTAATAAGTGATCAGTTTGTAAGCTGTAAATTTAATGCAGAGATTGGTACTGATTCAGCCTAAAAATATTAGATTAAAAGAAAGTCAATAAGAGTATGAAAATGGCTTTGTAACACTTTTCTGTTGTATTTTTCTCTATTTTCTTTAAGTTCTAATAAATTCCATATTTTTACTAAACCTTTCACCCAGATGGACAATTGAAAAATAAAATAAAATGGTAATTAGCACTTATAAATTTAAAAACAAATTCCAAATTACATTTTCTTTTTATACTATTCTACCCCCCAATATCATCATACAAATGCATGAGTAGACAATCTTTTTCANACCTACCTAGGTTTAATATATATACAGATATTTGTTAAAAAATACCGTCACCACAAGTAGCTTATGAACTAGGTACAGCGGTTAAATAAGTAATACTTCTTTTATAAATCAACAACTATATTTGAAAACTTAATCATTTAAGAAATGTATTAAATCACTTCTGACATCCATATTATTGATTAAACATTATATTTAAAAATGTAAAACTAAAATAGAAGTAATTATGCAATTACCAGATTAAAAAGATTGTTTTTTTAAGAGATACAACTACAGATTACGAATTTGCACGAATATACAATGTATCTGTGTCAAATGAAAACGAAAATAATAACTCAAATAATTAACCAAAAACAAAACTTACTTTCCAACTGGCGCACCTGTTTCCTTAACTCTTCTGAGTAAGTTCGAGCTGGGTGGTCTAACCAAAATAAAACTCGAAAATAATAACATACCAAAAGCAACAAAAAATCATCAATCAGACAATTATAAGAAAAAAACAAACAAAAAGAAATTATAATAAATAATATGAATCAACAACGTCAAGCAACAAATTCAATAATAAAATGATTTAATGTGCATAAAAAGGGCAGTGTTAAAAAAGTGTGTTACTGATCACTATAAAATATTAATAACGCTTCTTACCAAAACTGTAGTGCGTATACAGCAATTCGGGAGGATGTCTGTCGTCCAAATCAGCACTATTAATCCCAAGGGGGTCCAATTTAGCTATTGAATGTCCTCGAATCTAAAATCCATCACCTCTACTACACCCGTCTTCTATTTAGTAACTATGTACACCATATATGCTTCTTTTTATTAATTAATGTTTCTACATTAGAGTGAGGACCGAATGTCATCCTGATGGTGAAGCGTTTCGGCTCGAGTTTCAAGGACGTCGTCTCAAAGAACTACAATTCCTTGACGCATGCACATGGTTAGCAACTTCGGGAGTTGCTCTAAAATTAAATCAACAATCTTCATCAGAAGAACTCCTGAAGATACCAAGAAAAGAAAACGTCGAAGGATAATAATTCTTCAAAAAGACGGACTAAAACCACCAATTAAACACTTCATCACCGGTAAACAAAAATCTCAACTAAAATATGTAAGTCTTGAGTCATTTTTTTATCAAGAAGCATATAGTGTGTAAAAAGTAAAGTCGAGAAAAACACCTTTACTTGCCTTATAAAAAATAGAACATCCAGTAAACAAAATGGAAAGTAAAAGTAAATAAATAAGCAAGCAAAAAGCGACATGATTAAGTTACACAAAAAGCGTGCAAAACCAAAAATTAGTAAGCTGATTGATCTACTTATTCATCTGTGTTTTGTTTAAGAAATGTTTCAAACTGTTTATAGATTTCTTGTATATACGTAAGAGTACAAATACAAGTACTTAATATTTTTGGACATTAATAATATATTAATATTGTTCGTATATATATTTGTATGTATGTATGTATGTATCTATGTAAGTCATACCTAATGAATATTGCCTCGTTATTTCATTTGGAGGTGCACCCAAAGCATCAGTTATTGTTGTCGTACGATCTTGATACATGATACCCAGGGGATCCACTTTTGCAATAAAATGACCCCTAGTCTGAATTTCATAAACGACATTAATATTTAACCCTTCCAGTAACAAAATATTCCTTATTTTTTAAAATGTTCAAACCGAATAAAAAAATATTTTCTCTTTAAGGGGCAAACTGTTCGGCTTCAATAGTATTTTTAATTTAAATGATGCCACACATCATTGAGACTATCCTACAACTACCATTTTCTTTTTTTTTTTTTTTGAAATATTTTGGGATCAGGTTGTTCAACATTATAGCAAAAACTATTTAAGAATAATTGAAAATGTTTATGATCTAATGGAAAAACGCTACAACGATACAAGAATGAAATTTCAAAAATAAACAGATAAAATAATTACATATAAGTGTGATCAGATGCAAACCAATGTTTGTTAAATATTTCGTGCAAAGTAGGTGAATGAAATATATGAAGATTTCTGCCAGATTACAGCTACATTTTTTACTTATTCAAAGCAACTACAAACAAAAACAATCCAATCTGGCAGCAAACTATTAATAAGTATGTTTTAAAGAATGGATACAAATGTACTTTTGTAAACACATAAAGGACGCTGTCTACTTTGCCATTTATTAAAGCAAGTGACTATTTCCTCACCTGGTAGCTCCTTATAATTGCTTGAACGGCTAAGTGGTCATCAATAACCTTCTCATTTGGAGCTCCCGTTAGGCCGAGACTGGAGCCTTGCAGAGCTGGAAGGAAGGACGTTATGGGCACCTCATTTTTTCCCGGGGGGGCTAAACTGGGCGGCCGTTGATACCCTACCCCACCAGCAGCGGAATTTCGAAAAAAAGAGTCCCAAGACTGAAAAATATTATAAAAACAAGATTTGAATAATAGGAATGGAAAAACAAAGTTTTATTAAAATAAATCATTGTGAAATACCAACTGTTCCATTTAATTGAAAACTTGCTTTCTTAAAACTGATTTAAAAAATTGCAATGAGTAAGCACTTGAGTGTTTGATGTAAATTTGCCATTTCGCAATCTAAAGACATACAAATATAGTCTCCCAATAAATATACTTACACTGTGTACGCTTGATGGGTCTTTTAACCAGGCATTGTACATATCTTCGACATAGGTGCTAGAACTACCATTGAGAAACGTTTCTGCTTCGGCTGGTACATTGTAAAAACGGGTAGAACTGGCACAGATAACGGGTGCCACATTTTTGGATAGAAGCCACCCTGCGAAACGTGCCCCCTTACCGCCAGACAAATTCGATATTAAACAGCGGGCTTTCAACATGATGACTGCTGAAACCAAATCATTATTGTAAACTTAATTAAACTATCAAAGCAAAAATCGAGTAAAATCAAACGTGGTGAAAGAAGTCATAAATTAATTTATAGGTAAATTAATCGACATAAGCACACTTCTTATTGATTCAAGTAATTATCTACAAGTACCATCTAAGATAAGTAGAAAATCAACATTAAATTTATTTATAGTAATTTAACAGAAAGTAATTTAAATTATTAACACTCCTAGGCATACAGAGTGGTATATTCAATTAAATATTTTATATAATAAGACATATTTTTTAAACTTAATGATGTCTAGACCAATTTCTAGCAAATTCAGATTTTAAATGGGTGCCTTCGGTATCGTAGGTATAACATCCAATCTATTTATTAAGGAGGAAATAAATTAATTCTAAGCTCAACCAGAATTAACCAGATTAGAACCGCACATACCGGTAATAAATTATGAAATGAATGAAAAAATTACTTTCAGATAATAACAAACATACATTTCTTGTTTTTTACACAAATGGATATTTACAATGTTTCTTATGTGACTATGCACAATTGTTAAATTCCTACTTTTCTAAAACAATGGACTTTATCAAATCTTTGAGCTATCTATTTAAAAAGTATAATCGTTGTAAAACATAATCATAATAATTGTTTTATATGACGCTTAGTGAAAACTCATGTATTATCTATATCTAACGACAATTAAAACTCTTTAGAGCTATCAATATATTAATTAGATTGGTACATTTTTACATAGAATAACAAACATAACGTTTTTAAAATAGGAAGTTCTGACGTAAAACAAAGCACTTTTACGTCACATTCCTATGCATTTACGTTTGTAATCCCAAACTTAACAAATGTGCCCCATAGGACGTTATCGAGTTTTATAACTTAAAATCACAAAAGAATAAAAACTTCAGTAAAGCATTATTTGATGAAAGGAATAAAAAATCAGAATTAAATGCAAAAGACAGACAAATGTAATAAATTTAGACATTTAAAATGACCCTTATATATATAGTAAAAAACCATAAGCTGCTTTAAATTGTAAACAAGCCAAGAATTTGTTCACCTTTGGTCTTGTTATGCAACATTACTCTTATTGATGCTGTTTTTCTTTTGAAAATAATACCTACCTAATTATGATTAAATAGCATGTAGCAACTTTTATAAATCGCTAGTTTAAAAACGAATTATGTATGTACCTAGTTATTATAAATTACAAACCATAAATATGCAATTAAATCTTTTTAGTAAATTGCCTATATACAGTTTTCACCTTTTGAAAAATAATATATGTATCTAAGATCTAAACATTGTTTCAGTGCATGTCTAGTGAAACATTGATTAATAAGGTAAAATTAACTTATTCCAATGTTTTAATTTATTTTACCCTTTTAACATTATACATATTTATTTGTATTCAAAACGCCAACAGGCTTTTGTTTTGTTAATAACTTTTTCTAGTAGACATAAAATGTGTACTTCTTGTACAACTATCATATTATCAAATCATATGTCATGGAGTATCCCAACTCAAAACCGAGTACGCCATATTCAGATAAAGAACTGTTGCAAACGATGTAAGGAGCCTGATCAGGATATAAATGACAGAGGGGCCTGAAATTTAAAGAAAACCATTAATTAATAATTTATTATTTTTTTAGTGCTTTATAAACTTAGTTTACCTATAAGTAGCCTTATCCACTTTTTGGTGATGTAGTACATGATGTCTATGCGAGAATGTGCCACGCTCTACATCTTGCCCAGACAATCGGACATGAATTCCTTCTTTGAGGAGTGATCCAAATGCCATGGCCTCTCCCAAAGCCCAATCCACTGACTTACCCCACGATAAGTGCCAATTTGATTACAAGTTTGGGGAGCTCCATTGCTGTTTTCATCGTTACACTTCTTTACAAATGATTTAATATAACCCGAGGGTCCATATATAATCGTTTTTAAATTATAAACAAACAAGTAATTCTAAACAGACACCAATGGTGTCCTCTGTTTTTTAAGTCTACAGTTACACAATGGATAGTTATTGTTTCTACTGATAACCACTTTTAAGAAACACAACAAATTACATTTCTGTAAAAAAAATAAAAACTATTTTAAATAGTAACAATAACAAGTAGTTAATAACATACTCACTTTGATATATATCATCCAAATGTTTAATTAATTTTTTGAATAACTTAATACCAACACAAATACCCTTTTAAGGAGAATAACAGAAAACAATAATTTATGTACATTTGTATTTATTTACCTAATAGTATAATTACAAATAAATAAATTTGTAAAGGAGCAAAAAAATAAACTTAATAGCATTTACAATACTGTACCTTTACTGAATATCTTCAGATTTTTTCTTTTCGTTCGATTGTTCTTAAATAATTTACCACTTTAAAAATTCTCTGTAACACAGTATCCTTCAGTTCTTTCTAATGAGTTTACTATTGTGATAAAGTAAGCATATCAAAAGGGAATTGCTTGCACATCATAAGAGCAAAATAACAACGAGTGCAGTCGTATAGGTACAATTTAAATTTAACTTCAGTATTCAACAAGAAACAAAAACAACAGTAGTTTTAGAAGCTAAACGTGTCGTCGAATAGATTAGTTTGTTCTTTGAGATGTTGCGCCTTGCTACCAGTCGCAGGGCTAGCACTTGGTGGCCTTCCAGC
>NW_020438915.1:1155046-1192050 GCF_000699045.2 Agrilus planipennis | reverse complement strand
TTATTTACAAATTATATTGATATTAATTCCTTTCTTTATACAAAAAATGCGAGTATAACTGAACACCTGAGTAAATTAAAAATTAAAAAGTCAAACATAAAACGTTAGCAACGTAAATTCATTAAGAAATATATGAAATCAGTAGTTTCCTTATTAATTTACCCCAGCTTACCCTATCATAGCCTTTGTAATTACTTATATAAACTGTAAGAATAATAATCAATAAAATACATAAAAACATTTATCACTTTTTTATTCATAACATCTAAATGTGATACATTATTATTTTAGCAGAATATTGTTGTTGTTAACACAAAAGAATTGTTTTATTAAAACACAGAAAGGACTTCTGTACATTGAGGTACACAAATGGAATGAATTTCAGACAATATTCATCTATCATAATTATTTAAACAATAGTTAAGCTTCTATTTTCATCATATAAAATATATTTATTTAGCAAAACCACTATTTAAATTATCTGTAAATTGAAGATGACTATCAATAATTTGAAACAGTTCAGCAGGTTGTGGAATTCTTCCAGTTTCTATTTTTGACCAAACAGGAACATTATTCAAAGAAATTTCAAATGCTCCAGATTGTAATAATTGGTCTTCAAATATTTTACTAACAAAAAATAGCATCATGCAGGCATATATTTTATTTTCCATGCACCATGACCACCAAGATGGTTGGGGTTGATTAAAATAATGAAAAATATTAACTCTCCCAATTATGCATAGTATTATCATAATTTTTATAACACCCTTTAAAATTAAAAAGGAACATTAATGAGAATAAACAGCCACAATAATAAAGTAAATACTACTTACAATTAACCGTGAAAAAAACATATTTAGTCCTGGGGGTTCATAATTTGTACCCTCAATAAGAATTTCAGGGTATTTTTGGTGAATTATATTGGAATATTCTTCAAAAGCTTTTCTATAACCACATGAATAACTAAAAAGAAAAACGGTAATAATTACAAACCAGGGCACTTCATTAATTTCTTTTTACATACCAATACAAAAATTTCATTGTAGGGCTTCCTACACTTTGGCTAAACTTAGTAGTACGTGGAATTTCTGATTGAGAATTTGTTAAATAACATGGAGCAGCAAAGAAAAACAAAAGTGTGGAAAAAATTATCTTATTCGTAATCGCAGACATTATATGTACGTGTACGACTAATAAAATGCACAAAAACTAATAATCACGTTACTTCTTTGCCTTTTGATTAATCTACTGACAGTTTGATGAGTTTGATGATAGGTTATGTTATGATGTCTCATCCAAATGTATTCAAGGATCTCATTATACCTGTACCAACTTACAATTAGTTTAAGTTGTGATTATAAAATTAAGTTTAATACAATTCCGTACAAATAACGTGTTATTTATTTATTTAGTCGTTTTCTTTTAATTAACACCTTGCATATTCATAAATAGTCAAAACGAGATAAATGTAAAATAAGCACTGTTGCAAAACTTAAGAAAATGAACTCGTTTTACTTAAATGTTAAAAAAGAGACTAACACGTTATTTTAAACTTCTCGCAAAAACAAGTATTACAATTGGTAGAAATAATTTTTTTTTGATAATTTACAACAAAACAAGATTATTTTAATTAAATTTTTAAGTGTTATTTTGTATTTACTGACAGCTGACAAACGACTGTTTACTATAGGGTTGTTCTGTGATCAAATTGCTGCTGTACCGGTTTTATGAAAGNCATTGTGGAAATAGACATCAACTGTGTAATAATGCTAAAGAACATCGAACTAAAAAGTGATAATCATCCAAAGTTAGTGTTTAAAAATATTGAACTGCCAAAATTAAATTTTGTGTTTAAAAATGATAATGACTTCTCCGTCAATTTCGAATTATTTACACTCAAACCTGTTGGTCTAAATAATATTAGAGAAATACAAAATGCATTGAGTTTACAAGAGAAGAATATAAAAGAATTAAATGTGCCAAATATAAGCATTCATAAGGCCAGTGTTTGGACAATCACCCTGTATATCATCATAGTGCTACTGTTACTGTTCTATGTGTTTAAAAAAGCTTCGCTAGCAAAACTAAAGAAGATAAAGGAAAAAGAGAATGAAACAATTATAGTCTAAATCTAAATTCGCAAGCTCTCATGGACCTTGGCTCATATCTACGTCGGGAGGAGTTATATTCACCTATATTTCACACGCTAAGCATTGAGTATTATATTACTCGTATGTTCTATGTATTGCATTAAATCTAATGCCTCATCATTTTTTTTATATATGTATTATGTATTTTCATTTTTTATGTGTAGAGAAAAGAAAGAATAGTTTTTAGAGTAAGTTACTTTTCATCCTTCTAATAAGGAAGTCGATTGTAATTTCTAGTTTTTAATAAACGTTTTTAAAAACAAAGTTTTGAATTCCTGAAACTTAATTTGCTTTCCATAATCACAAATAATGTAAATGGCTAATGAAAAAAGAGTCATATTGTTAAGTTATTTAATTACTTCTGCTTGTTTCATTTCAGAATCGCAGTCATTATTTGCGTACTAACGATTGTGTTTGCATAAACATTTATATTGTGTAAACATTTACAGAAACGTACTTATTTTTTAAGATAAAAATGGTAAAATATGTTTACTGTGTTATATTTCCTTTAGTAAATAAGTTTGAAATAGTTGCGATTAATTTGAAATATCTAGTTGCGCCAGATGTTAAACATTATGATAAAATTACATGTAATAGTAATAATAATGTGATATTGTTTCAGAGCAATTTTAGAATAGAAAAAGACACATTTGGGGAGCTGAAAGTACCTGCAGACAAGTATTATGGGGCACAAACAGCTCGATCTATAATCAATTTCCCAATTGGCGGTAGTCCAGAAAGAATGCCATATCCAGTCATTACAGCCATGGGAACATTGAAGAAAGCAGCTGCATTAGTTAATAAAGAATATGGATTAGATCCTAAAATAGCCGATGCAATAGCAAAAGCTGCCGATGACGTTATCAGCGGGAAACTTTACGACGATCATTTCCCTCTGGTTATTTGGCAGACAGGTTCCGGTACGCAGACTAACATGAATACCAATGAGGTAATAAGTAATCGAGCCATAGAAATTTTGGGAGGAAAACTTGGTTCCAAAGATCCTGTTCATCCCAACGATCACGTGAACAAAAGCCAGAGCAGTAACGATACTTTTCCCGGTGCTATGCACATAGCTGTAGCCCTCGAAATCCATAATCTCTTATTACCAAACTTGAAATTGTTACGTGATAGTTTGCAGGCAAAAGCAGACGAGTTTAAGGACATCATCAAAATAGGGAGGACACATACCCAGGACGCTGTACCGCTGACCCTTGGACAGGAGTTTAGTGGTTACGTCCAGCAGGTGGCTTTCGGAATAGATCGGGTAAATGCAACTTTACCCCGTCTCTATATGTTGGCCCTAGGTGGTACCGCTGTTGGCACAGGTCTTAACACAAGAAAAGGGTTTGCCGAAAAAGTCGCAGCCAAAATAGCTGAATTAACAAACCTACCGTTTGTGACGGCGCCCAACAAATTCGAAGCACTTGCCGCCCACGACTCGATGGTGGAGGTTTCCGGAGCTCTCAACGTTATCGCCTGTTCCATTATGAAAATAGCTAATGATATAAGGTGAACTTCATTTTGTAAGAGATTGAAAATATTGTGTCCATTATAATATCAAAAATAAGGAATAAGAACAAAAAAAAATAAAGCTTAGGTAATTAGGCAGGGTAACTACAACATTTCATTTCTATTACAACAACTAAGAACGTAAAATATATTTACGTTAGAAGAATTAAAATTAATATTGTCTATTTTTGGCTATTGTATATATTTTTTTGTGATAAGTTTCGATTAAATTGTTATGTGTAATTTGTAATAAAACTATTATCTTTGTACTAACAAATATTAAAAGGTTCTTTCTGTAGTATTTACAGAAACTTTTTTTGTAGATTTTTGGGTTCAGGTCCACGTTGTGGTCTGGGTGAACTTTCACTGCCTGAAAATGAACCTGGCAGTTCTATAATGCCTGGTAAGGTCAACCCAACGCAATGTGAGGCGATTACGATGGTAGCATCCCAGGTCATGGGTAATCACGTGGCTGTAACTGTTGGTGGCTCAAATGGTCATTTCGAATTGAACGTTTTTAAACCTGTTATGGTCGCTAATGTGCTTCGCTCTATACGTTTATTAGCCGATTCCAGTAAATGTTTCACCCAAAATTGTGTTGATGGTATCCAGGCAAACAGAGAAAATATTAAGAGGATTATGAACGAAAGTTTGATGTTGGTAACAGCTTTAAATCCCCATGTAGGATACGATAAAGCCGCGGCTATCGCGAAATATGCTCATAAGGAGGGATTGACTCTTAAGGAATCTGCACTTAAAGCTGGAATTACAGAAGAACAATTTGATCAATGGGTTAGACCTGAAAACATGTTAGGACCCAATTGAAATGGTTTCTCTATTGATCTATAATATATGAAATATAAGATAATATATTCTTCAAAGTAATAAATCGAAATAAACGTTTTATAAATAGTTTTTGTTTCCTTGGATAATTACACTGCTTTTTTTTAATTCAATTTCTACTGTTAAACTTAACGTAAGAAGACGCATTTTTTGGAGTATGTAGTATGAAACAAGAGGTACATATTTCACGTAAAATTTAATAAAACCCGTATTAAGTTTTTCCAGAATTACCTGTTTCAAAATTTATAGAATATTACCATTTAGTGTAGGTAGCTAGTTATGAAAGTTTACGTGAAGCTTGATCAATATTTCGACGTTACAATTTTCTTATGTTTGTATTGAAAGTTCTTCATACAAACTTTATGTTAAAACTAAATAAATTTTAAACAAAATTTGAGCAAAATCGACCTTTAAAAAATGGCAACTTGGGCTGATACTGAATTACGATTCGATATGTCTTATTCGTAAGTGTTGCACGATTTTTTTTAATATATAATTTTGGAAAATGATTTATTTATATCTGTAAAAGTGTGAATTGGGTAATCATTATAATGCATTATTTTAAATAGTTTAAAAATTATGTACATATAATGCGTTCTTTCGTTTTTTTAATACAGTGAAATGAGTTTACTAAACGGAGAAAAAATATTAGATAGTTTGGAAAACATAGAAGATTTTAAAGGAAATAAAGGAGAAAATGGAGTTATGTTTATTACAAATTTGAGATTAGTTTGGTATTGCGTTGGTAATGTTTTTACGAACGTAGGTAAGGATTATTTCTAACTTTATTTGCAAGTTAATATTATAAAAATATAAATTCCTTTAAAAACTTGTCCACTTCTAAACCGTGATGTATTGTGGGTGGCCTACGACAGTCCCTAAGTCCATCAATCTTTAAAATATAAGCATTGTGTAAAAATTTATGAATTAATATTTGTAATTAATTTCGATGATATTAATTCACTTCTTTCCTTCCAATTGCTATATACAATAACTGCGAGTATAATTGAGTACCCAAGAGAGTATATAAAAAATAAAAAATNTTACATAATCATCATTTTTTAATGTAATCTGTCCCATTGTTTTCCTAGGAATTGGATTCAAATCAATAACAAACATCGGTTCAAAAACAGTTAATTCTGTAAGTATAGAACTTATTTAATTTTACAAAAAATTTTATGTTATAATAATAAAACAAATCTAATTAATATTATTATACAACTGTTTTGGGTACGAAAGGACTAAGATGATCTTATTTTTTAGCAAACCAAAGGTTCTACAAAGGCCTTAACTCTCTATGCTCATTATAACTTAACTAAATACGAATTCGTTTTTGTTAGTTTTAATATCAACGATTCGAGATTATTTACAACAGTTCTTGATATCTACAGGTACATAAAACAATTATAATATTCTCTGTTTATTATTTCTAAAACCATAAAGAAACCTAAAATGTACGAAAATATTATCCCTCATGCCCCCTAAAATAATATACACGGATAGAGGGTTTTGTAATGCATATTACTGGAAGAATAAAATGATACTGTTTGAACAGTTAAAAAAAATAGTAAACATTGTTATTTTTTGTCTATTTTTACTTTTGAAGATTGAGAATCAAAACAAAATGAATCTGTTTGTTTAAATGTTATGAATTAAATTAAATATACAATCCTAGGTGCACCTAATATTTTATTTTATCCACATTAAAAATATGTTTTTTTACTAGATCGTATTTACTGACAAAAATGTATAGAGAAATAAAATTTCGGGGAGCTTTTCTCCAAAACAAACAGTTACGCATACTACCATCGGAAACGATTTCAAGCGTTGTTAATGGAATGTGGAACTTGTCTTGTGACCAGGGTTGTCTCGGAACATTTATAATAACAAATATAAGACTTGTTTGGTTCGCAAATTTAAATGAAGATTTTAATGTGTCATTACCCTACGTTCAAGTCGATGATGTAAGAATTTTTCTATAATAGGTACACAGTAGATACTCGATAGTGTGAACAGAAAAAAACACCAGTTGTTCACATTATAAATTTGTGAACGTTAATAAACAACCATAATTAACTAAATAGATATTTGTTTCTACAAATAATAGAAGCATTAGCTTCTTTACGGTATACGGTGGTCAAACATACCTGAATAAGATGCTGTTCACATTATGGGGGGTTATTCGATGTTCACACTGTCCAGTGTATGTTGGAAGCTCAAACCATTATATACTGCAGTTTAAATAAGTATATAACAAAGATTTATATTATAGATAAGGAAACAAAATTCGAAATTTGGGCTCGCACTTGTTATAAAAGTTACAGAACTTGGCGGCCGTTTTATTTTGGGCTTTAAAACGGACAGTGATGAAAAGTTGGATGTCGTAGATAAAGAGCTACAATCACGCTTTTCGGTATTTTGCAAAAATCCTGTGTATGGTGTCGAATGCAGATGGCAAAACAAAAGTCAAGTTAACTTTCAAACGCCTTTCGTAGCAGAAGATTTTCGAATAGAAGAATCCAAAGAAGATACAGCTGACGCACTTTCAGCCTATGCTGCATCAAACCAAGAATTAGAGAAAACTCACGTTTATTCACCAGAGCTTGGACTTGCCATACAAACACTTAAAGAAGGGTACACTTTAAAGAAATTGTGGTCTATTATTTAAGTAAATGAATAAAATATTTAATATACTTCAGTGTTGTTTATTATTAATCTGGAGAGAACATTATAATATTTTACCGAAACAGAAATTCAATTATAAACGGAGGTATATTCTCTGTAAATTAAGCAATAATTACATACTTTACATTACATACTTTTTTACATAATTGTAATTGCTTAAAGCCTAGTAAATACTTTCTATCTTCCAATAATTTCATGAGCGCTTTTTAGGTTGAAATTATTTTATGTATTTTACTAAAAATAAGACCGGAAAGTACTAAATTCACACAGAACTTGAAAACCATTGGTACCATGAAATTCTACGTACTTTTTTACATAATTGTAATTACTTAAAACTTAGTAAATACTTTCCATCTCCTAATCATTTCACGAGCGCTTTTTATGTTGAAATTATTTTGTGTATTTTAGTAAAAATAAGACCGGAAAGTACTAAATTCACACCGAACTTGAAAACCATTGGTACCATGAGATTCTACGTACTTTTTTACCTTATTGTAATTGCTTAAAGCCTAGTAAATACTTTCTATCTCCCAATCATTTGACGAGCGCTTTTGTTTAAATTTTGGTAAGCTAATCATCCACTTGGTCCTCAAAAATTGTTGGACTCTAGGCTTTTACGTACCTCAACTATTTGGTAATCAGTAACCAGAAACTGATTGTTCGGAAATTTTATTGCAGCGCGTCCTTGCACCCTTACACCTGCCATCCAAAGTTTATTCACATAGGGTGACGTCATATCGGCGCACCCCTAATAGCGTCGCGGCGCACTTATCAGAAGCCAACCGTCAGTGATAGTTGTGAACGAAGAGGAAAACATGGCTACAATACAGCAAACCCGACGTAATATGCATGAGTTACCTATTGATCGGTACGTAAAATAAACAAATCACTATTTTACTGTTATCGTATTGTGTGTTAGTAGTTAGAATTACGAATTTTCCGAATCTTTTTAAAAAGAGAAAAGCTGCAAATAGAACATACTTAGCAATAAAGATATGTTGCCAATAATTGTTCTTGAATGACAAATTACTAGGGACTATTATTACTTACTAATACAAATTAATTCTGATTGGAAATTGAAAATGGAAAAATGAAAATTATAAAAGAATTTGTTGTAGTAATCGCAATTCAACAATCGCTTTTATTTATTATATTATAAATTAAATCTGTGAACAAGGTGAATAGGTAATTTATTGGTTTTCTAAAAATTAATAAACAAAGTTTGGTTGACTTTTTAAGGACAAATAGAAATAATTTTATTGATGTTTGTATAATTGAATAATAAAGAACATTCTTTTCGAAATCAGAGAAATCAAAATGGAATAAGTTGGAAATTGTACTGTAAACAATATTTTATACTCTATCTAACTGTTTTTATTGTAAAAAAGTGTAAATATACTTAAAAATCTCTTGAAAGTTATTTTATATAAAGGATTATTGAATTGTGTGTGGCCTATACCAGTCCCTAAGTCCATCAATTTTATAATATTCACACTAAACTACATAGAAAANAGTTAATTTCCCTTTATTTATTAATTAATTTCTTATTATTTAATTACTAAGAATTCTGAAAAAACAAACTTTCTTTCTCTTTAAATAAATTAAGTTCATAAGTAATCTGTTCTTAATAACTACGTGTATTTGGTTTAACATTATTATCATTTAATATTTAATAAACAAATTTGTAAAAATTTCTTTCTATAGAAAATCTACCTATGTAATGGTAACAAATAATTTTATTGCATTTATTTCAACTTTCCGATATTTTTATTTTGGGGAGGACATATTTATGAAAATATAATCATGTAAAAAGACTATTATTGTAAGAATCAAAGCCAAAAAACTTTTAGGCTTCCCATTGTGAATTGTTGGGAAGGTCCATCAGAATGGGAACTGGATTCTTCAGACATGAATACAGAGTCAACCGAAAGACCATTACGTCATGGTTGTGACGATTTATGGTCGTGGAGTTTATGGGAAAAAAGTCCAGAAGTAAAATTATACGGTAGTTACCTTAGAATAGCCCATTTTCACCCTAACTGGAGTAATGGTACAGCGGGGGTTATGGGCACAAGGATTTTAAACAACGGTAGGTATTTCTGGGAACTAGAAATTTCCCGAAGATTATTCGGGACTAGCATGATGATGGGTATTGGGACAAAAAAGACACGTCTCCATGCAGGAGGCTTTATAAACATCTTAGGGGAAGATAACAACAGTTGGGGGTTGTCACATAAAGGACTCCTTTGGCACGGAGGACGATCGTATTTTTATACGAAACCTTTCAGAGAAAACAGAAGAACAATCATAGGCGTACTTTTTGACGGGATTGCAGGAACTTTGACCTATTACAAAGACGGTAAATGTTTAGGGGTAGCCTTCAGGGGTTTGAACGAGATTGAAGAACCATTGTATCCTGCCGTTTCTTCAACTGCGGCGAAAACAGAGATGTCCTTAGTTACAATGAAAAGGGATTTTGTGAATTTACAGGACAGGTGCAGGGACGTTATAGTAAAACGAATCAAGGACAAAAAACACCTGAAACAACTGTATGTACCACCCAAAATACGACATTATTTAAGTGAATCGATATTAGAAGAATCGCAATCTTTACAATTGGTAATAGAAAACGGTTTGAGTACCGTTTGATTTAGGTAACGTTTTAGTCGCAACATATCTCATTCAAAATCTAAAACGTCATGTTTTTGTCTACGTACTCTTATCTGTTTTGTTGAATAAAATGTGGTTGGCAATTCTTGCAATCGCTATATCAGTAAACTATTGCTAGTTAATTAATGTAATGCACCAGGACCAATATGAAAACTTATTCAAATCGAAATTACTAGGAGGGAAATGTGTAGAAATCAGAACCAGTGCAAAATTGTAAAGGTTTTTTATTAGTTTTAAAACTAATGTTTCAAATTCAGATGTAATTTTTTAACAATTAAATATCTTTTTCACTAAAACATAACTTGGAAACGTTTACACTTGAAGACATGAAAATTATAAATTTAACATAAAAAACTCTTATACCTACTCCAATTTCTAAATATATTAGTTATTAAATACTTTATTGAATTTAAATTATTCTTTGTTCAGTAATATACCAGAATTTTGTCTAATTAGTAAAAGGTAGAAAGAATCTTGCCCAAAAATTATTGAATCGCAAATCATTTAAAATGATTATGCATATATTTCAGTTTTTTACGTGTTTAATGGCCAATATTTAAATTACAACCTTTTTTCATACGATTTATCAATATATAATAGAATTTTATAATTCCTCATATCTTAAATTTTTAATTATTATGGGGAGTCATGATTCTCAGGACCTCCAGCGTATTGACGTCTAGGATATAAATAATTTTACATTCATGATCTCATTTTAATGTAAATTTAACAGACTTAACTGTATCGTTTGCATAATTATAAAGTTTTAAAAAATTTTAATTAAATATTGGATATTATGGGTAGGTAGGTATTGTTGTCAAGCAACGTGTTAGATTATTTGTTTGTATGATAAAATTGGCTAGGATTCTAAACCGAGGACAACAAGCTGGACTATGTTTATCCATAAATAGCACAAAAACTGCCCGTATTATCTCCTTTAATTACGTATAATTCGTAAACCAGATGTAAGATATTTTTGGTCTTAAAAATTCCACTGATTTGATAAAGGCGAGGACAAGTGAAAAGAAGATTTATTACTATAACAATGTATTTGTCTTGTGCGTTTAAATATTCGTTATCTCTATTTTTGTATACATAAACTGAAAATATGTATATTATTGTGTATTTCGTGTTATTAATATTAATAGGTATGCATGTAACTAATTTGTTATTAACAGCGCAACGACGAACACTATGTTTGGTTGCAAAATTATTTTGCACTAAAAGTTATGTTTTAATTAAACATTGTGTCTGTTGTTGTGTTGTTAATTAATGTGGAGTTAAAAAAAAAGTAAAAAGCTTCATCGATTCGTTTCTTAATTTGTTATTGTTTTATTTAAAGTGAAGGTGACCTATGGAGTACCATTATTTGTGTATATTAGAATGTGATGAAAAATTTTGTACTTGCATTAAAAAGGTGTAGTTGCAAATATAATAATGTATCATTATATGTATTAAATTGTAGATTTGCCATTAGCTTCTTTCTATTAACTAATAAAATGTTGTATTACCGATACTTAAACTTAAAATTAGTAAAACTTATTTTTGTGATGTTTTTATAAGCCGTGGATTAAAAAAGTGCCATATTATTGAATTATACATTTAAATTTTTATTTCTTATTACATTTTGATCGACAACAATCTTTAATGAAGTAATATCTTACGTACCTAAAATAAGTTAATTTCTCAACAAAAATTATTTTTAACAATAGCACAAGGCACTAATAGTGTGCAAAGAAAGAAGTGCAACTTGTTCTGCATTTTTTTTATGAAAATGTACATATACTTACTTATTATTACCTACATTTGTGTCTTTATTTTAGCCAAAGATGATAACTGTTATCGTAAATATAATAATTAAAAATACTTACTAGTAAAATCTACAATTTGTTTTATTTGGTGGGTATCTTGGAGCTTGCACCTGTCTAGGGGTTGCGAAAAGGGTTCCAGGGTACCGCTCGTTTTTCTAAGAAGTAACTTTTGAATGTCAGATTTACATTTTGATATTTTATTTGTTAAATAGAACCGATTAGGTACTTGTTTATTTTAAAAAAATTACATTTCTCTTATCAATAACTTTTTTACAAAAAACGTACATACAAATCGATAACATTTGGCAGTGATAATATACATAAACAGGCAGATAAATTAACATTACAATGTGAAAAAATATACAATTTTAGCAACGATAAGTAGGCATAGTAACGTCCGTCCATTCATAAATAAAGAAATTAGTAATCACAAAAGTCACTAGAATCCACTAGAGAAAAACTTTGGTTGGCAATGTTTATACTTTGATCCTATGCCTTGAACGGCCAGGATTAAATCGGTTTCGCCATGTTTTCCTTGGTGGGTAATAGTAAGGCCTTCTTTGGGGAGATTCGTTCTTCAGTTCCAATGGCGGCAGGATAGATACGGGCGTGGGTCTGGAAACCGGTTCCCCATATTTCTTTCTCATGCATACCGAGCATCGGCTTATTCTTGAAGTAAGGTCCATACTGGGCTTTAATACTTGCTCTCTGGGCTTCTGGAACATCGCGTAATCTTCGATGGTCGCTAACCAATACGAGTACGAAGTTGTGTAGTAGTTACAGCGACCTTGTCCGTGACATTCGATGAATGGTCTCGATCTGAACTCTTCCAAACACGAACCTGGAGAGACGAGAGATTGACCATCTCCTTGACCACCAGCATCCACTTGCTATAAAATAAATTTAAAAGTTACAACGTACTGACAAGAGAACAGAAGACATCTTACCATTAGGAAACTGTATCCAACCCAGGCCCTTTCCCAGCCTGCTGGACAATCAGGTATGGAGGTGCTTTGACTGTGGACAGCGATCAACCTCGTAGGTGCTTCACAAACTATACATCTAAAGTGAAATTTTTATTGTTGGTTAATTATTTTAACTGTAAAATTATTAAATGAAGAAGCCACAAGTAAACCAGTTGGTGTGGTGCCATAGGACACAATATTAGAAAATTTACCTGGATATATATCTTCTCACGTCCGTTGCTGGAATTGTTGTCATCATCACTGGCATTGGTTCGTTTGTCGAAAGCCAGTAACTATAGTCGTTTCGTTGAGCATATTCGCATTGGTTGTTTAAATTACAGAAGAAGTAAGGCATCGTACTGAATTTTCTTAAACAACTACCAGGAGCGCCTAAAATAATCACACAAATAAAAGGTTAATCGCAAATGAGTGATCCCTAAGTTGGAGTTAACTTTTTAATATGATACTTACCTAAGTCTTGTCCTTTAGCCAAAGAATTTCCTAGTAAATACAATAACGAATAACCTTCCCACATTTGGATGGTGTTTCGGGGACATACAGGTGTAATTTCTGATTGGGAATGTCGGGTGAACATAAAGCCCCTGTTGGGTGGTCCAGGTGCTGGGGGTGCGGGATAACCTGGCAAACCAGCAAAACCTCTAGGGCCTGGTAATCCAATTATGCCTGGATAGCCGGAGTCACCAACTAGTCCTTTTAATCCAGGGAGCCCGGGGAGTCCTGGTAAACCAGCGTCTCCTTCTGGACCCTGCATTCCCTTAAGTCCAGGAAAACCAGCTTTTCCAGGTAAACCCATTCCTCCTGGAAGCCCCATTAAGCCAGGATATCCAATATCTCCAGGTTCGCCAGGATAAATATCATTTGAAATTTCTCCATGCTCCCCTTTTATCCCCTTAAAGCCGAATAAACCTTGCAAGCCAGGAAGACCAATATCACCGGAAGGCCCTCTGCTTCCTTTCGGCCCGCTTGGACCAGGAAAACCATCGCGTCCGCTGTCGCCAATCTTGTAAAAATAATAAAATCTAAATAAAAATACTTATCGTTGCCGTTAGTATTTAAAATAAAGAGCAAATAATAACATTAACATTAATATTTTTTGCTATATCGGTAAACAATAAAGATTTTTTGAAATTCCGATACGGTATTTTCAAAAGGCTGTCTGGTACCTACCACTCCTTTTTCGCCGGGGACTCCAGGCGGTCCAGAATATCCGACATCTCCCGTTTCACCCTTAAAACTAACTGATGCATATCCTGGTTCACCAAGTAAACCTTTTCTGCCCTTCTCTCCCGGTTTTCCGTTCATGCCTGGTAGTCCAATTTTGCCAGGCCAGCCTGGTGTTCCCGGAAATCCTTCGTCTCCTACAACTCCCTTTCTACCCGCAGTAGTTGTTCCAGGAATGCCTGCAATACCTTTAGGTCCTTCGTATCCGTAATCACCAGGTGCTCCTTTTTGACCGGGTCTTCCCGGTATTCCAAGCCTTCCAGGTAATCCATCCCGTCCTTGTTCGCCAGGTTCTGCATTTTGTCCGGGCATTCCAGGAAGTCCCGGAGGTCCAATATCACCAACACCACCTTTAGCACCGGGAAAACCGCTATCTCCCTCAAATCCTCGAGATCCCAAGTCCCCTCTTCCACCCTTCACACCTACAATTTTAAATTATTATGAACTAGACAAATATATACATTTAAGAATGGCTTTAAAAAAGATCATGAAATACCAATGTGGTATTTTAGTGCTTACATAAAAGTAACGGTCAATTTTGTTTATTTACAAAGAAGAAGATATTAGGATTTTGTTAATTTAGAAAAACATATTACCTAAACAAGTTTATATGTAATAAACTACATAAACTACACTAACCTTTTGGTCCTGGAAATCCGGGACTTCCTTTTTGCCCTGGAAAGCCAGGAAGCCCTCGCATTCCAGGTTCGCCGTAGTCTCCTTTTTCAGCGGTGGCACCATATAAAGCCAAACCTGGAAGACCTCTCTTCCCCTTGGGCCCTATAGGACCAGCAGGTCCAACGGGTCCTTGAAAACCATCGTCTCCTGGTAGTCCAGGATGTCCCATTAATCCAGGTTCACCATCCATACCTGGCTCACCCTTAAAGCCGTCAGGTCCCATTGGTCCAGTGTCCCCTCTTACCCCCTTGATTCCCATTAAACCGTTTCTTCCAGGCCATCCAACATCACCTTTTACACCTTGATCGCCAATGTCTCCCTTGCTGCCCAGCTTTCCTATCTCTCCCGGTTCTCCACGAGGTCCAGGTAAGCCATTTCGTCCAGGGATTCCACGTTCGCCTTCTTTTCCTTTCAAACCTTTTTCGCCGTAGATGCTCATACCTTGATCTCCTTTTGGTCCGGGACTTCCATCCAGTCCGGGTAAACCATCATAACCTGGTGGACCATTAAATCCTGGTTCACCGTCCTCTCCTTTTGGTCCACTTATTTGGGTTTCTCCCTTTTCTCCTTTACGACCCATGTAGCCGGAGTCACCCCTCAAACCCTTGAATCCTGGTAATCCCGGCAAACCATCCAATCCCTCGTTTCCAACTTCTCCTCTTATGCCTTTGGGGCCTCTACCTCCTTTAAGGCCAGGTAAACCACTTATTCCTGGAGTACCAGCTAGTCCTATAATTTTAATAAGTTAAATATACAATACACAACTGCGTCAAACAGGCGGTCCTTATTAACAAGTACGGTTATCCATTACAAACGACATATCGTCGACAATTTGTTTGTAACAAATATTGAAAGACGCTTGCCTTAAGAAATAGGATTAAGGTGGATACATCGTTGTCACTTGCGACGGTTCAAAGGCAAAACAAGACCACGAAAAGTTTATTTTACAGATAAAAATAAAAATATATTTGTGTTAAATCGTAAAATTTCTAAGCAAAATACAGAATTGCGTGAAGCCGTATTATCAGAAAAAAAAAATTTGTACAGTTAATAATATTGTCGGTTACACGGACAACCGGCTTAATAATAATACCTTCTATTACCTTTTTCCCCTGGTCCACCAGGCAATCCAGGTAAACCTTCCAATCCAGGTTTTCCTGGTCGACCTGCAAAACCTGGTAGGCCAACATCGCCATCCGGTCCACGTCTTCCAGGTGGTCCAATTTCACCTTTACTACCCTTAAGACCTCGTTCGCCTTGGAAGCCGTCATCACCTTTCTGACCCATTTCTCCTATGGGGCCTCTAAAACCATTCATTCCGGGTATACCGGGGGAACCAGGTGGTCCTGGTATTATGGCTCCCCTTTGACCTTTCGAGCCTTTTATCCCTGGTAGTCCTGTTATACCTGGTGCTCCTTTAGGTCCTCTTACACCTTTAGCACCAGGAATGCCAGATCTGCCAGGGTACCCTTGTGGTCCTTCATCTCCAGTTTCGCCCTTTAGACCAGGTGAGCCAGTAGATCCAATTTCACCGTATAAAATGCTCAATGCCACTTCACCTCGCATTCCCTTTAATCCTCTCGATCCAGGTATACCTTCTAAGCCGGGAGTGCCGGGAATACCTGGCCTTCCACGCGGTCCTTCATTACCGGTTAACCCTGGATAACCTTTTAGACCCACGGGTCCAGGAGTGATTGATCCTGTTGCTCCTGTGCGCCCAGGTAATCCCGGGAATCCTCTTTCTCCCGGTGGACCCTCCCAACCTTTGAAACCGGGCAAACCTAATAATAAATTAAAGAATAATTTACACAGTACTTTTCCATATTATAAGGCACATCACCTTGATCACCCACAGGTCCTTTTGGTCCTTTATCACCTCTAGTTGCCGCTAAATAATGACCTGCGTCTCCAGGTTCACCAGGTGCTCCATCGTCTCCACGATCTCCCGGAAATCCCCTATTTTGCAAAAAAGGTAAATAGATATACTTATTAGTTTTATGTTTACTAGGAATTTCATTACTTACGGTAAGCCGTTAAATCCTCTATCTCCCCTTAACATATCTTTCGGAACTGAAGCCATATCTCCCTTAATTCCTGGTATTCCATTTAGCCCGGGTAAGCCGTCTCTGCCCGATCTTCCTGGTAAACCATCGTTTCCGCGTTGACCTTTCGACCCATTCAATCCAATAGAACCTGGTGGCCCTAGTCTGCCTGGCGGCCCAGGTAATCCAGGTAGTCCTGCGAAACCAGGGTAACCCATGTCGCCTCCTTTTCTACGAAATTCTGTATGTAAAAGTTCTCCTTTAGGACCTTTTTGCCCTGGGAGTCCTTGTAATCCCGGTTGCCCATCTTGACCTTTTAACCCTTGCAGACCAGGTAGTCCCTGTTTTCCAGCTAAGCCTTTTGGTCCTCTCGGACCGGGTAAACCACGGTACCCCAATAATCCCGGTCTTCCGTTTCTCCCCGAATCGCCACGATCGCCTTTAGGACCCGGTAAACCTGTTTAGAATAAGGCAGATTAAACATTAATAAAGTGCAATAGCAGGTTTAATTAAACAACTACACAATTAACAAAACTAGCACTATTTTCACTTTTTCGAAATTTTAATAATAATAATAATTGTATTTTGTATTGTCATTTAGTTTGCTACTGTTTATATAAATATTTGTATTTACAACACTTACCTGGTGTACATATGCCACAATCGTCCCCGCGAATACCTTTGTCTCCTGGTGTTCCATCATATCCAGGTAAACCGAAGTCACCAATCAGACCTGGTTTTCCAGGAAGACCAGGTTCACCCGGGGGTCCCATTATCGGTCGTCCTTGTCCCGGAAATCCTTTCGGCCCAGTAACTCCTACGTCTCCTCTGTCGCCCATTGGACCAGGAAAGCCGTCATTCCCTGGATGACCTGATTCGCCACGAGGTCCGACAACTGTCTGACCGGGAAAACCTTTTTCACCCAATATACCTTCACGTCCAGGAGGGCCCGGCTTTCCTGGCATACCTTGCAAACCAGGTAAACCATCGTCACCTCTTTCTCCTTTTATGGATAATCCCTTTCTTCCTCGTAATCCTGGTAGCCCGGGCGGTCCCGGAAAGCCAGGTGGACCGATAGGTCCAGCCGTGCCTGGTCTTCCGGGTATTCCCGACATTCCTCTTTGCCCAGGTAGTCCAGGTTCGCCTTGTCTTCCAACGTTACCAGTTTTACCTTCTTCATCTAGGAATGGATCGTAAACGCCTGGTTCGCCCTCAATACCTTGCACTCCCGGAGGACCAGCGTTTCCTGATTCACCTTCTTCACCTTTTATGCCATCTAGACCGGCAGTGCCCTCATACCCTGGAGCTCCTTTGTCACCTTTTTCACCAGGAGGGCCTGCTGAACCTTGACGACCTTGTTTACCTCGATGACCATCATATCCCTGAGCGCCTTTGTAGCCCTTTTGTCCTGGGGGGCCTAGAAAACCCTACGAATACAACATAGTTTTAATCTATATGTAGCAAGTACATAATAAAATCCTTGTATAGTATTTTATTAATATATAGATCTGTTGAAAGTAGGACGTTTCACCAGTCCCTGAAGATCATTTTCTTCTGAGATAAAAAATCAAAAGCTGTGATTTAGAAATTAAGCTTAAATTTTGAAACTAGAGAGCATACATAATTCAGTATTTTAACTAGATTCCCCGGTTGAATTTAATCATTTTATAATTTCGAAGAGGGATAAGCACTCTGTGTAATAAACTTACTGGAGGTCCTTTTTCTCCTATGTCGCCTTTTCTACCACGAGGACCTGGCATTCCTTGATCTCCTTTACTTCCCACGGGCGCGAGGGAAATTATTTGCGTAGAACCCCTCAAACACCCGTCGCACTCGCCTGGTTCACCCTTTTCTCCGTCATCTCCAGGTTCGCCAGCTAATCCCGCATTACCTACTTTGTAATCACCGGTGTCTCCTCTTACACCTATCGGTCCCGGTTCTCCAGCTAGTCCCTAAATAATATAAAAGTTGAGGTTATAAAATAAATTGAAATTAAAAATTATAGGCACCTGTAAACCAGGTGGACCTCTCCATCCTTTGAATCCTTGTCCACCTTTGGGTCCCACGGGACCATCGAATCCGGGGAGACCAGGAATACCTGCGTCTCCTTTAACCCCAACTGAGTTTCCGCCACCTTCTCCAGGTTCTCCAGGCGGACCTGGCCAACCTTCTGGCCCAGCAGGACCTCGTACTCCAGGTCTTCCTCGAGTACCCGGTGTTCCTGGCGTCCCATCTGTTCCATTACATCCATCTAAACCAGGAATTCCTACAGGCCCTAGTAATCCTGGAGCACCCTTAACGTACAAGACATATAATTAATAAGTACGTGTTGTTGTAACAATTATATACTATGAAACCTACATCAGCTCCTCGTTCTCCTGGAACACCTGCGTCTCCAATATCTCCCTGAAAAACAAATAAACATTATCGCAATGACACATTACAAGTTTTTATGTATTTTTTTTATAAAAATGTACTAACTCGATAGCCTTTCTCTCCTTCCCCTCCGATTTCTCCAGCTTGCCCTTTTTCCCCTTTGGGGCCAAGTGGCCCTTCGGGACCAATATAACCATACTCTCCTATGGTACCCCTTCGACCCGGTAAACCCACGTCTCCACGTCTTCCCTTCAGACCTTTGCAGTCACATTTTAATGGTTCCGCACACCCTTTACAAGACTGTAAAACAAAATTCAATTATGTACATATTGATAAATATTAATTAATAAATTCCTATTTCATTAAATTGTTGATGGACACCAGATGAAAGTCGAGGAAGACAAAACCGTTTATTTAAAATAATCCGTTTACAATATTGTTAAGTGTATAGGTAATAATACAAAATAGTTATAAAGACGTGTCTTGAATAATACAATACTTATAAAAAATGTATCTCGGTTTAAAAAACTTATAATCTAAAAAAAACATTTTTTACACCAGTGAGATTTTAGGTTGAAATTTAATTTTCTTTTTCGGATTGGCCTTATTGAAACGTTTGCTACCGCCAGATTTTTTAACTGAACTGTTTACAAATATTATGCAATTGTTCTTTTGTTTCTGTTTTAATTCGATGTTGCTCTCCGGGCGCATTTTATGCTTCGAAATGTACTTCAAAAGCGGCGTGAGTTCATCTTTGTTCGAGGACGTGCTATCACAGATATTAAATTTAATGGGCGGTTTCAATTTGGATTCTCTCTTCAACCGCTGCAAGTTTTGCAAAAACAAAATGTAGTAATCATTATCTTCTATCGTGCCACATTCCTTATCGAATATTTTCCTGGATCGTTTCGGGGGAAATTGCTGAAAGGGGGCATATTCTACTACAATCCTGTATTCTTCACCTTAAATTCAACGAGAAGATTGAATAAGTGGAGACAAAGCGATAAATACTGCTCCCAACGCGCGGAGAAGAAGTTGACTTTTGACCTATTTCAGTAATAAATACCTAGCAATTGAAGCTCCATCTTACTTACCTTATGCTACTTTGTTTTATGTTAGGTAGAGTGGGTTAAGTCTCTTTCTACATCCTATTATAGGGAAGACATCAAACAGAGTTTTTGTTGTTAAATGAGTCAACTTCTTCGCCGCAAGCTGGAAGCGATATCATTAGAAAGGTCTTGACCTAAGATATGCAATGGTGTGAATTGATCCCCAATTCAGTGGACCCATTCGGAAGATTTACCACATGAAGTCTTCATTTGTTGTTAACAAAAAAAAATTTTAAATGAGTGAATATTATACGAACCTTTAGGTCCTACAATAACACTGTTGTCGTATTTATCTCGAAATTTGAATATATTTTCTAAATCAGTCAATTGAATGTATGCTCTGGAATATAACGCTATTTCATCTTCATTACCTTCACTTGGCACAAAATAAAAGTAAGTGTAAGCCGGTAAGGGATTAAAGTGTTCCTTGAAGTCCTTTAAGGTAAAAAACGGGGGTAACCTTCTTATAACGAGCTTTGGGTTGTTTTGACAATTTTTCCCTTTTCTATCCATCAAAAAATTACTAATATTTGTTTATATACCCATAGTTAATTTGATATTAACTATGCAGTTGTAAATTGTGCTAATACATGTCATTGAGTAAGGAACAATTGCGTTTAAGGGCTTTTATGATTTTTTATACGCTTTTTAATTTTTTTATCAATTTATACTATAGACATTAGTTAAAATTCAATTTGAATAAATAATTTTGTAATCGTCTTTGGTTATCATAAGGAAATGCACAACAAATTTAATTTAAATGGAACAGTTTTAAAAATTATTATTTTCAGAGAATTAAAGGGTAAATAGATCTCAACCATTTTTTCCGTGCTTTACAATTAAATGTGGGTTTTGTATTAACGTTTTATTTATTTTTTCGCGGACCTGAACTGTATTTTTTTTAAGAAAATTAATGGATTTCGCGATACTTTTTTTGTCCAAAGGTTAAATTATGTAACACACTTCTTACACATTCGTTCGATAACAAACTGGTCTCCATATTTAGTAATGAGGTCGATCAAAGTAAGGTTTGTACTTATTTTTAAGCAGTCTCTACTGCAATTAAATTATTAATATCTTGCATTAATAATACATAAACGAGTTGATTTTCTGCAAGGTGAATTTCTCTTATAGTTAAATCAGCATTTTTATTTTTCATTAGTTATTGTTTATTATTAATTATGCAATTTGTTTATTTGCGTCTATTAATCAACGTACAGAAAATGAGATGACAGTAATGATGATCTCATCTTGGCAGCATGTCGCATAAGTTCAAATGCGGATTGATCAATTGTGAATATGAGAATGAAAAGTATTTATGTAACAATAATTATTTATTAGTATCTATTAATACTTTTATAAACAAGCGAAATTCGTTTTTGAATTATGGATTAGGATGAACACGTAGAATAAATAAGGCGGAGGCGCTCGGCGATCAATTGATTTAAAAAATTATAAAAGATATGTGTAATGTGCTATTTTTTTTTTGTTTTGAAAAATGACGATCCTACCAGTTAAACAATAAACAACAATTTTGCCATTTTCATTCATATGAAATAAATAAAATTAACTTGTTGAAGTTGAATGTTCGAAGATAAAAATGCTGCTAAAATTATGAAATTACTCTCTTGAAAAATACATAATCATGTCGAAACATTTGTTTGAGTTTAATAAAAGGCGAATTTTTATTTATTTCTTGTTACATCATAATGTATTGTAATACTGCATCATTCATAAAATCATCATCATAAGGTTGTCAGTCCTAAGACTGGTTGGACACGCACCTCCACTCTTTCCTATCCTGAGTTAATCTTCGCATTTCCCCAAAACTACAACAACCCACATCCTTAACTATTTGTGAACATATAAAATACAAAATGATAATTTTTCTTTTAAATCGACCTTTTTATTCTTTATCGAGCGCGTAAAATTTGAATTCTCTTTTCAATAAAATTGTACATTAACTTTCGTTTTCAAATCTTCTTATCTAATTAGAACGACTTGAGAAGAGTTCAGAGGTCAGACCTTGGCAGATAAAACAGAATTGTATAATTTTTATAATTATAAGTGCTTGTATATTATGTAGGATTACGTTTACTATCGATGTTCTAAGAATTATAATGAAGAATTTATATACGAGGCACAAATGAATGAGTGTAAAATATGGTTAAATAATGTGCCATGGTTCTTTCCACCCATCATGGTGACTTATACTTTACTGACACAGGCCAAAGTTTAGGTTTTCTTCTATGCTGTCATTTCTTTCTTTAAGTAAAACATAGGCAAAAATCACGTTATTACAATCCCATATTGTATTAAAACTGCTGATTAAGAAATCTTAGTTATTCTACAGTTTCAATTACGTTTGCTGAAAAATATAGAATTTATAAGCATCTAGTTAAACATCATTATTAGAAACGATCTGCAAAATAACAAATAAATTTTCAATTATTGTATTTTTGATCTTTTCAAAATTTTGAATACGCATCAAAACTTGTTTTCAACACTAAAATGATAGCCTATAAAGATGGGAGAGGATTTTACGTAATTGATAAAAAATATATAAATTTATTTGTAAATAATTAATAAACACAGTTGTTTATTGTAGGTCACTTCATGCAAATAAATTTCGAAAAAGTCCTCGACCTGTGTTATCGCATTTCGTGGGACTTGGAAGTATTATAAAATAGTCTAATTATAGCCGAATTTTGCACTGATAAGGCAAGAAGTGAAGTGAAAGCAAATTTAGTGTTGTTTACAGTTTCTAAAATTGATTAATCGAATTAAAAGATGGCATATTTTATTTCTTAAAACAAAATTTACTAACTTATCAACAAACACATTTACTTTACAATTAGTTGATAAAATTTGTATCTTTTAATAGAAATTACATACATCAGCTGTATTCTTGCACTTATTAGAAACAATAATTCAAATTACTTTAACCGCAAAAAGTTATTGTTGAAATAAGAGCACACTTGCAACCAATCTAAATTTATCTTGATTACGTCAGATTGTAGCAAAATTGCAGGAAAGCAATAAAACTTCCTTCAGTAATCATTATAGCAACGTTTAGTTGTTTTAATATTCGCTAAAGTATCAAATTTGCCCGGAAAATAGACTAGTGTAGGAGTGTTCTAGTTTTTGTAATTTTTATTACAGTTTTTGATTAAATTTCGACTCAAATCACTTGAGCAAAACCGAGAAATAAATCATATAAATTTATACATTTAAATAATACATGTGAAAATATTGTAAAACTCGTCAGTAATAATGTAAAACAATGTCTATATTATGTCAAAGGGCCAAAAAAATATTCTTTGCTAGCAAAGATGTGGAGCTTAAGAAGTTCGATTGTGGTATATTAATTCAGCTCTATATTGATAATTTTTGAGGCATTAAAAAAATCGAAATAAAATATAACTAAACAATCCACTTCCATCAATAACATTTGTATGTAATACGTAGTATAATATTAACATTAACATAATACGTAATATTTTGTTAAATAGTTTGTGTATTGCGACGAAACGAAAATAGCAATTGTCTTTTTAACGCCTTCTAAACATTAAGAACGTTTTATGTAAATTATGAATTAATTAACTCCTACTGATCGAGGAAGTGTGACCGGCAGGTATTGGGTACGTTTAAATGATAATTTGCATATAATTTGCGCTTTGCCAGACATTCCACTTGTGTACTCAAAGCTTATAGAGAAAGCTCTCTTTCTCTCTTCTTGTTGTAAAAGCTGCAATTGAAATTGAGACTGTACCACTCAGAAGTCGTCATAATTATAATGTTTTCATTCCGATAGGAAAATACTTATATTATGTAGGTACTATTTCTAATTTTGGTATAGCTCACATTTATGTGGATGCAGGGGCAGGGGCAGTGGCGTACGTACAAGTCAAACAAAGTGGATTAAAGCCAGAAAGAAGTCTGAAAAGAAAAGGTTAGAAGCGTTCGAAATGTGGTGTTACCGGCGAATCATGGGGATGCCGTGGATAGAGAAATAACAGGAGAACAGAGGACTCTATGGAAGTCAATAAGAAACAGGCGAGATAGATTGGTAGGACATCTTCTCAAGCATGAAGGTCTAGTCAGAGAGATATTAGAGACAGAAACAGGAGTTAAGAGGAGTAGAGGTAGACATAGATTAGATTACTGTTGGCAAATAGTTAAGGATGTGGGATGTTCTAGATTTAGGGTAATACAAAGATTAGCTCAGGATAGAAAGGAGTGAAGGTGCGTGTCCAACCAGTCTTAGGACTGACGACCTTATAATGATGATGAATACATCGAATTAACGCTACAAAAATTCCAAGCATCTCAATATTGCCATCATTTAAATATTTATGCATATATGAAACTAACCGAGTGTTTTCTTTCTAACTATATTTAGATTTGTGCTTTCTCAGTCTTCTGAGTTCTTCCCTTAATTCGAATTCCGTATGTGCGCCCCTGTTTACCAGTTATAAAGTAATACTGCTTGTATTGTATTGTATTGTATCGGTTTTAATGGCATTGTCTATGCTTTTTCTCAGCGTGGGTAGGATGATGTCTTGCATTTATATTACATTCTACGCAGGCGGCCTGCATCATGTACACCCACATGGTCACTTTGAAATGTTCATGAGCGAGGTCGAGTTCCATGGGACTCCATCCATGTACCACTACTGGATATGCTACATTGACTTAAACAATACATACAGTTTAATATTTTTCTCTTTTACTTATTTATATTATTATACGCAAAATCAGTTTCTCCTTCAAAATTATAATTATGTGAATATTTCAATTTGTAATTCAGTTCCAATCAAAATAGGTTTCGATACCTAAAGTGGGTTATCCTCAATTAGTTCATCACTTTCCGTAGAAAACATATTCAAAAGAACAAAACATTTGAATGTATTATTATTGTAGATATAATTTTGGGTAACACTGTATACTTTTGTTGAGAATGCGTCACCTTCCTGCATCTTTAGGGGTCATTGAAACCGGAAGTCTTATCTTTGGCTCTTTCTTGGAACGAATGCATTCATTAAAACCCCAATCTAAACTCAGTTAATTATGTCATCTTCTTTTTGGTGGTTATTACAGTGTAGTTATTTGTTTTATAAAACTAATACAAATCTATATTAATCGTTAAAGTCCTTTTTTGTCGAAATTTATACCTAATAGCTACTACCATGTGAATAATTTCCAAATTTTAATCAATTTATATTTATTAGAAAAAAGCATTTATTAAAATGATTAAAAATTAACAATCCTTAATTACTATTATGTTGTTATTTTTCGTTTAAGTAATATATATCTATTTAATTCCACATTACGTATGGGTGTATTGTAAAGCTCCTTAAGAAAAATGAAGTTGTTTTCTTTTTTCTATTTCTGTGAGAGTTCTAGCTGCAAAAATCTGCATTTGACCTTTCGTTTGTCATTTTAACTAATTTACACATGTTGGACGCTATGTTGTAGGATTATCACCTACACGCATTTGATGCCTATACTTGTAGTGTAATGTATACTTTAAAATAAGCACAGTTTAAACTTAAAACATATTTGTGTGTAGGTAATATACCGCTAGAGTCATTGGTAAATATTGAACTTCCTATTATGTACTAATTTTAAGGCGAACAGCAAGTCTTTAAAAAAATTAGGTAACGTTAGAAGATGAATGTCTTTTTTGTGTGTAGGAAGTTAAATAATAATCAGTGTCGATTTTACTAGGTGCTTGAACGCAAAATTGCAAGTAGGACGATGACAAAATCGAAAGGGAAAAACAAATGACTCTAAACGAAATTATAAATCGATATAGAATTTTAAGTACTTACTTATATGAAAGTATGTATGGAATGGGGACGTAAGCCCGGGTGTGACAAGGCTCATGAATTGTCCAACCCTGAATATCAAGCTTACCCGATATAACGTAAAGTTATGCGATGATTTTATTTAAGAATACAAAAATATATTAGTCCAGGAGCTCATGCAAGAATGTAATATGAAATACACACACATACACGATTAGAAACGAAGTCAAAAAGGATGCTCTTCAAAAAAATTGAAATATTTCGATTTCTTTGCCAATATACATTAGAATAACAAGTCCTGATAAAGCCTTTGCACCAAATGGTGAAACGTTGGTGATGCTTTAATAAACAAACTGTGAATTATATATATGGACATAAGTACAAAGTTCTGTGCATTTTTTCTGGTTTTCTGGGTAATAATGCAACCAACGAAGCTAAAAAATTGCTCATACGGATGTACTGACGTTACCATAATGTAAACCACAAATTACCAAGAAAAGCACATTTGTCGTATCTATCCATACCATTTTAATGTATATAGCTACATACGTAATGTACCAGCACTCTAAATAAGAAAGAAATATCGTGTGAAACAATACCATCAAGATACAACTGCTTGTTCAACTCTATTTATAAACCCAAGTGTAAGTTTCTTTGGGTAAAAAAGGAAAAACGAAATGGAATCACAATAAAACAAGTATATATAGAACGGAAACACCAAAATAAATTGATACCGTAGTTACGTTAAGGAAGAAAAGGGATTATAGTTCCATGTATTTAAGGGACTTCTTACATTGTTTTATTCTCAAAAATAAGTCATACAAGGAATCAAGATAAAGCTGGTAATCAAATTTTCTGTCACTTACGCTCAAATTAGGTATGCTACGTAAAATTTTTATTTTACAATAACATGTACCCATCAACAATAAGTCTTTTATTCGTTAAATACATTGTGAAATAGAAACAGAAAAGATTTGTTTCGTTTAAATTTTAAAGCTGCAGTAATAAAATTAAATAATAGTCGGTAGACCTTCCCAAGAACCTTGGCATGTGGGTGGTTAAATGGCGAACGAAACTGTTTACGTAATACGCCAAAACTTCTTTCAAATTTGACCGTAAAAAAACTAAATAAAAATTGTTACGTTTTTCAAGATTTTCCGTTATTAATATTGACTTTAATGGAAGTTGATAACATTAGGCGCCTGCAACCTTGGAGTCAATTTAAAAGTGCCAATAAGTGGTGTGCTGGAATTGTTCAATTTAAGCAATCTTACAAATTAATTTAACCAATTCTACACAAACGAATAGACAGCGTTATTATTGACATTACTGAATTGTAGATGTGGGTATCTATTACACTTTACAGTGGCAGAATACTACAATTGCTTTAATATAGCTACATAATTTTTAAAAAGCAGCGTCTTTTTTCAACAATTGTTACGGATTTTGCAGTATTAATAATAGTTGATAAAGGACTGTAAAATTTAAATTTCTTAAATAAGAAGCGATTTATAACAAAAATATAACGAACATGTAAGTATTTTTTAATTAGAAGCAATAAAGGATATAAAGCAGAGGATAGCGCAGGGTCGTGTCGCCTTTAATAAAAAGAAGTCACTTCTATGCTCGCGAACGGTTAATTTAGAAATTCGAAAAAGGTTGTTAAAGGTGTATGTTTGGAGCACGGCGTTGTACGGGTGCGAAACATGGACAGTGGGAGCGGCGGAAAAGAAAAGGTTAGAAGCGTTCGAAATGTGGTGTTATAGGCGGATGATGAGGATATCGTGGGTAGAAAAGGTTAGAAATGAAGAGGTATTGGAAAGAATAGGAGAACAGAGGACTCTATGGAAGTCAATAAAAAATAGGCGAGATAGGTTGGTAGGACACCTTCTCAGGCATGAAGGTCTAGTCAGAGACATATTAGAGGCAGAAACAGGAGTTAGGAGGGGTAGAGGTAGACCTAGATTAGATTACTGTTCGCAAATAGTTAAGGATGTGGGCTGTTCTAGTTTTAGGGAAATGCGAAGTTTAGCTCAGGATAGGAAAGAGTGGAGGTACGTGTCCAACCAGTCTTAGGACTGACGACCTTATGATGATGAGAAGCAATCAGCAAGGGTTGAAATGTTCTTTAGTATGCAAACTGCACCGACGTTATCAAGGTAATAACTTACTCCAGGCATCGGTAGAGATTATATAATTAAGAAAAATTTACCTCCTTTCTTAATAATATATCATTGGGGAAGATAATACAAAGGATATATTGAATATGAACATTTAAATTTTCTCGGATATTTTTGAAGAAACAAGGTTTTATACAGATATGGGTATATCTATTACAATCTTTTATCTCTTATAAGCTAGACAGTGAAAACTTTAATAATTTGATTTCTTTTGGTATCAAAGCGTTACATAACAGAAAGGAAAACCTTTTTCTATTTCTGTTAGATTGTTTTCTGATTACTCATTTTTTTTTATTTCCCTCTTGATATTAAATATAGCGTAATCATTGTCAATTAATTTTGATGGCTATTACTAATTTTTAAATCTTTATTGCAATTTCATTCATTTTTACTTCTATTCTTCTAGGCACAAGGAGTTAACATTCCTACTGTTTGTTTATATTATTCTAGATATCAACTGCAGTAATATTTGTTTTATCATCAGTAAGTATTGTAACATCAGTCGTTACAAGCTCGTAATAGGTAAAAAATACATAAAAAGGAAGATCTACTTTGTTGCTGTTAGTATACTTTATCAGCGCCAATGAAAGAGCTTAATTGTCCCATTTGTAAGTCTTTGGACGTGTTACAAGACACTTATAACTCGGCATACGTGAGATCAATTCTGTGTTTTGTCTTTAACAGAATGTTTATAAGTAGTTACTGTACATATAAACTGTTACAGACATGAGTTCGTTATTAAAACAAACAATATGGACTTCACTAAGCAGTGAAAAGGGCAATAATCTGAACTGTATTTGCAAATGCTTATAAATTACGCAAATCAGCTATCTCCGTATGCAGTATATTTATATCGAGCTGTAAAGGAAGACTTTTGAATTTTTTTATTACAAAATCTGATCATTAAACAATTTATTTTTAGGCAACCCAAAACACTGACGGTTTAGTTTTCTGATTAACCATTTGCCAAAAATGACGTAAGTAATTCAATTAACCCGAGTTAATGATATAAATTTTGTTTAAGCGTAGGACTCTTTTCAATTAATTAATTAATTTATTGGCTTTATTTGTCAATCTCGGAGCCATCTGATTCATAAATTTTATTGCACTCCTTAATTAACAAAAAGATAAGTTAAAAGTAATATCTAAATTCTAAAGTTCTTCTTTAATCTCTTTATAAAACACCGCATTTCGTATTATATACCGATGTATAAATAAGAAAGCAATACAATTAAAACTTTTAACTACGATCAGAGTAAAATGATGACTTGGTCATATATTATTATGAATAATAAAGCCTCCGAACAAAATTTGGCTGTTTATTTCTTGAGCTTTCATCTCTATTAGCAGAAGGACTTAGCCAAGGAGCTAAGGAGCCGGATTCAAATGTAAAATCACTTGTCGTGTAATATGTATATTTTATGGGCATTGACGGCCCAGCAGCATTAAATTATTTTTAGCTTCAAATCTAATCAACGTTTGTAGAATAGCGGAAATACTAGAAAACTAAGCCTAACTTCCCGTTAAGCTCAACGTTCTTTAAATTACAATTCTATTATTAATGTAGTGAACATGATGGAACACTAACAACAACCCGTAAAAATAACAAAAAGTAAAGAAATAAAAGGAATAGTAAAAAGATTACAACAACAATGACAATCTGTTATTGCACAAACGACCATAAACAATAATAATAGAATTTATGGTTTGTATAATAAACCTAGAGGACACTATTAAAGTTATACAGTCGCATGACAGGTAACTGCTACGAACATACCCACAATACAGCGAATACTAATTAAGTATTAGGGTTATCATTAGGGGCAGTAGAAAAAGGTACTAGAAGATAATTTGCCCAGAATTAAAGATTTCCACACGTGGTGGACATGTCACATTTTTAAAAGATTTTTCAAGTCGAGTGTTTGGAAATATTAATACAAAAACCATAATAAATGTGTTTAATTTAATTGATTAGAATTGTGTAATAATCCAGCATAATTACGATTTCTCGGTTGTCATAAAATTCTGTTTAAGTCCTTAAATGCATCTAGCAGGTTTATTTAGCATGCATTTTGCTACCCGCTTGCTTTTTAAACATGAAAAACCGCTACATCTAAATTTTTACTAATCATATGTTCATTTCTTGTAAAACATTAACCGACGAATATTTTTTTTATTTTAAAACGAGTTGATTTGTTTTCTCTGGACGGCTGTGGTCGTTCAAACAAAATCAGTTGAAAACCATTAATTTATTATTAGCATTTTAAGAAGTACAAAGTTATTAGTCATCGATTACGCGTGCAGCTATATTCGTACGCGCGATTTGCCATTAATAAAATTTCTTTTTGAAACCGGAATACGACTTGTTTGAATGAAAATTGTCGAAGCTCTACTAATTTGTCGCGTGCTCGAGTAAGAACAATCGGTGCACCAGTCGTATCCAAGTGTAAGTTGCACGGTGGATTCGTAGCAAATTGAAATTTACGTTTTGCAATAAGAAGAAGTGAAGTATAGTGTTACAATCGTTATTTTTAGGTGCATATAAAATTGGCAGGAATGTACCTACTCTAAACGAAACTACAAGCAATGAAGTTTGTTTACAGGCTCATAAAATTAACGATTCATATACATCATGCATCTGGAACCAAGTGACCTGATTTCGCAAAAAACTTGGTATAAATATCTTCACGTAATGTACCTAATCTTAGAAACATTTATTGACACTTCGGTAATTGGAATCAAACAGTTTTCTTCGGGCATTCTTCCCTTTAATCTGAACTGCCGTTCGCATTTTGTTTTCCATAACTGCAAATGGAGGAATTCGTCGCGGACTAGCACCTAAATCCAAAGCATTTACAGAAACGATTGGAATACTAACATCGTCGATTTATGTTCATTCAATGAATCATTTAGCTATTTCCAACTCGAGACAAATTGAAAATGTCTCAGATATCCAGGATGTGGACTATATTTTTTAGATACGTAACAATTGGGTCCTTATAACGATTCATTCAGTTCAACTTTTAAACAATAAAAAATTAATATGGCTTCTTTATTAATTTAATACGTAAACCATGAATAATTCAGAAGACCAAGTACCTTTTGAATAGACTAGAGCTTTCATCCTTAAGGAACGCAGCGAGGGCATAAAGTCCTTCTCTGCGGTTGACTGAGACTCTAACGATGTTCTCACTGAAGGACAAGGTACGTACGATCCTAGACAACGGTAATTAAGCTCATATATAGCGAGTTCATTTATATTGTATTAAAGTTCAATAAAGCAAAGACGATTTTCCTTTTTTGTTAGAGCAACGCTCGCTTTCACGGCGTTCCTAGGCCTAGGCAATTTTTTGATAACACTCCTTGTAAAGCCAGAGTTGTCGAGGCTTGAAAAAGAAAAATATGAATATATTTATTAAACTACAATTCTCGATATGGCACATCCCTTTTAATTGTGATTGTATTTTCAATGACTTTATGATACATCATAAAAATGCAATGATTGTTATATGCAATTAGAGAGAGAGAATCAGCAATTTTCAATTAAAAATTCTTATTAAAAGAAAACATTCTGAAAATCGAGAATAGGCCTAAGAAACCTTTCCATCTTTTAGTTAAAGGTTACAATCGTCAGTTAGTTCCGGATTTTCAGAATTGTTGGCTGTCTGCCATAAACTGTACATGAAAGGACTTCGCTAGACCCTTGCGGCAAACGACCCTCTGTCAGCTCTTTCAAACTTTTTGGTAGTTCTCGACGTATAGATCAAAAGTCACAATAGTTTGTTTGAATATTTTAATTTCGTTGTACAAAAAATTCTATGTACAAATAATGCGTGTGCGAAGATGCAGGAAGTAGCCCTAAAAATAGCAAAATGACACAAATTGCTGTTTCCAAGGATAATCAATATCGCGCCGCTAGACCTCGCATATAAAACGGAAGAGCGATAAGAGTTTGCAGAATTAATTAAAAATGTAGATCACTGTCGGCGTGACAATTCCTACACAGCACACACGTATCAGTGTGGTGCGTATTCCACCATCATCGTATCATTGTTGGCGTTCATATGTACGTAACAATAATAACCATGCAATGGCTTTTACAGATGACTGATGACATAATTTCTAATTTTTCTCGGTTTACAGCATCATTTGTTTACATTAATTCTCGCACATGTTAAGCCAATAAACTGCTGTTCATTTTTTCTTTTTCTTCAACTGGGTCATTATAGTTTACTGCTTTGCGTAATCGGCGTCAGTGTGTACAAGAAAATTTTATCACTAAATGTATAGGCGCGCTATAAAGCGACTCCAATTTATACAGGGCGTCCCGAATTGGAATAGTTTACAAACAAACAGCAACAGGTTCACATAAGTTCCCCATTTCCGGATAGCAACGTCAAAAATAACCGAGTTTAATTGTCTAATTTTAGTCAATAGAAACAGATTTGTTTTCCTTTAATTTTGTAATATATTTGGTAACTAAAGATGTTCGCTTAATGTTATAAAACTTTTTGGTTGTCATTCAAATCAGTTTCACTTATCATAAGTTCATTCAATATTATTCATCATTTTCAAACATTTGTAGGTCATGACATTGTGACGACCCCATTGCAAATATTATAATATTCGTTACCGATCCATAATATAAACATAAACGTATAGTTATACAGAAAATGTAGGTTTTTTAAAGATAGGCATTAAAAATGAATTTCTTCTCTTTTGATTTTATTTTCATTATGTTATGTCTGCCTAGATGAAGTCAGTAAATACATCTGGCCCTCGAAAACTAGAGAAAGTGTTACATGCCTTTTATGGAGATCGAGACCAAATTACATATTTTCAACAAGATGTTAATAAACGAATGAATACATTACATATTGTAACACCTGTAAAAGCTTTGACTACAGCGATTAAAAAAAGATTTATGTAGATTGTTATTAACGCATTTCTGGGTACGTTTTTCAGTAAAAAGCGAAGATGCGCTAGTAATTGTCAAGAATTGGGGCTCTAGACCAAAATCGCTCCACATTTTTTTCTGAGAGTTCCAATATTATATTTGATGCGGGAGAGACACATGTTTTCTTTATTGCAGCATACATCATAGGGTATATGGTATATGTATAGCTACTTNAATCCAGAATCACATTCTTGTGGTATTGTCTTCTTTATTTTAATATGGGCGTACAAATAAGACAAGTGTCTAATAACGGCATCGGTATGTTGTCAATGTGTATCAAAACACAAGTTTACAAAAACAAGTATAAGCCAGTACATGTATGCATATATGGTAGGTCATTATATAAAGTATACCCATACAAAAGACTTCGGTGCTCAGTTGCATAACTTCGAAAACAGGTCCGTCTGAATCTGAATGTGAGTCAGAAAAGTAAGTAGCAAGCAGACAAGGAAGGCTACAAGCCAGACCGGCAGAGATTTCAACTTTTAACTGGATGACGAGCGAGAGATACTAACCAGCATAGGTCTCGGTCGAACTCTCAACCAAGAAAACAACAAACGAACCAACCAAGAAACGCTACAACGACGTTTATGACCTGCTTGGTATTCCAGACGACTGTCGAAGAAACACTACGAAGATGCAGTTTCAAAATTCGCAACTAATAATAATAATAATAAAGGGGTGCCCAATATCCTTTCGCTTACCAGGTCAGATATTACGGTTGATGCAACCTCGACTTATGTCGCTCGCGATGGCGAACTTTTGCCCAAGGTCGCAGAACAACAACGCACTAGAAACTGGAAAAAAATTGACCAAAGCTCTAACTCCAAAATGAATTGCATAGTTATCTGGACAATATAAATATCTAACATACAAAGCTTTATAGTAAGTCATGGTCCAACAAGTCTTTGGGCTGAAGATGGATGATCTTGAGATTCTTCGTTTATAAAATCGACCTGTGTGGCTGACGACCCTAAACCTTTTGCCCAAAGTCACGAAACAGTAAAACAACAAATTTTTATTTTAAAATATATTGGTTAAATTACGGAAAATTACTTCAAATGGAAGGCCAAAGCTCCCATTCAAAGCCCATAACCGGCTAAGTTCATGATAGTGATGCTTAAAAATGTTAAAGGTCTTACGTAATAAGTTTTGTGAAACCCAATAAAATTGTATATGTATTTTATACATACATGTAAGTTTGATAACGTTTCTTTGGGAATTGGAGATGATTATGGAATTTGGAAATGTATGTCGCGTGTACGTAATGATTAGAACATATTTATAAAATATACAGATATGGACTAATAAACTTGAATTTGGGACGCCGAGGTCTTTCAAGATGGTTAATTTGCTAAAAATATTTTTATCACCTAGACGTTTCCGCTTGTGCAGGAAATGACATCAACTTTATAATTCTAACAATGTAAAATCTTTAATTGAAGCTCTTTGTTCTTGTTACGATTTTACGCAATGAAATTTGCAAAATCTGTAAATAATAACAATAAACATGCATAAAAAGAATTTTTTCGAATCTAGCATTGGTACGTTCGATTAATATAGTAAATGTATTTCCAATTGGGTTGCTACTGCAACGATAAATTTAAAAATAACTAGGGCAGTAACCTGCACTAATCTTATGGGCATACTTTATGGTAATTTTGTGGAGAACTTTACAATGTTGACCTAGTTTGCCAGTGTGATTTAATATGAACTCAGTGGAAATACGAAGTGTTCTCAAATAAAAAACACAATTAGTTTTTTTTTGTCTCTAAAGTTACTTTTAATTTTATTTTATATTGTTAAACTGTACTCTTAAAATGTAACTGCCTTTAGTTTGGAGATGCCCTGTTAAAAGGCGAAATGTACATCGGGTTTTAATAAATAAGTAAAATTTCTCCGAGTGTATTTAATAATATTTATATTGAATTAAGTTTTTGGCTTTCGGCCTTCAGGGCCAGTGTCATCTGAATAATGCAAGAAAGTTTCTCCTTTGGTGGAGTAGTTTATCCCAGTGAAAAGCTTTATGCCTTCGCTACGGATAAACGTTTCCATCGGTATTTTCACAGAAGGAAAAACAATTCTAGACATTAGCTATTCCGACTTTCGTTTTATACGTATAATCCTCAATTATTATGGCATATTCTCTAAATCGCCGTATGTTATTTATATAGATAATGCTCTTCCTAAACCAAAATGTTCTCTGGACTTACAGCGGATTGTATGCATCCACAATTGATAATAAAGTCATTGAACTAGTGCTATAATAGAAAATGCAATAAATTGCGATAATTCAGTTTAATATTTTTATCATGTCTCTATCTGACATTGACAACACTGATAAAGTTCGGAAAAGTATGCAAATATCTAGCAGCAACAAAAACCGCAAGACAGCAGTAAATAAATGTTCACCTTTCGTTCGTAACCATCTATCTATACATTTTATCAATTCGTTTGTTATTAATTAAAAGATTAATAAATAAATATCTAGATATTGACAATCAGCTTCATTAAGAAGTTGACTCTCCAACGCGCAAATTATTTTTCAATTTCAAGAGGTGCTTGCAGTTACTTATCCTATTTATTCGGACAGTTAAAGAGACAACCCTACTTTTTTTATCAGTAATATCAGTATTGATTTATCATTTTTTAAAACACACAAGCTTATATTTTATTACATAGGACCTAGCGAGAATACAATAAGAAATCTATATCTAAATTTGTACCATGTAGACACTTCCCTTTCCATTCAGTACTTCTTCAGGATAATAAAATCCTTTACTTTTGCCGGAAAATTTAAAGCGACATGTTGATGATAATGCTTCATTTATTTTAAACAATTTATAAACAAAAACAAATATTTTCTGGCACTTCAACAGAAACAAAATAGACAGTCAACAGAGGCGGAAATTTCGAAATCGTCGATTTGTTTTATGTTAAACACTAAATTGTTTTAAAGAATTAAGTTAAGAATACTAAAGTTTGTCAGAGAGTATTCATATTAATTCCAATTTTTTATTTCAACGAAAAAAAAACAATCAAATGAGCGGGAAATTCAAAAGCATAGACAGATTCATATTTGTATCGCAAGAGGGATGTTGGATAATCTTAAAGGATTCAACGGGAGATGTAAAGATCGTCTTCAGGTCTACATCAACAAAATTTTGAAAGGAAATACTATAAAATCTTATTAAAAAACTTACCGACGCTTCGTTTCCACTCACTAAAAATACGATCGCGATAGCCACGGCCGCCGTAAGCACGCGGCAACGTCGTTGCCGCAGCGGCATGGTTACTGTACCATGTTCTTCGTCTTGTCAGTAAGCTGACTTATCCCCACCCTAAAGAGCTTTCGGATTCCCAAAGTCTACGCGTTCTCAAATTACCCTATTAATTTTCACGAAAACTACCCCACATTAGTGGCTGGCATTAGGGATGGTGTGTTGTTTTTACAAAAGTGACCATCTGGTGTTGTTCGAAGGCGATTCTTTTCGATCCGATAATGACTTAAGTATGTTCTAAGTTAAGGCGCGTAGGATCTGGGAGGGGACCGAGGTACCAATCTGCCTTCCAGATCTTACAAACTTCGGAGGATCTTAGTGGCGCGCAAACACGCGTGTGATTTTGACATATAAGTTACGTGTTGTTTATCCAGCCCTGCGCTGGACGTAGGACGGCCGGGATGACCGGCCTGGGGTTGCGGTAAGTACTCATTTCCACATTTTCTTTCGTTTTCCACGTCTTTTTTCTGATTAATGATGTACAACGGACATTAAATTTTGAAAAGTCGTCTTCAGATGTCAAAGTTGTAAAAAAATTGTTATATTTTTTGTACATGTTTATTATTTAATATTTTTTTTTCTGTCATCTGCGGTCTTTTCTCTTATATATATTAAGTTTTCTTAATCTGCCGTATTTTATTATTGTCTTTCTTTGATTGTTAAAGATCTTTTCTCGTTTTTTTTTTTTTTTTA
>NW_020438915.1:1097825-1154882 GCF_000699045.2 Agrilus planipennis | reverse complement strand
AATTTTATTTATTTCTTATTTTATTTATTTTTAATTGGAGAGTTCGTAGATATCTACAGAATTTTTTACAATTACTTGCTAATAAGAAGTCAAAGTCTAATGTCTTTTTAGGAAGGCCGGATTTACAGACAGTACTACAGTTATATATACCATAACAGTAAATTAATTACAATTTGCTTTACTTTTGTATCACACTGTATATCATCCTATTAATTAGTAATATATTAATAAGGAGTTTATATGCTATTATTATTATTATTTCAATTTCACGGCCTATTCTCAAGATGATCGTCAAGATAATTGCCATTTATTTATTGTAATAATTAGCCTTTGCCAAAACAAAATTCTTTTTATTATCACTTTATTTATATTGATTTATAACAGTCGTTCATTGTTGCATCAATAAAGTCTGTTTTGACATCATTTATTTAATGAAAATAGATTAAACCATCGATCACAAAATGTCGTGAACCAGTCTCCTAAACTAGGACAAAAGAAGATAGGATGGGAATTTCGTACTTATTCATAACATCATAATATTTAAATGGTGTTAATTTAAGACTTATTACTTTCCGATTAGAACAGTCAGTTTTTTTTATTTGAAATTTTTTTTTGTTAAAAACTACCCAAGTATTTACGTAGATTAACATTAAATGCCATATAGCAGCTTTTTATTAGTTGGTTTACCACTTGCACCTTGACTTCATTATGAACGACGTTCTGCGACATTAAAGCAATGCAAAAAAAAGGATTGAAGTTTACTCACTCATGAATATGAAATAACAATTTCAGGTTTGCATCTGAGAAGATTTTTTACAATGTAGTAAAAGTTTGCGTATGTTTGTGTACTAATTCGTTAATAATAATTATAACTTTTACTAAAAAAACAACTGTGTCTTTATGTCAACTATTTCAGCAAAGTTATTCAGAAAACCAAATTTGTTTTCGCAATTTCCGGTAAGACGGCGTCTGCCAGAAATTTCTTTTTTAAACAATTTTTACAAATGAATCGATCCATTACATGCCATTTATTTCAGAATAGTTTTAACGATGATGTACAATATTATAGTACCTAAAAGTCGTAGGAACATCGGCCGAATAATCTTTTTTCCTTCCTTTAGCTTCATCGAAAGCGGAAGTTTCATTGAGTAAAATATTTTCTTATCATAATTGCAAGAATGACAGAATACAGCTTGCGATATGCAACTTAACATTCATTTTGACAAATGCGTACGTAGTAATTAACTCATTCATTACAGGCACAAAAAGCTGACAACGACGATTGAAAAAAAATTGCGGTTCTCATACAAATTCAATTAATTATTTATCTACTATTATATATTAATAGTTTAATGTTGCGGACAATATCAACATATAATGTAGAAACATGTTGACAGGTCAAAACCAGTAGGTATAAAGGTGACCGAACAGTTTAGGTGATGGTCAAAGGATATCAAAAAGGATGTGTTACTGACAGTGTTAGGCCACACAAAAGAGTACGAACTGTAGGAGGTCGGTATCTAAGATGTGACCAAAATGGGCTCATACTAATCAGTCATTGTGTTACACTGGTCTTTTATTTCTTCACTCTTAATTACGCAGAAGTAACTGGATTTAAAATTAAAATAACATTTCAGATGTAGGTACTGAAATTTTATACAGTGAAGTTGGTAACTGGGTTGGATAACCATGGTCTGGAATTGGTTCTCCCCTTTCGGTAGGTTTGCGGATGGGGCTGTCAATTGAACGTTTCGTCTGATGTTGTAGCGGACGTCCTCATGAAATTAAGATATAACTGCTGAAAGCTCAATCGCAGCAAGAAGGGAGAGCCGACTCCAGACGAAGGCTATCAAATCCAGATACTGCAGTCTCGTAGAACTAACTTCTTATGTTAAAAAATTAGTGTCACTTGCTTTATATAATGTTACGAATAGTTTAATGTCTTTAAATTTTAATCTACTGGAGAAAAAGCTCCACTTTTACAGTAAGCTGTTTAATAAACGACCAGAGATTTTTAAAGACGTTTGCCTGTCATCAGGGCTTTAATAAGTGGGAAAGATTTGCGAATGTAATGGGTTTGTAAACAATCTTATTGCCAGACATTTGTATGGGATTTCTGTTATGTCTTCCCAGTTAATAAATCTCTGTATACATATGGGTTATGCACATATGGTACTAGTCTTCCGCAAGCTACTTAAGCAAAGATATATATTTACACATATTTACCCATGTAGGTATGTAACAGATCCGACCCAGTTCTTGTGCCTTTAAGTCATCTCATGGACGGTACCAGAATTATTTCCAAGAGGGAAATTTTATATATCTAATACCTAATCTTAATTTAGTTGTAATAATTTATATATGTATATAGGTATCTATATATTTTGTATTAGAGATGACTATCAATTTTCTTCTTTTTTTTAACGGAATTTCTTGCTCGAGTTAGATCCTACCTATCTCATTAGAGAACATAGATTTCTTCTATTAATTGGTCCATATTTCTGGTCTTCTTCATGTTTTCATAATTTTTTTTATTAGAAAAGATGTGGTGTAATAGGCGGATGCTAAAAGTATCGTGGATAAAAAGGTTAGAAATTAGCAGGGGAAAGCAGAGGGCGCTGAGAAATATACACGTGATAGACTGGTAGGACATCTTGGAAATTAAAGATTATTGAAAGACATATTAGAAGCTGAAACAGGAGTTAAGAGGAGTAGAGGTAGATCTAGATTGAATTACAGTTTTTGAAATTCGCTACACAGGAGGTCGAGGTGCGAGTCCAACCAGTCTCGAGGCTGAAACTTTTTGATAATGGTTATAAATGCAAAATACCTCCAAAGCAAAGTATTGTTTCCTTCTGTAACTGTTTTCAATGGAAGAATGTGCTTGTTCGCAATTTTATAATTTTTTTATTTCTTTGATAATGTGGAGCTTTCAGAAATCTTCTGACTGGAATTTGTACCTATAGATGATTGAAAAATATCGTATCGTATTTTGCTGAATCAATTGAAACTGTCTGACTGTGGCCTCTACCTTCAACATTTCCTTCATAATTGCTTAGATAATTGTTTTCAGTATTAAGTTTCCAAGTTTCTGTTTACTGTTGACATTAAACATATCTCAGGTTCTGATAGGTGCATACTGTTATCTTGTAAGGTTCGTCAGAATAATTAATGTATAAATTATTTATTGTATATAAGTAAATTATTATTAATTGTCTTTGTCTTATCTTTTTTTTTTTAATATAGGCCATAAGTTTATGTACGTATATCATGACTCGTATCACAATTTATGTTTGATGTAGGCAGTTTTAAAATTTACGGAGATCTCTCGAGGGTCATATCGTTTTTTGGCAAGCCTTTCATGCCAAAATTTACATAATTATAGTCTACGTGATGCATACTGATTACGTAAGTTGTATATTAGTCTGCCGAAAGGGTATACAACACATAATTGCATTTCTGAAGATCAAGTTTAATTTATTTATTCTTAAAGACCGTTAATAAGTTGTTAGCAGCGAAAAATACCTAACAGAAAGCAGTACACTGTCTGTTTCTCAATTAATGATTATTTATCGATTTTCTTTTTTCTTCGATAAGGGCATTTTTTATCTTTTCATAAACAACCGAATAAATATCTGTTTATTAAATTTTATAATTTTGTAATTTTTTTGTTTTATGATTTTTTGCAGGCATGTAGCATCCATTTTGGGGTTGGTGACATACGTGTCAGCGGTGAGTATATTATAAATAATATTGAAAAGCTTTATTTTGTCTAATTGTGCAATGATTTTAAATAAATTGTTAATATATTTTCACCTGTGCTTTTTATTACTTATTATATTTCGAGAATTGCCGAAATACTTCAAATAAATTGATATTCATCCCTAGAATTATGTGTTCCAAGCTTTTAATGGACTTTTCGATATAATTAAGGTGAAAGACATGTATTGTACTGCCCCATAAAAATATTACGCGTATTGCCGTTCGGGTTTGTCGCTTAACGCATCATCGATATCTCCGGAGATTATCGCTAATATACGAGGGATTGCACTATTGTTTATAATTTATTGGGTGCTATACATGGTTATTAGTATAAACTATAAACGAATTTCGTAAAATTACTTGAATATAAGATTCTAAATATCGAAAACATTAATTAATTGAAGTTCTTATACATACCTCGAATAAGAGACGAAATTAAAGATCGAGTAAAAGTAATAGTTTATTAACAAAAATTGCACTATGCAGTCTTATTTTTCTTCTGAAGTCTTAAGTTTTTTATTTTCTATCCCTACGTGCTTATTTCTGTTGCTAATTTTAAATACGAGCGAGGAAGACACTTTGAATAATTTGTGCATGACCCGCCTGCCTTGGCCTGTTTCCAAAGACCAACAAAACTGACTGAAGTTGTAGAAGTTAGTGACACATTAATAATGACCCATTTGGAGGGTGACTACATGAAAAAGTAGTTTATACAAGCGACCTGTTTTCTATTATCATATTTTCTAACATGTAAAGTCTAACCTAAAAGCTCGTAGGTGCTCGTCATCAATTGACGATTTTTCTAACTGGTTAAAACGCTTTTAAAGAACTTTTTTTTTGTAGAGTTAGCCATTATTAATAACTTCTGTTGTTTTTCCTCAAATATATTCATTTAATTCTTTTGACAATAATCAATTCATAATAATTAAATTGATAGGTAATCGCCGTGCACTTGAGTTGAAAATCGACCGATTTTACGAGTTATTGTATTAATGTAATCAAGTCAGCTGTGAATACGAACATAATGGAATACAATCAGAGATTATATAAGGCATATAAAATTAGAACAGTAGTGCACCGTGGCACGTAAATGAGAAAAAACGCAGCAGCCCAAGTTCAATGATCGGCTATGTAAACATCTTTTTGACACGTGCACTTGGTTCGTTGTAATAATTAAATTACCTGCTTGGTAATGTTAAAAATATGAAAAATTAATATTTGGTCAGTCACTGTCTATAGACATCTTCTTCTTTATTGAAAACTGACATGGAGGCGTGACTCAATCAATATAATTGACTTTAGGTTGCAAAATTTAGAATACATAGGCCCATTTTGAATCAGTGACAGTTAATTTAATAATTTATTAACGCTTTCATTGAGTGAAGTATTTAACTGGGCAAGTTCCAAAGTTGTTAAAAAATAATAACACTTTAAGGCATGTTTCTTCATTGTTTTGCATTTGTACAATACTATTAGCTAATTAATTTTTGTCGCATTCTTAGTAGGCGTTCAATAATTTTTAACAGAAAAAGTTTGCTTATAGTTTAACTTATTTTAGTTCAATTTGCCGGCGTCCCTGGGATTTCTCTTTTGTTTGTAAACTCTGGCATAAAATGCTTTTAATATGGTGTCATTTTTTGCAATTAACTAACGAGATCGTAAAAACTATGCATTTCGAACTGAAGATGATGTAATATTTTTGATATTCGGTGCAGGACGTTAGCTGGTAGGTCATGGGCTATTTTAAATTTCAAAAACTAGAGCACAATTTTTGTAACGTACATCCTTTATTAAAACAGTAAATTTCAATAAAATTACCGAAGAATTTGCTTGCATTTCCCGGTAATAAAAGACCAAAATAACAATGACTGAATCTTAAAATAAAACTAATGAAAAATTAAAACTATTAAGAAATACTTAAACAAAATAAAGCAAGTACAAAACGAAAAAAAATTCCAATGCTTAATAACTGTGTAAGGCGGAAATTCCGCGAAAAAGAAATCCAACAACTATTTTTACTTATCAAACAATATTTTCCGGCTATTTAAAGCACGGCATGACCCTCAAGAAATTACGAATTATTAAATAATAATAGTACAAGCTCGGATGTCATTATTACAGTAAATGGTGCAACGCAACTCGACAACTGACGGCTGCAGTTACCGCACTTTATTTATTAATAGTGGCACAAAAAATTACACCCAAACTGGCATTCAAAACCACCCACTTCGAGTCGTATAACTTGACATGAGATCAGCATCGTCTTTAAACAATTCTGATTCCAAACACACGCGATTGCTTTGATGTGTTGTTGTTCTTCAAGGAGAAGAACGCGTCACAACCGACTAATTATTACATGTGTCCCATCTGTTTCTACTGAACGCATTTACTGTTTTGGAACCACTTAGAAATAAATCTGAATAAATCATTATGCACTTGGTCGCATTTGGTACTAAAACAAAGTTTGCCGACTGTTAACAAACCATCACCGTATCTATGTTAATAAAATAAATAAATAAAGAAATAATTAGTTCGTGTTACAACTTTTTTTTTTACTGTTTACCTATTTTGTCTTTCTAGGGCACTGCAGAAGTGTAAGTGTTCCTAAATAATCAATTCTTTAAAAAAAAAATTTGCATGTTTAAGGTTTCTTCCGTCTCCTGTGGTGGGGGGGGGGGTGATTTAGGAGAGATATACGAAATGAAGCCACTAGTTGAAGAGTACCTGTGGGCGCTTATTTGTTCTCATCAGTACGCCGTACGTAGTCTCGATAAATTACTGGCTAAACGTAAAAGTTATTCTGTAAAAGGAAGATTAGATATGGACGCGGCAATATGTTATGGAGTGCTGATGAGCACAAATTTATATGTGGTTGAAAGTCATGATTTGCGTTTGGTAGCTTTGATGAATTGTTGACCATCAACTCAGACTGTCCCAAAGAAAAACTACTACTACTACTACTCTAGAGCCTTGTTCTTACCCATTCCTCTCCACTGATCTATTTTCTCTTGGTCTATCCCTTGATTTTCTATCGCTATTCCTGTTGTATCTATTTTACCTTCCTACCCTATTCCATATTTCCTACCTTAACCATCCTTTTTCCCAGTTTTCCCTCGTCCTTGCTGTAATCTCTTTCTCATATTTTATCTCTCTTCTTATAATTTACTGCAAGGCATATCTGTCTAAATTTAATCAATTCTATTGATTACCATTTAAAGAAGATATTATTTTCTCAAGCAAACCACAGCTATGGGCATACTTATCTTTTGACAGAAAGAGAAATATTGCACCAGTTGGACCAGTTGTATAATATATGCACCAACCGCATACTAAAGCTCATTTTTATAACTGTACATTGCATATTTTATGTGGTGCATCGCATTGGTTTTTTTTTGTATGTTAACTTGAACGGTTGTGCATAAAAATGAAGAGAAAATGACCTTTCATCTTTTTGTTGTCCTTTTGCTTAATTAACTTTGATATTTTATAAAGATTTTTTTGTGAAAGTATGTAGACGCTTTTTGTGTCGCATATTATTTACTTACTGAGCAGTTGTCTTTTTTAATTTCCTTAATGACGGTTGTGGAAAAATAACTCCATTGAATTTTTTTTAAAATAATATAAATACCTTCGTGCTTGCCTGAATGCTTATATTGACAACATTGAAGATTTATTGTAATAATTAGCCTTTGCCAAAACAAAATTCTTTTTATTATCACTTTATTTATATTGATTTATAACAGTCGTTCATTGTTGCATCAATAAAGTCTGTTTTGACATCATTTATTTAATGAAAATAGATTAAACCATCGATCACAAAATGTCGTGAACCAGTCTCCTAAACTAGGACAAAAGAAGATAGGATGGGAATTTCGTACTTATTCATAACATCATAATATTTAAATGGTGTTAATTTAAGACTTATTACTTTCCGATTAGAACAGTCAGTTTTTTTTATTTGAAATTTTTTTTTGTTAAAAACTACCCAAGTATTTACGTAGATTAACATTAAATGCCATATAGCAGCTTTTTATTAGTTGGTTTACCACTTGCACCTTGACTTCATTATGAACGACGTTCTGCGACATTAAAGCAATGCAAAAAAAAGGATTGAAGTTTACTCACTCATGAATATGAAATAACAATTTCAGGTTTGCATCTGAGAAGATTTTTTACAATGTAGTAAAAGTTTGCGTATGTTTGTGTACTAATTCGTTAATAATAANTAATTTTAAATTTTATATAAAACAACTTTTGCACGAAATCAAGTCAAGTACCGTTGCAATATTTCGTCCAATAGCGGTAAAAAGTCAGCCCCGCTGGCTTGTGTATTGGAATTTTAATGAAAATATATTTTACCGTCAAAATAAAGAATTTACAAGTAATTTATTGTTTTCATTGTCTTTCTTTCAGCAATATTTTCAATATTTTCCGACTGCAAATCGGACTTCGTTCAATTCGACAGGGGGGTATAGGAATAACAGGAAACATTACGAAAATTATAGAAGACCTGAGGTGCCAGAAAATACCAACAGGAATCCTTACAATAATATTTACGGCAATTACGAATCAAAAAGTTATTTAAATAATGTATCACCATCTACTGGTAGTGGAAGCAGCAGCTATGATATATTAGATGTTTTAAATCCATCGCAGAACCGGAACGAAAAATGCATTCCTAAGTGTTTTGCAGAGAAGGGAGATAGGGCAAGTTACTTTCATACTATTTATTTATTTCTAAGTATGAAATAATTACAGCTACATTCATATTTAGGGTTTGCAAGGTGAACAAGGACCTCCCGGAGAAAGAGGATTTCCCGGTTATCCAGGACCGGAAGGAGTTATGGGACCGAAGGGCCAGAAAGGAGATCCAGGACCGCCGGGTCCTTGGGGACCCAAGGGTGACAGGGGAAGGACAGGTGTGCCTGGCTTCACAGGAATTAGTGGTCTTCCAGGATTGCCTGGTCCTGTTGGACCACCAGGTATACCAGGAGTGGATGGATGTAACGGGACAGATGTAAGACAAAATAAACTATCTTACTAAAATGTACTCGACAGTAGCACATTTCAGGGATTACCGGGGCTTCCTGGAGAGCCTGGAGAACCTGGTCCTCGTGGGTTTCCAGGAGTTGCAGGAGTGAGAGGCGATAAGGGAGAACCTGCACATTGTGAAATAACTCTAAAGGGTCAAAAAGGAGAACCAGGTTTAAATGGAGTACCGGGAATTCCTGGACCACCCGGACCAAGCGGTATTGCCGGTCTTCCTGGAGATAAAGGCGAAGATGGATTGCCAGTATGTGTAGTTTTATATAACTTTTTGTATTATTCTAAAATGCATTGGTTAGGGTCCTAGAGGTCCTCCGGGATTAAAAGGTCCTAAAGGACATATGGGTGTTGGTATTGATGGCCCAAAAGGCGAGAAAGGGCAAAAGGGTTCTACTGGTCCCAAGGGCGATTCGCATACCTATCAAATAGGAAGTAACACAACGTTCGTGGTAAAAGGAGCTAAAGGGGATAAGGGCGACTTGGGTGATTTCGGACCGAAGGGACAAAAAGGCGAAGTAGGACCGGAAGGGGACTATGGACTTCCTGGTCCAATAGGTTCAAAAGGAGAAAAAGGTTTACCTGGTGCTCCAGGATCGAGAGTAAGACCACATAACTGAATATTTTTTCGTGCCTTTCACTTAAATTTACATTTTTAAAGGGTCGTGATGGATTTCCCGGTCCACCTGGTCCCATCGGTCAAAAAGGTGACAGAGGCTCGGACGGATTACCAGGATTGTCAGGTAGGCCAGGTGGAAAAGGAGAACCTGGACGAGACGGTCCTATGGGAGCTCCAGGTTTAAGAGGGCCACCCGGGCCACCTGGAGGTGGTAAAGGTCGGCCAGGTCCACCAGGACCTGCTGGTCCAAGAGGCTATCCAGGTCCAATAGGACCGAAAGGCATGGATGGCTTTCCTGGAGAACCCGGACCCCGAGGACCCCCTGGTCCTTTAGGAGGACCTGGAGAACCAGGAAGACCAGGTCTTGAAGGACCACCGGGCGATAAAGGTCAAAAGGGAGAATCTGGTTCGATTGGTTTTCCTGGTGGTGAAGGCCCACGTGGTTTTCCAGGACCACCAGGACCGGAAGGTCCTAGAGGATTTCCAGGAGAAAAAGGATTATCTATAATCGTAAGTAAACGTTTATCTTATATCAAATAAACATGAAAGAGATTTGTTGTGTGCTCTTAAGCTGTAAGGTTAAATATTCACATAAATGGGACATAGAGTTTACTGAATTTCTATTTGAGTCACTACTGCAATATCTGTGCCATTTGCTTTCTAAATTAATTATAAATTATATTTTCATTTTCATCGTAGTAGTTGCTAATTATTTTCGTTGATATCTAGCAGGTGTAATTTGGTCGGTATCATATGTGGTAGTTTTGACAAAATGCAAGACAGTAATGCTTTGTTCAACTTTGAGAACAGTTTATCTTTTTAAAGAATTTGTAGGGTCCAAAAGGATATGATGGATTGCCAGGTAAAGACGGCGAGAAAGGTCAAAAAGGAGAACGTGGTTATCCTGGTGCCAGAGGTATACCAGGCGATGCACTGGAAGGTATTCATGGAGCTCCTGGTGTGCCGGGGTTGCCTGGAGAAAAAGGAATAGCAGGGCGGCCTGGAATTCCGGGACAACCAGGACATACGGGAGAAAAGGGAGACAAGGGTGGTCAATGTACAGACTGTTTGCCTGGATCAAGAGGGCCAAAGGGTGATAGAGGATTTGACGGAACCCCTGGAACGCCAGGGCCACGAGGACCACCCGGTGAAATGGGCTTCCCCGGAGAACCAGGTGCTGACGGGTTACCAGGATTGTCGGGGCCTCCAGGCCAACGAGTAAGCCATAAAAGTCTATTATATTCGTGTTACTATTACTATACAAAAGAGCTTAGTTTGGCAAAATAAATATTTTTACTAATTACGTTATTCAAAATTAAACATGTTTAACGTCTATTGAATTTGTACATTGTAAATGTACATTTTTAATTAACTGATCGTAAAATAGGATTAAATGATTGTAGAAGGTTAAATTATAAATTATATGTGGTGTAAATATGCCAGGATTAAGGAAGGCAGTATACTTCATCACAAGAATTCGACCTATTTTTACGAATGAATTCAATTCTGCAACCACTACATTCTTTAACTTTTAATTGCAGGGAAATGACGGTTACAACGGACCTCCAGGAGTACCAGGAGAGAAAGGTGAAGCAGCAATGATTCCTGATAGTTTGATAGTAATACCAAAAGGAGACAAAGGTGAAAGAGGCTTTCCTGGACCACCTGGTCCAGTAGGACCCGTCGGTCCACAGGGGCTGCCAGGACCCAGTGGCTTACCTGGGTTCCCAGGTCAAAAAGGTGACACTGGCTTTCCTGGAGTACCTGGAAGTGATGGCAGAGACGGAAACCCAGGTATACCAGGTGTCAAAGGAGAAAAAGGATTAAGCATCAAGGGTGAACAAGGTTATCCAGGAATACCAGGCGTTAAAGGAAATAAAGGCGAACCTGGACGAGAGGGCGTAAAGGGAACGCCAGGCCAGTGCCCCGAAATTCCACAAGCACTTCGAAAGGGTGCCAGAGGTTTGCCTGGGGATAAAGGTGAACCTGGCCCGCAAGGAGTTGCAGGCTTACCAGGAGAACCGGGTAGAAGAGGGCTTCCTGGCGAAAATGGACCACCCGGTCAAAATGGTCTTCCCGGACCTGTTGGACCTAGAGGACTACCAGGACCAAGGGGAGAAAAAGGAGACGTGGGCCCTATGGGATTTCCGGGAGAACCCGGTAAAGATGGACCAAGAGGATTCCCTGGACGTGATGGACCAAGAGGCGATAAAGGAGAACCTGGGATTCCTACTCCTGGGCCCCGTGGTTTACCTGGCCCAATGGGACCTAAAGGTGAAAAAGGTTTAATAGGTTTTCCTGGAAAACCTGGAGCAAACGGAAGTCCTGGTTTAACTGGATTAATGGGTGAAAAAGGTAAGTTACGTCATCTGCGGAAGTTGGAAATGATTCTGTATATTTATATTTATGTAACGCATTGATTTCTTCATTGCTAAACGGAATTAATCCTTGACGAATGTGTAACACATTTTTATTAAAACGATTACGAAACATTGTAGAATTCCGAGTTTATTTAATCAACTAACAATGGACATGGTTAAGATTTCCTTATAAATGTGTGTGATACGGTTTAATACTTATTATGAAGGGTGATGATGTCGCATCAAATCAAATACGATATAAGAATGTATTAGAGTAATTGTGATTAATTTTATGAATAGTTTTGCCATTTTTATAACATATCAAACTTTACACTTATTGCACATTTTACGGATTAGGTGACGTGGGTCCTCCTGGATTAAATGGCTTGCCTGGACATCCGGGAGATAAAGGAGATACAGGACCGATGGGACCTCCAGGGCTTCCGGGTATTGGTGGCCGACCTGGCTTAGACGGCCCTAAAGGTGAACCAGGAATAAAAGGAGAAGAGGGAAGGCGCGGGGTACCCGGCTTTCCGGGTATTAAGGGTGAACCAGGGGTGATAGGTATTGATGGTCCGAAAGGCTTTCCTGGTCCTCGCGGATTTCCGGGTCCCGAAGGCCAAGCAGGTAAGGATGGTACACCAGGCCTTCCTGGCGACAAAGGCGATCGAGGATACCCTGGGGCTCCCGGATTTCCCGGTATTGCTGGTCTTATGGGTCCACCAGGTCCACAAGGTGAAAAGGGAGATGTCGGTTACCCCGGACCTCCAGGACCAATGGGAAGACCCGGACAAGACGGGGACAAAGGCGATGCAGGTTTTAACGGACCGCCAGGTACTTATGATAACAAACAAACGCTTTTATTGGGAAATTTAACATTCTGGGTAGTTTGTTGTTGACATTTCGCTTTCGATCATACGGATCTTCAAATCTTGTCTTGTGTTACCTGATACAAAACAGATACTTTAGTTGGGTTCAACCTAACGTTTTTATTATTTAAAAATTTGAGACATTACATTATTACTTAATAGTGATAGACATAGTTTATGCAAAAGCATACGTGTGAATATGAGATATTTTAATAATATGTTTTTGGAAACATACAATTCATTCACTTCTGATTTTTAGGTCCAAAAGGGGAACCTGGCGATGTTTCTGAGAAAGGCCAGAAAGGCGAACCAGGAATTCCTGGCTTAAGAGGTTCAGCTGGTTTACCAGGCAGAAACGGAATACCTGGAGATAAAGGAGAACAAGGATTACCAGGAATAGGAATTCCCGGAATACCAGGAGATAAAGGAGACTATGGATTGCCTGGATTTGATGGCATACCTGGTTCCACAGGAGACAAGGGCGACAGGGGGTTACCTGGCTTTCCTGGACCTAAGGGTGATACTGGTTTTCCTGGACAGAGAGGTGAACCCGGTTTGGCTGGCATGGACGGAGTACCAGGGGATAAAGGCGACCTTGGATTTCCCGGACCGGCTGGTTTTCCTGGTCTAAAAGGTATTCAAACATCAAAAAAATTTATTCTGAGCATCAATAGATGTAATGCGTGTACTTGTTGCTGTTCAAAATGTATAAAATTAAATAAATCAATCAAAAGGACATTTTAAATGGCATATATTTTGAACCGATTGTGCTATTTGTATTAAAGGTGACGCTGGTCTTCCTGGAAGAGACGGATTAAACGGACCTAAAGGTGAGGCTGGGCTACCTGGACCCCCCGGTCCTTTTGGTCCACCAGGACCTGTTGGAGTACCAGGTGATCGCGGTCCACCGGGACCAGTACTTACTGTTAAAGGAAGTAAAGGAGAGATTGGGCCTCCCGGATTATTTGGAGAAAGTGGCGAAAGAGGTAGTCCGGGAGAAGACGGTTTGCCTGGTCTACCGGGAGAAAAGGGAGATCAAGGTTTTCCAGGACCTAAAGGAAACGCAGGGTTCCCTGGATTACCAGGAATGAAAGGTAACCAACAATGTGAAATATGATTTTATTAAATTTTTATTTAAAAATAAAAATGAATATCTCATTAAATTTAACGAATACTAAATATCCAATATTACTTCTAAATATTAATGTTTTTCTTGAAAATGTAGGCGACAGAGGATTCCCTGGTCCGGAAGGACGACCTGGCAATACTATAAAGGGCGAAAAAGGCTTACCAGGGTTGCCAGGAAAACATGGTAGAGACGGAATACCTGGAACTTCGGGAGAAAAAGGTGATCGAGGTTTGCCTGGTTTACCTGGTATAGCTGGAAGTCCAGGATTGCCCGGACCAGTTGGACAACAGGGAGAAAAAGGAGATCGCGGTTTTCCAGGGATTCCGGGTCCACCAGGAAGAGATGGCGCTCCTGGAAAGGATGGCTTAGATGGTATTCCGGGATTACCAGGCGATAAGGGAGATATAGGACCACCAGGATTCGCAGGAGCTCCCGGACAAAAAGGGGACAGGGGACTCACAGGGTTACAAGGGCCTCCTGGAAGACCTGGACCTAAGGGCGATAGAGGATTTGATGGGATTCCAGGTGCACCTGGACTTCCTGGTCCCATCGGCGACAAAGGATTTCCCGGACCTCAAGGTCCGGTAGGCTTACAGGGACATGTTGGAGAGAAAGGCGATAAAGGTGAAGCTGCGTTACCAGGAAGACCTGGGCCAAAAGGAAATAGAGGTCCTCCCGGTCTTGCTGGATTACCAGGAGAAATAGGTCCACCTGGATTGGATGGCCCTCCAGGTTTTCCGGGACCACCTGGAGAAAAAGGATTCCCAGGAAGAAACGGAGCTCCCGGTCCTGTAGGTCCTCAAGGTCCTAAAGGAGATCGTGGTTTCGATGGAATAGCTGGTGCTATCGGCCCTAGGGGAGAGCCGGGTCCGATTGGTCAACCGGGAGCTCCCTGTGAACAGACGCCGGACTATCTGACAGGAATTTTGCTAGTAAGGCACAGTCAATCGATAGAAGTGCCGTCGTGCGAACCGGGACATATAAAATTATGGGAAGGATATTCGTTACTCTACATTGAAGGAAACGAGAAAGCACATTCGCAAGACTTGGGTCATGCTGGTTCATGCGTTAGGAAATTTTCGACATTGCCGTTCCTATTCTGCGACTTTAACAACGTGTGCAGTTATGCAAATCGAAACGACAAATCTTATTGGTTGTCAACAACCGCTCCAATACCAATGATGCCGGTAGAGGAAACGGCCATAAGAGATTACATTTCCCGATGTGTCGTTTGCGAGGCTCCCGCTAACGTGATCGCAGTTCACAGCCAGTCTCTAACTCTACCCGAGTGTCCGGTTGGTTGGACCAGTTTGTGGATAGGCTACAGTTTCACAATGGTGAGTATTATTTGGATCTTTCTAATTACTTCACGGGTGTTAAAACAATGTTTTTATTACAGCACACTGCCGCCGGTGCCGAAGGAGGTGGCCAAGGTCTATCTAGCCCAGGATCGTGTCTGGAAGATTTCCGCGCTTCGCCGTTCATAGAATGCAACGGGGCTAAGGGAACTTGCCACTATTTCGCCGATTCGCTAAGTTTCTGGTTGGCAACGATCGACGAGAGCCAACAATTCCAGGTACCACAGAAACAAACGTTAAAGGCTGGTAATGTTAGAGACCGCGTGAGCAGGTGTCAAGTTTGTATAAAAACGACAAGAACATAAGTTAAAATATTAAAGACCAAATTGTGTTCAAGTGTTTGTACCATCAATTGCAATTGCTACTATTGCTGTTAAACGCGATTAACTTTGATCAATCAATAGGTGGCTTTTTTATCCTAACTATTAATTACTTGTACACTGCCGTGCCATCGTTATTTATGTAAGTCTATAAGCATTGTAAAATTTTGTATAATATTTAATTTAAGGGTAGTAAATACACGTGTATTTACTACCCTTAAATTAAATATTATACAAAATTTTACAATGCTTATAGACTTACATAAATAACGATGGCACGGCAGTGTACAAGTAATTAATAGTTAGGATAAAAAAGCCACCTATTGATTGATCAAAGTTAATCGCGTTTAACAGCAATAGTAGCAATTGCAATTGATGGTACAAACACTTGAACACAATTTGGTCTTTAATATTTTAACTTATGTTCTTGTCGTTTTTATACAAACTTGACACCTGCTCACGCGGTCTCTAACATTACCAGCCTTTAACGTTTGTTTCTGTGGTACCTGGAATTGTTGGCTCTCGTCGATCGTTGCCAACCAGAAACTTAGCGAATCGGCGAAATAGTGGCAAGTTCCCTTAGCCCCGTTGCATTCTATGAACGGCGAAGCGCGGAAATCTTCCAGACACGATCCTGGGCTAGATAGACCTTGGCCACCTCCTTCGGCACCGGCGGCAGTGTGCTGTAATAAAAACATTGTTTTAACACCCGTGAAGTAATTAGAAAGATCCAAATAATACTCACCATTGTGAAACTGTAGCCTATCCACAAACTGGTCCAACCAACCGGACACTCGGGTAGAGTTAGAGACTGGCTGTGAACTGCGATCACGTTAGCGGGAGCCTCGCAAACGACACATCGGGAAATGTAATCTCTTATGGCCGTTTCCTCTACCGGCATCATTGGTATTGGAGCGGTTGTTGACAACCAATAAGATTTGTCGTTTCGATTTGCATAACTGCACACGTTGTTAAAGTCGCAGAATAGGAACGGCAATGTCGAAAATTTCCTAACGCATGAACCAGCATGACCCAAGTCTTGCGAATGTGCTTTCTCGTTTCCNATTGCATTGCTCAAATGTGCTGTTATTGGTACCATTTACTACTGAAAATATCAACGAGATGTTTATTTATATTTGAAGACATATTAAAGGCTTTAACGCTTGTTTTCGACTCGCACTATTATTCATGATTGAACAAAACTTTTGGCAGGTACTGTATGAAGAGAAGCAAATGAAGTATATCTCTCTTACTAGCCTTTCATGTCTTAGAAAGTGTCCTACCAACCTATCTCACCTATTTCTTATTAATTACCATAGCGCCCTCTGTTCTCCTACTCTTTTTAATATACTTTCATTTCTAACTATCTCTATCCTCATCATTCGCCTGTAACATCATATTTCGAATGTTTCTAACCTTTTCTATTTCGTCGTGCCCACCGTCCACGTTTCGCACCCGTATAGCGTCGTTCTCCAGACATACACCATTAACAATCTTCTTCGAATTTCTAAATGAACCGTACCTGAGTATAGAAGTGACTTTTTTTGTTAAATACGACTCGAGCCTGTGCAATCTTCTGTTTATCTCTGTAGATAGTAATCCAGCCAGATGTAAAGATGTTTTTTAATAATTAATAACAATTAAAGTTGACGGTTTATTGATGAAAGTAACAGTAAGGAGTCGCCACAATACATGCATGGTAATATACGTTGACCTTATAAATTTTTATTTCTCATATCATTAAAGAAGCTGATAGAGTCGGTTTTTATAGCTACGATGCGACGTTTGAATTTTCCGTTCTGAGATCAGGAGCAATGAACGCCTATGGTTGATAAGGTGTTAAAGGTATTATTATAAATTTGAAGAATATAATATTCAGTTCTGTTGAATTTTAGTAGTATAATATTTTATGTATAAAAGGGTAGCTGCACTCCCATTTTTATTCTAAAGACGCTCTGCTTTCTCGAAGCTATTATGATTTATGAAAGGAATTTGAGTGAAATTGTAACCGATTCTCATAATAATTATCTATAATATTTGAGAGGGTTGTTTGTCATTATTCGTTCCTAGGTTTTAATACGTATTTCTACCATTCTCCATCTGGTGTTATTTTCTTTTACCTCCAATCACATTTCATTGAATCGTAAAGCTACGTTTATAACAATTATGTTTAAAATTTTTCACACGAATCCAACGAATTTATTAATAATAAACACTTTCTAATCCTAAGAGAAAATTAAGTACAGGCTAGAGAGTGTTAGGACATTTCTAAATAATGCGTAATTTTTTATATATACCTACAATACAAGAAATGCTTAACCAGAAAATGGGGCCACATGAGTCGGGAGTCCGATGCAAATTAAATTGCCGAACTACTGAAAAGAGCAAAATTTCGCACTACCAAAATTAGCTAAAAGGGAACCAAAATTTCGAATAATTTCCTTCTAATACCAAAAGCCCATTTTCGTCAAAACATATACCGCCTTCCAACACCCTACCGCGCTTTTATTTTATGTTTATTTGTAAAGTCCATTAAAAAGTATACAATTTTGCACCAGTATTGCCGTGGGTATATCAAAGAGCGCATTATACCATTATATTATATTCAAAAGAGCGATTTAATAACAGCAAGAATTTTAGTTCAATTCCGAAAATAGTCGAGTATCTCTAAAACAAAAAAGCATATGTATATATGTAGTAACCGAAAATATCTCCTAGTACAGATAAGACCTACGGTCAGTTTTGTATTTTGAATATATTTCCCATTTAATCTAAGACATTTGCCGAAAATGAACCCCCTGTATATCAAAAAATGCATTTTTTTTAACGAAAACCGATGTCACCCAGTTAGTTAAAAGGAATAGGAAAGTATAAAGTCGAAAAACTTTCACCGACCATTGGCATGTTTCAATAATAAAGGTGTAAAATTACGGAAATCGTAAATTATAGCGTTTATCGTCCACGGAGAATCTTTTGTACGGTTAAAAATCTGAAAGGATAGGTTTCGATTGCGTGTACCGCTTAAAATATTTGAAATAAATTTAAAGTAAAGCTGCGACCTACTTTGGGTAAGCGCGCGTCTGTAATTAAAGACCATTTTGCTCTTGAATTATTATCTGGCTAATTAACCAAAAATTGACTTAATCATGGAAACACTTTCCGAATGCGTCTTCATAAGACCGAAACAATAAAAACTTTAACCAGACAAATCTGAAAGCTTCAATAACTCGACTTATACTTATTTGTATTTTAATTAATTTGGAAATCAATAAGAAAAAAGCTCGATAGCAACCTTTTTAGACATGAAGGGCTAATAAGAGATGTATTAGAAACAGACACAGGAGTAATGAGGGGTAGAGGTAGACCTCCGGATTAGGTTATTGTTAGTAAATATAGATTACCCTGGTTTTCGAGAAGATTGACTCAGGCTAGAAAGAATTAGAGAGTAGTTTTGGGGCTGTAGATTTTATGATACATCACTCAAGAATTGCCCTAGAACACACCGCAATTAAGTACCTTTGTCTAATATTTATTGAAAGTCACTTACAATTAGTAAATTTGGTGAATGTTTATGTGAAACATTTTGGACTAGGAAAACTCCCTTATTTGAATATCAGTTAGCCATTTCGTGTGAATCTTTAAGATTATCTAAATACAAACACAGTTCTACAGTCTTAATATGATGTACAATGTATATCTTGTTATTATTATAGTGAAGGCCCATATTTCGACTTCCTGTATATGAAAAATTTTTGTATAGGCAACTGAAAGATTATTTGAAATTTAAAAGAACATGGACATGAGTGATTTCCTTTTTAGCATTAAATTTTTGTCCAGCTTGCAATCCATATTATAAATCAGCGGGTACGCTGTTGATATTTGTGTATGCACATATGCGTATGGGTACCTATAGGTAGATTGTACCTTGGTTTCATGAGCTTCAACCTTTACGCGTAGCCGGCAGCTGCAGGATGGCCGATTTGGGCTCGTTAACAGCATGACGACGGACATGGATGGTCCGTGGTACCACAGCACACGTACCATACACATCCAAGCGAAATTTACCGTAACAACTGTCCTGAAATTAATTATTAATCGGAAGTAAAGTTATTTATAAATGGCGACACCTGGTTCAACCTTACAAATATAAAAATCAATGCGCATAGTATGCAAATCGTCCAGACAATCCTATTAACATTAAAAAAGAAAAAGGTTGTAGAGTTGAACTTTTGTAACTTTAACTTCTCATCATAAGGTTGTTAGTCCTAAGACTGATTGGACACGCCCTTCCATTCTTTCCTATCCTGAGGTAATCTTTGTATTTCCTCAAAAACTAGAACAATCGCAGACGCTGATGAGATCCAAAAAGATCGAAATCGCGATCCGCGTCTGGCAGTTTCGACAGAATACAGACCACTTCGAATTATTTTATTCGATTATGGTAACGTACCTATCACGTTAAGGTTAGCTACGCCGGGATTCGTTTCAATAAGTAGATATCCATATATTGAAATGGACCTTGTTGGAACATATGTAATCCTAAAATGTAGCATCGTACTATAGATGGCGTTTACCGCGCCATTTGTGGTATTTTCTAGAACAATCTACATCCTTAACTATTTGCAAACACTAATCCAATCTAGGTCTACCTATACTTCTCTTAACTCCCGTTTCTGCCTCTAATATGTCTCTGACTTAGAAAGTATCCTGCCTCTGTTCTCCTTTCTAATGCTCCTTTATATATAACCTTCTATATTCACGGTATCCTAATCATTTGTCTGTAACACCACATTTCAAACGCTTGTAACTTTTTCTTTCCACCGCACTCCAAACATACACCTTTATTTTTTTCCAATTTCTAAATTAACCGTTCGCGAGCATAGAAGTGACTTCTTTTTATTGAAGACGACTCGACCCTGCAGTGGCTTCATCAGGGGATGGTTTGATGGTCAGATGGCATTACATCAAAAGTCAAAACATCACCTCTTGTGTGATGAAACTGTGTGGCTGTAGTCCTGTTATGTCCTGTAAAAGCTTCAACTATTTAAATAGTAGAAAACATTGAAATACCTAGTCAGAATCAGTTACATTTATTTTCCAAAATCCAGACCATTATAATCTTGGTTTTAGGATAAGGTTCAATGATTATTCATTCATAATGATTGACTCGTTAAATGTTTATTGTAGATACTCCCTAACACATTATTAGCAACGGACACCTCAAGAATAAACTTAATTTGCTTATCAGCAGCTTTTTTTTATGATAGACATCATGAAATTTACTCCTTTTATAAATCAAATATTTGCCTTTTCAGGTATGATTTCATTCATAAGGTCGTCACTCCTAAGATGGACACGCACCCCCACTTGATTGATTGGAATCTAAATCTAAACATCATCCTTTTTTTTTGCTGTTGCAGATTTTGGTGTCGGTTTCACTGGTCAGATCTTCATCGTAGGGTTGTCTGTGGTTTCAGTGAAAGTGCAAGGATTTGAGGACTAATAACACCTACAGTTTGCGTGCGGTTAGTCTTGTTGCAAGCAGCGTTGATTGATCCTTCCTGGTTTTCTATTGATAAATAATCTCCGATTGCCGAAGAGGATTCACCTCCTTGGTATCTTCTGATCGTTATTATTGAACTTCGTCGGTATCGTGTGTGGTAACCGCCACGTGCGGGTGGGGCACCTGTGCAGCAGGTGCCCCCTTGCACCTGCACTCACTCGTACCTATATGCATGATACATAGGTGTTTAAGTAGAGAGTTACACATTCTTAGCGCTTCCAATTCAAGTTTGTAGTTTACTTAATATACCGTCTCTTTAATTAGATCGATGACACTAGACCTCACATTTCATTTGGTCAGAACTTTAACCGTTTATTCCAAAAACAAAAAAGAATACATTGGATTTTGTCGAAAACAACTAAATCGGATGACAATGATATACGACATACCTATATCTTTAATGAGAAAGGGATTGATTATTTTTTGTCACTTAATCGTGTGGATCAAGATTGTTCAGGCAGAAAATAATTATAAGGAAACAAGAATGAAATGAAGAAAGTATTGAATGATATGAAAAAGATTCATCGTTATTGGTCTCAAATAATTTAGTTAATCGCATCGCAAATGTTTCGCTGGAAAGTACATTCATCAGGTGATGATGTATTATTGTCATGTGTTAGAGCAAATTGTTGAATTTCAGTTTAATAATCTCCAGTTAATCGTTATTTATTTCTATAACTATTTAACCATTATGTTCTTTGAGTCCTTTCTTAAATTGCTTTCCTGTTTGTCCTAATATGTAGACACCAAATTTCACAAGTCAATTTCTAAGCGGCCGATTCTGATTTTTATTATTATATTTAAAATTTCAACTTAGTTTAATAGCTGAAGGACTGTAGGTTAATAAATCGTAAATTTTTTCGAAATAAATATTTCTTCTTTGTTTTAGGTGAAGTGCCAGGTAAGACCTCACAAGTGTCAAGTAATATACCTACCTACTTTCTTTATTGCGTTGTGAACTTCGTGAAACATCACGTACACTTAGATATCGTAGGTATAAAAAGTTTAGATTAGGCGCCCTTTTGCTATTTCCGGTTTGTCCTCTCTGTTTTAAAACGTTGAAACAACACAAACCGATCGTCAACAGCAGGTGTAAAAAGAATTTCCTTCGACCTCATACTTATTATTACGTGTCTACGTATTTATGCTACACAATAAAATTCGGTTTTAAAGGGAAAGTGTATATTTAGAAGTTGGGTATCTATTCGACTAATGGAGGAGAACTGTTTATATGTTTCGTCCTCAGTTCTCACGGATATCGAACCCCTGTGTTAAAGACATTTATTTAAATTCAGCTAACCCCCATTAGGAGAAAAGTAAAAAGCTGATTCTTATATAATAGGAACTTGAACTTGAAATTGTCGTTCAAAAAACATGCAAACGGAAATTGTTAAGACAAAAAGAAGACAGGTGACATTTGAATTATAAGGGGTAATATTTTATAAGTGATATTAGCAATAGGACAAGTCATCATCATAAGGTCGTCAGTCCTAAGAGTGGTCGGACATGCACCTCCACTATTTCCTATCTTGAGCTAATCTTCGCATTTGCCTAAAACTAAAACATCCCACATCCTTAACTATTTGTGAACATTAATCTAATCGAGGTCTACCTCTGCTCCTCTTAATTCCTGTTTCTGCTTCTAATATGTCTCTGACTAAACCTTCACGCCTGAGAAGGTGTCCTACCAACCTATTTTGCCTATTTCTTACCGATTAGAGTCCTGTCTTATCCTATTCGTTCTAATACCTCTTAATTTATAATTTTTCGTTATTTATAAGTAGGTAACCGTCCATCTGACAAAAATAATTTCCAAAAGAAATAATTTATGATCATGAAATTTGCAGCAAATAACACTTAATAACATCTTATATTCAAGGAAGAATGAAATGTTTTGGAAGAGTTTCGTTAATATGAGGATTTGGAAGCACATATTGGATTGAGGAGAGAAAGAGGATTGTTTTTCCATTTCTACAATTAAATGTAAAATAATGATCATATTTAGTAATCATTGAGCATTGTTTATCCTTGCAGGGGTAATTTAGTAGCAAACTGTCCCTTTTTAATTTATTCGTGCCTCGGCGTCGCTTTTAAGTCTTCTCCCTGCTTATGGTAATTTAAAAAACGTTTAATTGTAATAATTTAAAAAAACGTTAAAGTTCATTCGAGTGGAATAAGGACGGGGACAACACGTGGTTAATGCCATAACAGATGCACGAAAACATGGGCTTCGACACATTCGATATAAAACATCCACCGTATTTTGTGCATTGGAAATTTAAGCATACGTGGTAACCGCAACAAACCCCACATACGAAAACCTTTTTTAGCTAGTGCTAAATAATTAGAAAAAATATAAACATTACGTATATATATACATAAATAAACGAAATTTAGTGGTTAACGTTAGATAATCCTTTTAGGAGTCTTAAAGTTTTGTAAATTTCTATTGTTAATAAGATTGCTAGTTTTTCAGAATTTCATAAGAAAATTAGGCGACGAAAAGGTGTTTCCTATAAANAAAAATAAAAATGAATATCTCATTAAATTTAACGAATACTAAATATCCAATATTACTTCTAAATATTAATGTTTTTCTTGAAAATGTAGGCGACAGAGGATTCCCTGGTCCGGAAGGACGACCTGGCAATACTATAAAGGGCGAAAAAGGCTTACCAGGGTTGCCAGGAAAACATGGTAGAGACGGAATACCTGGAACTTCGGGAGAAAAAGGTGATCGAGGTTTGCCTGGTTTACCTGGTATAGCTGGAAGTCCAGGATTGCCCGGACCAGTTGGACAACAGGGAGAAAAAGGAGATCGCGGTTTTCCAGGGATTCCGGGTCCACCAGGAAGAGATGGCGCTCCTGGAAAGGATGGCTTAGATGGTATTCCGGGATTACCAGGCGATAAGGGAGATATAGGACCACCAGGATTCGCAGGAGCTCCCGGACAAAAAGGGGACAGGGGACTCACAGGGTTACAAGGGCCTCCTGGAAGACCTGGACCTAAGGGCGATAGAGGATTTGATGGGATTCCAGGTGCACCTGGACTTCCTGGTCCCATCGGCGACAAAGGATTTCCCGGACCTCAAGGTCCGGTAGGCTTACAGGGACATGTTGGAGAGAAAGGCGATAAAGGTGAAGCTGCGTTACCAGGAAGACCTGGGCCAAAAGGAAATAGAGGTCCTCCCGGTCTTGCTGGATTACCAGGAGAAATAGGTCCACCTGGATTGGATGGCCCTCCAGGTTTTCCGGGACCACCTGGAGAAAAAGGATTCCCAGGAAGAAACGGAGCTCCCGGTCCTGTAGGTCCTCAAGGTCCTAAAGGAGATCGTGGTTTCGATGGAATAGCTGGTGCTATCGGCCCTAGGGGAGAGCCGGGTCCGATTGGTCAACCGGGAGCTCCCTGTGAACAGACGCCGGACTATCTGACAGGAATTTTGCTAGTAAGGCACAGTCAATCGATAGAAGTGCCGTCGTGCGAACCGGGACATATAAAATTATGGGAAGGATATTCGTTACTCTACATTGAAGGAAACGAGAAAGCACATTCGCAAGACTTGGGTCATGCTGGTTCATGCGTTAGGAAATTTTCGACATTGCCGTTCCTATTCTGCGACTTTAACAACGTGTGCAGTTATGCAAATCGAAACGACAAATCTTATTGGTTGTCAACAACCGCTCCAATACCAATGATGCCGGTAGAGGAAACGGCCATAAGAGATTACATTTCCCGATGTGTCGTTTGCGAGGCTCCCGCTAACGTGATCGCAGTTCACAGCCAGTCTCTAACTCTACCCGAGTGTCCGGTTGGTTGGACCAGTTTGTGGATAGGCTACAGTTTCACAATGGTGAGTATTATTTGGATCTTTCTAATTACTTCACGGGTGTTAAAACAATGTTTTTATTACAGCACACTGCCGCCGGTGCCGAAGGAGGTGGCCAAGGTCTATCTAGCCCAGGATCGTGTCTGGAAGATTTCCGCGCTTCGCCGTTCATAGAATGCAACGGGGCTAAGGGAACTTGCCACTATTTCGCCGATTCGCTAAGTTTCTGGTTGGCAACGATCGACGAGAGCCAACAATTCCAGGTACCACAGAAACAAACGTTAAAGGCTGGTAATGTTAGAGACCGCGTGAGCAGGTGTCAAGTTTGTATAAAAACGACAAGAACATAAGTTAAAATATTAAAGACCAAATTGTGTTCAAGTGTTTGTACCATCAATTGCAATTGCTACTATTGCTGTTAAACGCGATTAACTTTGATCAATCAATAGGTGGCTTTTTTATCCTAACTATTAATTACTTGTACACTGCCGTGCCATCGTTATTTATGTAAGTCTATAAGCATTGTAAAATTTTGTATAATATTTAATTTAAGGGTAGTAAATACACGTGTTATTTCTAAGATTCTACAATTTGCGAAATATACATAGGGATTTATTTAACTTATTGTAAAATTTATCGACGCTTAAATCAACTTCTTATATACGCAAATACGTGCTAAATTAAATTTGTATTACTTAAAACTACGTCTCTTTTATACTTCTCGTTGCTGAACGAATCTTTCATCTATAAATTATGTAACAGCACATTCCTTCAGTTTTACTCCCTTCCTTTTTTTTTTTAATATCGTCTTCTAGTCACCGAAAATTTGGCTCGGATCCGAAGCAATCAATGCGTTGATTAATAACGATAATAATAAATTGTTTCTTTATTGTTTTTATTTTCGATACACTGCCATAAAAGTGAAGATGTTAATTATCACATATTTTTATACAATTAAAACTTGTTTGTATTGTTGTACTTATAAATAAATATTTGAATTTTTAAAGTGTTGTGTGAAGAAATAAACAACTAAGAAATTTTCGTAGTCATCATCATCATAGGGTCGTCAGTCCTTAAGTTGGTTGGACACGCACCTCCACTGTTTCTTATCCCGAGCTAATCTTCACTTTTTTTTCCTGAATCCCAGATCTTTAACTATTTGTAAGAGGTAATCTAATCTAATCGAGGTCTACCTCTACTCTTAACTTCTATTTCTACTTCTAATATACTTCGTTTACTTTCTGTAGCAATGTGACCGACGCAAAGTAGTAAAGAACAGCACTAGGCCAGAAAAGAAAGGAGACAACTCTCGGCCAAACTCTTAACCGGTGAGGAGCGTATAATCCGTACAGTACTGCACGGAAAAATTCACCATTTTATCCACTACAATTGCATTGCTCAAATGTGCTGTTATTGGTACCATTTACTACTAAAAATATCAAAGAGATGTTTATTTATATTTGAAGACATATTAAAGGCTTTAACGCTTGTTTTCGACTCGCACTATTATTCATGATTGAACAAAACTTTTGGCAGGTACTGTATGAAGAGAAGCAAATGAAGTATATCTCTCTTACTAGCCTTTCATGTCTTAGAAAGTGTCCTACCAACCTATCTCACCTATTTCTTATTAATTACCATAGCGCCCTCTGTTCTCCTACTCTTTTTAATATACTTTCATTTCTAACTATCTCTATCCTCATCATTCGCCTGTAACATCATATTTCGAATGTTTCTAACCTTTTCTATTTCGTCGTGCCCACCGTCCACGTTTCGCACCCGTATAGCGTCGTTCTCCAGACATACACCATTAACAATCTTCTTCGAATTTCTAAATGAACCGTACCTGAGTATAGAAGTGACTTTTTTTGTTAAATACGACTCGAGCCTGTGCAATCTTCTGTTTATCTCTGTAGATAGTAATCCAGCCAGATGTAAAGATGTTTTTTAATAATTAATAACAATTAAAGTTGACGGTTTATTGATGAAAGTAACAGTAAGGAGTCGCCACAATACATGCATGGTAATATACGTTGACCTTATAAATTTTTATTTCTCATATCATTAAAGAAGCTGATAGAGTCGGTTTTTATAGCTACGATGCGACGTTTGAATTTTCCGTTCTGAGATCAGGAGCAATGAACGCCTATGGTTGATAAGGTGTTAAAGGTATTATTATAAATTTGAAGAATATAATATTCAGTTCTGTTGAATTTTAGTAGTATAATATTTTATGTATAAAAGGGTAGCTGCACTCCCATTTTTATTCTAAAGACGCTCTGCTTTCTCGAAGCTATTATGATTTATGAAAGGAATTTGAGTGAAATTGTAACCGATTCTCATAATAATTATCTATAATATTTGAGAGGGTTGTTTGTCATTATTCGTTCCTAGGTTTTAATACGTATTTCTACCATTCTCCATCTGGTGTTATTTTCTTTTACCTCCAATCACATTTCATTGAATCGTAAAGCTACGTTTATAACAATTATGTTTAAAATTTTTCACACGAATCCAACGAATTTATTAATAATAAACACTTTCTAATCCTAAGAGAAAATTAAGTACAGGCTAGAGAGTGTTAGGACATTTCTAAATAATGCGTAATTTTTTATATATACCTACAATACAAGAAATGCTTAACCAGAAAATGGGGCCACATGAGTCGGGAGTCCGATGCAAATTAAATTGCCGAACTACTGAAAAGAGCAAAATTTCGCACTACCAAAATTAGCTAAAAGGGAACCAAAATTTCGAATAATTTCCTTCTAATACCAAAAGCCCATTTTCGTCAAAACATATACCGCCTTCCAACACCCTACCGCGCTTTTATTTTATGTTTATTTGTAAAGTCCATTAAAAAGTATACAATTTTGCACCAGTATTGCCGTGGGTATATCAAAGAGCGCATTATACCATTATATTATATTCAAAAGAGCGATTTAATAACAGCAAGAATTTTAGTTCAATTCCGAAAATAGTCGAGTATCTCTAAAACAAAAAAGCATATGTATATATGTAGTAACCGAAAATATCTCCTAGTACAGATAAGACCTACGGTCAGTTTTGTATTTTGAATATATTTCCCATTTAATCTAAGACATTTGCCGAAAATGAACCCCCTGTATATCAAAAAATGCATTTTTTTTAACGAAAACCGATGTCACCCAGTTAGTTAAAAGGAATAGGAAAGTATAAAGTCGAAAAACTTTCACCGACCATTGGCATGTTTCAATAATAAAGGTGTAAAATTACGGAAATCGTAAATTATAGCGTTTATCGTCCACGGAGAATCTTTTGTACGGTTAAAAATCTGAAAGGATAGGTTTCGATTGCGTGTACCGCTTAAAATATTTGAAATAAATTTAAAGTAAAGCTGCGACCTACTTTGGGTAAGCGCGCGTCTGTAATTAAAGACCATTTTGCTCTTGAATTATTATCTGGCTAATTAACCAAAAATTGACTTAATCATGGAAACACTTTCCGAATGCGTCTTCATAAGACCGAAACAATAAAAACTTTAACCAGACAAATCTGAAAGCTTCAATAACTCGACTTATACTTATTTGTATTTTAATTAATTTGGAAATCAATAAGAAAAAAGCTCGATAGCAACCTTTTTAGACATGAAGGGCTAATAAGAGATGTATTAGAAACAGACACAGGAGTAATGAGGGGTAGAGGTAGACCTCCGGATTAGGTTATTGTTAGTAAATATAGATTACCCTGGTTTTCGAGAAGATTGACTCAGGCTAGAAAGAATTAGAGAGTAGTTTTGGGGCTGTAGATTTTATGATACATCACTCAAGAATTGCCCTAGAACACACCGCAATTAAGTACCTTTGTCTAATATTTATTGAAAGTCACTTACAATTAGTAAATTTGGTGAATGTTTATGTGAAACATTTTGGACTAGGAAAACTCCCTTATTTGAATATCAGTTAGCCATTTCGTGTGAATCTTTAAGATTATCTAAATACAAACACAGTTCTACAGTCTTAATATGATGTACAATGTATATCTTGTTATTATTATAGTGAAGGCCCATATTTCGACTTCCTGTATATGAAAAATTTTTGTATAGGCAACTGAAAGATTATTTGAAATTTAAAAGAACATGGACATGAGTGATTTCCTTTTTAGCATTAAATTTTTGTCCAGCTTGCAATCCATATTATAAATCAGCGGGTACGCTGTTGATATTTGTGTATGCACATATGCGTATGGGTACCTATAGGTAGATTGTACCTTGGTTTCATGAGCTTCAACCTTTACGCGTAGCCGGCAGCTGCAGGATGGCCGATTTGGGCTCGTTAACAGCATGACGACGGACATGGATGGTCCGTGGTACCACAGCACACGTACCATACACATCCAAGCGAAATTTACCGTAACAACTGTCCTGAAATTAATTATTAATCGGAAGTAAAGTTATTTATAAATGGCGACACCTGGTTCAACCTTACAAATATAAAAATCAATGCGCATAGTATGCAAATCGTCCAGACAATCCTATTAACATTAAAAAAGAAAAAGGTTGTAGAGTTGAACTTTTGTAACTTTAACTTCTCATCATAAGGTTGTTAGTCCTAAGACTGATTGGACACGCCCTTCCATTCTTTCCTATCCTGAGGTAATCTTTGTATTTCCTCAAAAACTAGAACAATCGCAGACGCTGATGAGATCCAAAAAGATCGAAATCGCGATCCGCGTCTGGCAGTTTCGACAGAATACAGACCACTTCGAATTATTTTATTCGATTATGGTAACGTACCTATCACGTTAAGGTTAGCTACGCCGGGATTCGTTTCAATAAGTAGATATCCATATATTGAAATGGACCTTGTTGGAACATATGTAATCCTAAAATGTAGCATCGTACTATAGATGGCGTTTACCGCGCCATTTGTGGTATTTTCTAGAACAATCTACATCCTTAACTATTTGCAAACACTAATCCAATCTAGGTCTACCTATACTTCTCTTAACTCCCGTTTCTGCCTCTAATATGTCTCTGACTTAGAAAGTATCCTGCCTCTGTTCTCCTTTCTAATGCTCCTTTATATATAACCTTCTATATTCACGGTATCCTAATCATTTGTCTGTAACACCACATTTCAAACGCTTGTAACTTTTTCTTTCCACCGCACTCCAAACATACACCTTTATTTTTTTCCAATTTCTAAATTAACCGTTCGCGAGCATAGAAGTGACTTCTTTTTATTGAAGACGACTCGACCCTGCAGTGGCTTCATCAGGGGATGGTTTGATGGTCAGATGGCATTACATCAAAAGTCAAAACATCACCTCTTGTGTGATGAAACTGTGTGGCTGTAGTCCTGTTATGTCCTGTAAAAGCTTCAACTATTTAAATAGTAGAAAACATTGAAATACCTAGTCAGAATCAGTTACATTTATTTTCCAAAATCCAGACCATTATAATCTTGGTTTTAGGATAAGGTTCAATGATTATTCATTCATAATGATTGACTCGTTAAATGTTTATTGTAGATACTCCCTAACACATTATTAGCAACGGACACCTCAAGAATAAACTTAATTTGCTTATCAGCAGCTTTTTTTTATGATAGACATCATGAAATTTACTCCTTTTATAAATCAAATATTTGCCTTTTCAGGTATGATTTCATTCATAAGGTCGTCACTCCTAAGATGGACACGCACCCCCACTTGATTGATTGGAATCTAAATCTAAACATCATCCTTTTTTTTTGCTGTTGCAGATTTTGGTGTCGGTTTCACTGGTCAGATCTTCATCGTAGGGTTGTCTGTGGTTTCAGTGAAAGTGCAAGGATTTGAGGACTAATAACACCTACAGTTTGCGTGCGGTTAGTCTTGTTGCAAGCAGCGTTGATTGATCCTTCCTGGTTTTCTATTGATAAATAATCTCCGATTGCCGAAGAGGATTCACCTCCTTGGTATCTTCTGATCGTTATTATTGAACTTCGTCGGTATCGTGTGTGGTAACCGCCACGTGCGGGTGGGGCACCTGTGCAGCAGGTGCCCCCTTGCACCTGCACTCACTCGTACCTATATGCATGATACATAGGTGTTTAAGTAGAGAGTTACACATTCTTAGCGCTTCCAATTCAAGTTTGTAGTTTACTTAATATACCGTCTCTTTAATTAGATCGATGACACTAGACCTCACATTTCATTTGGTCAGAACTTTAACCGTTTATTCCAAAAACAAAAAAGAATACATTGGATTTTGTCGAAAACAACTAAATCGGATGACAATGATATACGACATACCTATATCTTTAATGAGAAAGGGATTGATTATTTTTTGTCACTTAATCGTGTGGATCAAGATTGTTCAGGCAGAAAATAATTATAAGGAAACAAGAATGAAATGAAGAAAGTATTGAATGATATGAAAAAGATTCATCGTTATTGGTCTCAAATAATTTAGTTAATCGCATCGCAAATGTTTCGCTGGAAAGTACATTCATCAGGTGATGATGTATTATTGTCATGTGTTAGAGCAAATTGTTGAATTTCAGTTTAATAATCTCCAGTTAATCGTTATTTATTTCTATAACTATTTAACCATTATGTTCTTTGAGTCCTTTCTTAAATTGCTTTCCTGTTTGTCCTAATATGTAGACACCAAATTTCACAAGTCAATTTCTAAGCGGCCGATGTTGNTATGTTTTTACATTGTTTTTTCACGCTTTCTGTTTCAAGATATGCTATATCTAGTGCCAGGTTGACAAATCTAGAGTCATTCAACTAAACCAGCGACAAAATCAGCTATAAGCGACAAAGTATGTTTTTACATTGTTTTTTCACGCTTTCTGTTTCAAGATATGCTATATCTAGTGCCAGGTTGACAAATCTAGAGTCATTCAACTAAACCAGCGACAAAATCAGCTATAAGCGACAAAGTATGTTTTTACATTGTTTTTTCACGCTTTCTGTTTCAAGATATGCTATATCTAGTGCCAGGTTGACAAATCTAGAGTCATTCAACTAAACCAGCGACAAAATCAGCTATAAGCGACAAAGTATGTTTTTACATTGTTTTTTCACGCTTTCTGTTTCAAGATATGCTATATCTAGTGCCAGGTTGACAAATCTAGAGTCATTCAACTAAACCAGCGACAAAATCAGCTATAAGCGACAAAGTATGTTTTTACATTGTTTTTTCACGCTTTCTGTTTCAAGATATGCTATATCTAGTGCCAGGTTGACAAATCTAGAGTCATTCAACTAAACCAGCGACAAAATCAGCTATAAGCGACAAAGTATGTTTTTACATTGTTTTTTCACGCTTTCTGTTTCAAGATATGCTATATCTAGTGCCAGGTTGACAAATCTAGAGTCATTCAACTAAACCAGCGACAAAATCAGCTATAAGCGACAAAGTATGTTTTTACATTGTTTTTTCACGCTTTCTGTTTCAAGATATGCTATATCTAGTGCCAGGTTGACAAATCTAGAGTCATTCAACTAAACCAGCGACAAAATCAGCTATAAGCGACAAAGTATGTTTTTACATTGTTTTTTCACGCTTTCTGTTTCAAGATATGCTATATCTAGTGCCAGGTTGACAAATCTAGAGTCATTCAACTAAACCAGCGACAAAATCAGCTATAAGCGACAAAGTATGTTTTTACATTGTTTTTTCACGCTTTCTGTTTCAAGATATGCTATATCTAGTGCCAGGTTGACAAATCTAGAGTCATTCAACTAAACCAGCGACAAAATCAGCTATAAGCGACAAAGTATGTTTTTACATTGTTTTTTCACGCTTTCTGTTTCAAGATATGCTATATCTAGTGCCAGGTTGACAAATCTAGAGTCATTCAACTAAACCAGCGACAAAATCAGCTATAAGCGACAAAGTATGTTTTTACATTGTTTTTTCACGCTTTCTGTTTCAAGATATGCTATATCTAGTGCCAGGTTGACAAATCTAGAGTCATTCAACTAAACCAGCGACAAAATCAGCTATAAGCGACAAAGTATGTTTTTACATTGTTTTTTCACGCTTTCTGTTTCAAGATATGCTATATCTAGTGCCAGGTTGACAAATCTAGAGTCATTCAACTAAACCAGCGACAAAATCAGCTATAAGCGACAAAGTATGTTTTTACATTGTTTTTTCACGCTTTCTGTTTCAAGATATGCTATATCTAGTGCCAGGTTGACAAATCTAGAGTCATTCAACTAAACCAGCGACAAAATCAGCTATAAGCGACAAAGTATGTTTTTACATTGTTTTTTCACGCTTTCTGTTTCAAGATATGCTATATCTAGTGCCAGGTTGACAAATCTAGAGTCATTCAACTAAACCAGCGACAAAATCAGCTATAAGCGACAAAGTATGTTTTTACATTGTTTTTTCACGCTTTCTGTTTCAAGATATGCTATATCTAGTGCCAGGTTGACAAATCTAGAGTCATTCAACTAAACCAGCGACAAAATTAGCTATAAGCGACAAATTATGTTTTTACATTGTTTTTTCACGCTTTCTCGTGTTAGGTTGACAAATATTGAGTCATTAAACTAAACTAGCGACAAAATCAGCTATAAGCGACAAATCAGCTAAGGTACTATTTTTCAACGACAAATTATGTTCTAACTGTACTTTTCTATGCTATTTCTGTTGCAAGATATGCAATATGTAGTTCCAAACTAATGCCATGCCAGCATTTCGTCTGTTATTGGTCAGTGATTGACCGAAACGACAAATTTCTTGATTTAGCAACAAATGGTACTGTATTTTAGAAATGAGAATTCTAACTTTGTCAGAGACACTGCTCTTTTGCTTTCAATTTTATTTCAAACACAGGCCACTGAATGTTACCTACATTTTGTTATTTCTAAACTTCTCATAGTCATTTGTCCTTCCAGGATTTGTACTGTAAATTGTATTTTTGATTTGATTTAATGGGTAATATTAATAATGTTCCAATAATGGTCTACAGTCCTTATTGATAGTTGAACTCCTTCCCTAAAATATTGCTCCCGATAAGCGCTAAAATCCAATGTAGATGTCCTAAAAGTAAAACAGGGGATTCTCTTTATTAAAATTGAAAAGCAGCGGGTGCAATTCGTGTTTGCCGGTTCAAGGTGCATGACATCCCTTCTGTAGCGCGATGGCACACGCCAACCAGATGCCGCGTGTTGCCAATTTTACGCAGAATGAATCCTAAAGACTTGGAGAACATTGTTACCCGCCTGCCGCAATTGTTTTCACCAGAATTTAATTATACGGTCCCTCAAATAGGTCAACTTACGTCCAACAACGTAGAGATCCGTTACCTATGTGTACGTACATCTATACCAAGCTCTCTCGATAATACATCTGTACGCCGCCATGTTATTAATGATTAAGAAAAATAAGGGCAGAAAAAATTGATAATAACACTATGGACACATCGTGTATGGTCATTTTCTGTTTCGGACCTGCTTGATGCCCAAATTGAATTACGAATTACGCTTTCTTTAAAAAATGTTTTTCTTTCCTTATTAAGAATCACTTTACATTGTATGCCCTCGAGATGTAACGTTATTTTTTCAATATTCGTTCCATTAACGCATCTTTTACGCATTATACTCAAACGTCACCCATACAGAAAAACATAAACTGCAAATTGACTGGTTGTTAATAATTGGAAATTGACTACATACATACGTCCTTATTATAATATTATCCAAAATGAATTACTAAACTTGACGAAACAATGCAGTTTTTTAATTTCAAATTTAAAAGGGATTCAATTCGATTACTCCCAGACACGGTCTGTATTGTGTTCAATTTTTGACCTTTATTGTTCGTTGATTTTGATTTTTTTAATGTTCTTAGATACTTTGATTTAATAATCTATTAGTTTGCCCAACGTAGGCTTTTCTGTATTCAAGGAGATAGACTTTGAGCTTTGATCTCTTATCAGTTTTATCTTTGTTGATTTTGATAGATTTAAAAAGCATATAATTGATTTTGAATGACGTTTATGGTATTACTGGTAGATATTTTTGTAACTTGAAAACTAAATTAATATCGATACTCATTCTTATATTTGCTCTGAGTCTTTTTATTTTAAGATCGGGAGACATTTCTTTAGAAATTGGCAAATAAATTTCTCTTTTAACCAATTTAATCAAGAAATACGAAACTCATCACTCAGAACTAGGGATTTTATGAAAGTATGTGGTATAGTTCTATGAAGGTATATGCGTAGCCATGGTACTGTGTGTGATATTCCTTTTTCACTTTTCAAATTAATAACACCATGTGTGCAAATCAATGACCTCACCTGGTCGGTTGGACTGTTGACGTTGCTTATTTTTTTGAGGGGATTGTATAGATAGTGGAAGGGCCACGTGCTACAGATGAGCAGGGTCACGGTTGAAGAAGATTCACGCAGGTTTGAGGTAGTTAGCGCGACAGTCGTGTGTAGAACGTAGGGGGTAGGTACTTTCCCTATTCACCTCTGTCTTCTTTTTTTTTATACCGTTCACTGCCGCCTATAATTTGTTAGTCGTTAATAAACCACTTTAGTTTCACCCAATAACAAGATACTGGCAATGTCCATATGCATACATCACATTTATCGTTAATAGATCGATTAATAATAAAATCAGTTCGAAAGACAACATAGACATAAATGATGATTTGAGGATTTCGGATTCTATTGTAATGTTCTTTGTTTTCTCGCTTTAATTGTTTGATCTGTTTGGACAACGTAACTTTTAGGGAAGTGGATCAAGAATCTATAACAATTAACTAATTGACTATAAATAAGTTAACTTAAATTAATTATTATCTATACCTACTTCTCATGAAATCTTGTTGAAATTGTTAAGTACGTTAGTAATCTAAATTCACCAGAAGAACACACAGTGAGTGGTTCCATTAATTTATTTTGCCGCTTATGGTCACAATGATTGAAAAGTTTCTTCACTTCCCGAGATAAAAATGTTGAGTCTCTCAGAGGCTCTGAAAGCGAGACTCGAGTCTCCGTCTCTCATCGAGTCTCTCTGGTGTCGCTGAGAGACACTGTCAAAAAAATTGTTTAGTGTCTCTGAACGAGAGACTCAAGTCGCTCATAGGGAGATCCTCATTTCGTATCCAGTCTCTTAACGAGAGACTCGAATCTCTCAATATGTGGTGTCTCGATAGACATTAAATTTTCTAAGTTCAACATATTTTAGAGATCCCAGTCTTTCTCGAGTCTCTCAATTTTTCAGTTTTATTCGTTCGAGTCTCTCATACAGAGACTTGAGAGATCCATAAAAACTCATAGGCAATAAGTGAGAGACTGTGAGAGACGCTCTCAGGGACGCTGAAAGACTCTGAAAGACTCTGAGAGACTGTAGAGAGAATGAAAATTTTTGTCTAGGGTTTTTTATTGATATTGTAAATGTGTTCGTTGATTCCAGCTTTTTAAAGCTATTCTACTTTTTCCTATGAAAGCTGCGTGCAATAGTTGAAGATAAATTCCACTTTTGCTTGTTGCTATTATTATTTATTAAGAGAATTTAGATTAATAGATTAAGAAACAATAGTGCTTCATTCAATAATCAATTGAAGTAAAAGGAAAAGTGGAAATTAAACGGTTTCATATATAGACTTTCAGAGCAGGAACGAAAACTATCTTTAATATCAATGTGGATATTTAGCAGTTTGACAACGTGTCTACTTACAAAAAGCAATTCTTTTTAAATAAACGTTAGACAGGTGTAACGAACACTTCGCTTCCCACATAGGAAAAACTACAGCAGAAATCGGTTAAATGAATAAATTCAGATGAGAGCCCGCATATACTTCTAAAGTAATTTCCTTTTCGACCGTTGATCTACACAACTTACATATTATGCATATTTACGACTTGTTTTCGGTTTCAGTTTACAAAAATGGCTTGTTCTTTTGCTTCTATTTAATTTATGAAAAACTAAAAAAATTCTGGTAAGAGAACAGATGGATTAAATGAGAATCCTTCCTGACTATCAAAAGAAACAATTTTTCTCTTTTGGATGTTATTTGAACTTATTAAACATCAATAAGCAGAAAATTTTTATTAATTAGTGAAATAGAAATTTGTTTATGAGATTAATTTTGTTTTCTTTGGGGAAAGATTATTAAGTGCAACAATTTAAAACAATACAATAACCAATGGTTGTTCTAGAATGAATCAACTTTTCTTTTTACAAAATTTATGTATCTACGAGATTTTAAATTGTTAATAAATGAGTAAAACCATATATGCATGTATATTTACAAAGACAAGCTGATAAAATTAAAATACTAATAATAATTTACCTATAAGCCAACTTATTACTATTATCAAAACAGAATACGCGTGTAAACAACATTACAGTTGTGTGATAGGAGAAACAATAAGAATAGGTTTTCCTTGTAAACGGATAAATAAGATTGTGCATTACATTATCACATTCGTTTGTGGTTATCGTATGCTTTTAAAAATATTTAGATTAGTTGCGTGTGTTACGAAGTCATCAGCATGGAAAGGATAGTTGTAAAGACGAACAAAAGATTAAAAGTTTTGTGGAAATCGAAAAATTGATAAGAAAACAAACATGTCTCGTCTAATTATTTAAAATTGAAGTGATTGTAGGTAAAATAAAACCGAGGAATTCAAAAATTGTAAAAACTAAAACGGCGAGAAGGAGGGAGTTTATAAGATTGCTAGTTTTCGACAATTTCATTAGTTACTTGTTAGTGAAGTGGAAGCTGAACTCGCGACAAAATCGGTTAAGCTATCATTTTTTAGCGACAAATTATGTCATAAAAGTATCTTTTTTCCACTATTTTTGTCAGTGTTAGTTCGCTGGATAGCTCGAAACTGGACTTGTGACAAAATCTGCTATAAGCGACAAATTATGTTTTTACATTGTTTTTACATGCTATTTCTGTTTCAGAATATGCTATATCTAGTGACAGGTTGACAAATCTTGAGCCATTAAACTAAACTAGAGACAAAATCAGCTATAAGTGACATATTATGTTTTTACATTAATTTTCCACGCTTATTCTGTTTCAAGATATACTACGTATATCTAGTGTTAGGTAGACAAATCTTGAGTCATTAAACTAAACTAGCGACAAAATCAGCTATAAGCGACAAATTATGTTTTTACATTGTTTTTCCACACTATTTCTGTTTCAAGATATGCTATATCTAGTGCCAGATTGACAAATCTTGAGTCATTAAACTAAACTAGCGATAAAATCAGCTATAAGCGACAAATTATGTTTTTACATTGTTTTTTCACGCTTTCTGTTTCAAGATATGCTATATCTAGTGCCAGGTTGACAAATCTAGAGTCATTCAACTAAACCAGCGACAAAATCAGCTATAAGCGACAAATTATGTTTTTACATTGTTTTTTCACGCTTTCTGTTTCAAGATATCTATGCTACATCTCGTGTTAGGTTGACAAATATTGAGTCATTAAACTAAACTAGCGACAAAATCAGCTAAGGTACTATTTTTCAACGACAAATTATGTTCTAACTGTACTTTCCTAGGCTATTTCTGTTTCGAGATACGCGATATGTAGTTCTAAACTAATGCCGCGCCAGCATTTCGTCTATTATTTGTCAGTGATTGACTGAAACGACAAATTTTGTGTATTTTAGAAATGAGAAATATAACTTTGTCAGAGACACTGCTCTTTTGCTTTCAATTTTATTTCATACACAGGACAGTAAATATTACCAACTTTTTTTTGTTATTTCTAAATCGTTTTATGACTTGTTCTATTCCACATGGGTTTTCAACCCCCATATGCGACGATCGGCAGGTAGATCCTAGACACAACGAAAGTAAGTCTGATTATGAGAAGTCGGCTACGGTTGGAAAATCATAGTTGTATTTTATAATACAATCAACACACATGTTTTTATGTGTGTGTGCTTGTTGGGGCAGAAGCTAACGGAACGACTTGTAAAATTGTACGTGTGTGATATTATAAAGCGGGGGCACGTGCCGCTTACCAGATGACTCGGCTAGGATACCGTTCCCGATTATTCTTGCTTTATATCAGACAATGATCGGCTAAGAGTGCTAATTCATCCGACCTCTTTTACCTTCCGTCCGGCCGAGACGACAGTCGAACCGAAACAGATTTCACTTTTTAATTTACGCTTTCGATGAAAAGGCAGAAGTGGTGCAGTTTAATGTGCCACTTTTAATTGGGGGTGAAAAACAATGGAAAAGGGGCTGTATATAAAGAATTACTTAGATATGTTCGTATCACACATTAATATGCGTCCTTTCAAACTATTGACTAGTAAAATTTTAGTAGAAAACTAAACAGTATCTTTTCTAAATTGATTTACCTTCAGTTGTTTGAGAATTGATGATAAAATATACACTTCATTTTTAAAACATTTTAATGAATCGAAAAGGCTACCATTTCTCTTACAGGACTAGTTTAACTGTTGGAAAAATGTTCTAGATTATCCGTTTTAAAATCCTTTCACGTTCAGGCTTTGTTGCTTTATAAGAAAAAAACAAAAAGATTAACACCACCGCACTTTCATGTCAGATGCAGATTTATTTTGAAATCTAAAAAAAGAAGATACAACAATGTTGATTCGACATCATCATCATCATAGGATCGTCAGTCCTAAGACGGGTTGGATACGCACCTTCACTCTTTCTTATCCTGAGCTAATCTTCGCATTTCCCTAAATCTAGAACAATCCACATCGTGAACTATTTACGAACAGTAATCTAATCTAGGTCTACCTCTACCCCTCCTAACTCCCGTTTTTGCCTCTAATATGTCTCTGACTAGAACCTCATGCGTGTGAAGGTGTCCTACCAACCTATCTCGCCTATTTTTTATTGAGTCCTCTGTTCTCCTATTCTTTCTAATACCTCTTCATTTCTAACCTTCTCTATCCACAATATCCTCATCATTCACCTGTAACACCACATTTCGAAAGGTTCTAACTTTTTCTTTTCCACCGCGTCTACTATTCATGTTTCGCACTCATACAGCACCGCGCTCCAAATATACACCTTTAACAGCCCTTTTCGAATTTCTAAATTAATCGTTCGCGAGCATAGAAGTGATTACATTATTTAATTTAATTACTCTAGAGTAAAGGTAATACATTTATATAGATAATTGGTACCTATGACGTTATTGGCAAGCAGGAAAAAGAAACCCAGGAAGATCTCCAAAGAAGCGAACCGATGATCAACTTCCTTCAGCTTTTGGATGGTCTGTATCACCTTTCTGATTAAGTTCTTACTGTTGGCGTTGAAATCGCCTTCTTTTTCTAAATGTTAGATCGAAGACAAATGATTTGATTCTGACATTTGATGACTGCGTACCTATACTGGTTGGTGAAAATTAAATTTTGCTGTTGGTCGCAATAGTGAAACGTCGCTTTTATGTGAACTCCATGATTATGAGGATTTTTTTTAATATGTCGACAGCAGTTGGCACGTGTTTTATGTTTAATATATTTCTCATCACAGGTTGCTCAGGTAATTTTATAAAGATACTTTGTAAGATTCAAGTTTGATAAGGTACCATAATAACAGGCGCGTTTAAAATTTATAGCCTCATCGAAAATTACCTTTATGGTAGAGATTCTTAATTAAAGTACCATTTGTCCAACGGCGATTAATAACATGTAGGCATCTTTCTCTACGTATAGTATGCGTTTAGTAAAAATTAGTAAATTTTTACATCAACAAGTAGCACGTATTGCTAGTGAATTTGCATTTCTTTGAGACAATTACAAATTAATATCTACGACAATTACTTATCAATGTCTAAAATCTAGGTAGCTAAAGTGTTTAAACCTTCTATAAGATTCAAGAAATCACAAAAGTAGATACCTACATTGTGGTACAACAAATACTACTATATGTAAATAATTTTCCGTTTTCTTAATCGCTATGAAATTTAAGTCTTAAGTTTCCGTGAACAAGAAAACTACAACCATTTTTCTTTAGTGAAGAATAAAAATGATTTTTAATGCGATAACGCTAAACATTTCATTTGCTCGTATGTCCAGGACTGTAATTGACGTCATAGACGTCCAGCAAACGAAAACGGTGACAAAGAAACCATTAAATAAATTTATCGAATCAGTTTAAGTCTTTTTTGTAATTTATTTCCCTTTAGCTTGATTAAAACATAAACAATTCACACAAAACATTCAATGTATGGGGGTAGTTGGTGGAGTGTTGCAAGTGATGGGAATGTGTCTAAGTGGTAGGTGCACGTATTGGATGAGCGCGTACTTGTATACACCTATACAATACATCCGTACGTATAGGTAGTATATTATGACGATGGGGGATGATGGCATGGCACGCGGCAGGTCACGGAGGGTGAGTTAGAAGAGTCATGTGTTGTTTGGTCCTCAACGGTCTTCTGTTATCAAATTACAATCAGAAGCCGATTGGTTCGTTACCTTAGTCAGGTATTATTCCTTTCTATGGCATCGTAAGCTTTAATACAATTACGAAAATGATTTTATTCAACACCGAACAAATTTAATGTCTATTAGTAATTCCGATTGACAATCTTTACCTTTTTTATTCGTCGACGCATTTTATTGTATAGATATAGATAAATGTTGTCTAGCAATTTAATCAATTGTGATGAATTGAAACGATTGGATTGTCTTTAAATTGATTAATATAAATGGTCTTCAAGGAACGCGATAAACGACATGTTTTATTATTGAAAGGGGTGGAAATGTTACCAAATATTGAAGCCATTGTTACTAACAGACGCTTCTTTACATTAGTAACTTTAAAATAATTAATAATTATCTCCTTTTCCTTCTTTTGCGAAAAAAGTAGTAGAGCATTTTGAATTAATGGAAGAAATGTATCAAAATGGCAGTGAATATCTGTAGAAGACTATGAATAAATCTTTCTGTGAAGTTGGCAGAGACGAAACGTCTAGAATTTTTCTTGTTTCTAATAAACTAATGTAACAGTTATCTGATACAAGCGATGTCAATAGAAATTGATGCATTTAAAAGGGTAATACCCTATTATCCATATGAATTAGTAATTTGAATGTACCATGTAAAATGTGCAAATATCTTAAGGAGTGTAAAAACTTCTACAATCAAGACATCAAACGATTCTTGACTTGAAATCGGTTTTACCGAATCCTTGCCGATACTCAACGTAAAGAGAATCCTGCCGCTAAGATTTTCCGTTCGAGGACAACTTCACAGGAGTTCAAATGTCGTCCTCTTAGCCAATACCAAATCTAATCAAGTATTTTGAGAAACTTTCATTGATTTTCTTATTTAAATTGTATTTTTATTTCCGGTTGTCATAATTACTTCGGATAGGAGCTAAATCCTTTAGTTTGTAGTTCCAAAGCTTTTAAATGAATTTCACTGAGGTTTAATAAAGCGAAATTAATTAGGTAATCGGCTTTTATTTCTTAAAAAAAGCGAATGGTGTGTATACAATTTATTTATAGATAACAAGGAAACCTTATCAGTGATGACTTCTTGAACGTGTACAGATATTTATTTTCGATTTATATCTTTTGCGAAGTCGTATAGTGGGAAACCTTAGCTCAAACATAATAAAATCGACATTCCTGTTACGGTAAAGAGTCAATCTAATCAAATTAGGATTAAACCAGATCCTTAATACGCTTTTCATTAAGCAAAAATCTCCAATGAAACAGTTTGCGTCACAAAACCACGCCTGTTAATTTATCTAAACCAATCGTATTGTTGTACAGGTGAAAAGGAGGCGAGATCAAACAACACACACAAGCATCAACCATTTACCTGTTCAATACTTGAGGCCAGCAAGTTGCTTGCCGAAGAAGAGGGACTCAACACCACCACAAAGCTTCGACCTCTACAGCGCTCCCCATCAGTCAGGTGCAAAAGCTCTCTGGGCTTCGACTTCTTCTGCCGTGTCTTTGCGAACCGTTCAAATTACTTTTTTGAATACAACTGTTGTAAAGTGTAGTTCTTTTGGACAATGTGAAAAAAAAAGCGAAAACTAATACCATTAGAGGGTGTTATTTTATTTGGAATTACCAACAGCAGTATCTTATCATGATGACATCAGCGAAGAAATCCTGACGCTCTTGACGGTTCCTTCGCTGAGAATTCTTGAAGGTAAGGATTTAACTTAAAATTTTACATCCTTGTGTAGGTAAATACAATTGTCCTTACTTTTTCACTTATTCAAAGTGCGATGAAAGTTCTGTGTCTCTCTTGATGAAGACATTGCATTTTCTTGTTCAATAAAAGCTTTGCTTTTCCTCTTTGGCTCACAGGAGAGTTACAATCAACTACTTCAGAAATGTTTTTTTCTGAACTAAAAAAGCGATTCTTTTAGAAAATTGAGTAGATTTTCGTCTTTATATGAATGATTCTGTGAAAATTGCTTGGTATAATGTGTTTAATCAACCAAAGCTGTTTTTCTGACTTAAGCATGAGTTTCATATATTTAAAATACGAATAGACATATTTCGGAAAATTACATTAAATATTGTGTTACACTATCTGCAAAAAAAAAGATATGCAGATAAACAATAAATCTAGTCGTTAACTGAAGCTGTTATCTGATTTATTTGAAACAATGATTGCTAGTTTACATAGTTTTCAAAATTCCAATTTTCATAATTTTATATGTTTTTCAGCGGATTATTTAAAAAAAAAATTGAATCCCTGTCAGTACAGTAGCAACCACTTAGTTTGTATTAGCTTTTTTTTGAGAAGAGACCTAGATATATTTTATGCTTTACATTTTAATCATACAATATAGAACATAGACGGTAAGCTTTTCGTTTTAACATACTAATGGAGCTTTAACAGCATGAAGACGCTCTTTTATGTCTATTTTTAGGAGAGCTTTTGAAGGTAGTGACTTCTATGATTGTTGCTACTTAATGCTGTAGGGTTTTTTAAATATGTAAACGTATAATCACATTATTTTTGCAAAATCATACTAAAAAAATCAATCAATTGCATAACGATATCGCGTTGATTACGTTTCTAACATCAATTAAATAAAAGTACCTACCAACAAAACGCATTCGCTAAATTGCCATGTGTATTGAACAACAAATCTGTCGGTGTAAAAACTTGATGTGACAACAATCATACAATAATTACTGTAATCATTATGGAAAGTCACTGCTGCGATTCAGTGAATACTTTTAAAGGTCAGGGTGGTGAATATGCAGCTTTTTTTTCAAGTATCACTATTTAATAGTAGCAGTGAAGCAGTTTACATAATAACCGAGCGTAAACTTGGTCATAAGGTCGTAATAAAATGACCCCTAATTATCATAGATTAAAAGTTTTAAGGTAGTGAAACAGGTATAATAAACGTGTAATATAAAATAACTGGAACATTAAATCGTTGAGATAAAATTAGCGTTTGCTCACAGGTAGGTGTATAGATATACTGTGGGTACCTACAGCAGGTGTTTTGTTAATTAATGTTTTTTAATTAACATCTTCATAAAACGTTAAACTTAGTTTTTACGTGCTAAACTGCTACTGCATCGCAGAGTAAAAACATTAAAAAACAATTAAAAATCATTCAATATTTATAATGACAGTTTCTAGCGTTTGTTAATTTATCTTCAGTTTAAAATATAAAGTATAGATGTATGAATTTATTTCTAGTGAATTACAGAATAATTTAAACAACAAACTCTCTCTTATCGAAAGTAGTAAATTAGGAAACTCAATAATTATAATATTTAACTCAATAAAAATCTTTATTTTTCTCATTTGATTAACTTCAGATTAGGACAAAAATCGATTCTATTCACTGTTAAAAATGATAAAAATATATTTTTGATTCAAAAATCCTGTAATCTATTTACAGTCGGTTGAGTCATGGAAATTATAAACAAGGATTTTATTATTTTTCGATAATAAAATATTGCATGTTTTTCCTAATTGTGTTATTTAAGCATGCTAACTTTTCAATTATTTGTGATAATGTTTATTATTAGTTTTCATAAATAACTATAAATGAACGAAACGAACTATAAGTAAAACAAATTCCTGCATACAATAACAAATAAAAATATCTTTCTACAAGGATAACTGAAACATTTACGCACTGATTACTTCCTTGTACTATCATTTTGTGTAATATGTGAAGGTAACATCCACTTGTTAAAAATATAAGCAAAAACTAAATGTATTTACACTATAAAAGGATTTAGTTGACATTTAAGAAAGAAGAAATTGCAATGCTTACACAAATTACCCATAATTACAACAAATACAATTATTTATAATGTTGTTTTGATTTGTAGACTTATAGGTAGATTTGTATAATTTAAAACTGCTAGAATATACATTGAAAAAAATTATCTTCACCTATCATCTTCTTATAATTAGTTCTTATTCATCCCTTTTGTATACTACGTTTTGCTATCATACTAACGTATCAAGAAGCTATAAAATGATACTCGCAACAAAGTTATAGGAGTCGATAATATTGGCTAAGATGACATTTTAGCAATATAACATATTATATTATAAGTTGGTTGTTTATCTTAAGTAAGAAAATTAATATAAAAGAATATAAAATCTATGACTGATGGTAACTAGCCGGAACAAAAGGCACTTAAGCACTAGTAATATATGCATTAAAATATAATGAAAGTACAAATAGGATGTTGAAAATGTAATTTGCAGAACCGAGTTTTGATAGCGATACGAGTTCGTGTGTAACCGTTATAGCGGCTGGCGCTTCTTCTGGCATTATTTGAAAGTTTTATTGGTAATCCATAAGAAATTTGTGTAATTTTTGTCGATTGATTTTGCAGATGCCTCGGCTAGAGTATCTATCTCAGTATGTGGGGTCTTCTACATCTCCTTCGCGATCACCACCCACCTCGCCATCAACTAGTCCTATGCCAGGTGTATCATCGGGGGCTATAAGTCCTTTCTCCACGAAGTCGCGATGCAGCGCATTTTCTTTAGTTTATCCAAAGCAGATACATGCCAAAGGTCTTCAATCAGCGAGAGGTTAGAATAATATTTTGAATTTTCCGTGGGTGCAAGTCCAGTACAAGGGGTTAGAGACAAAATAAAGGCTAGATTACACATACAGTTCCGCGTCCGCGCCGTGCCCGTGCCGTTCGGGAATCATATAGTTCCGCCGACATTCATATGCATTGTTCCGTGCGATACATTCACATAATAATTGCTGATGTCAATTTGTGCATGATCAGTAATATTTATTAATTAATGAGTCAATTGTTACTAGACATTTGCATATGTACAACAATAAATAAAGAAAATACTGTAGGTAGTAAATGCGGTCATAGGGACTAATATCAGAACCATCAGAGTCAAACGTAAAGATTACGGCATTAGAACAATTCTGTAGCTGTTTAGGTACATATGTCCCCTTCCGTGTCGCATCCGTCTTGAGTCGTAGACCTTCCGATAAACCCAATACCACCATGACAGGAGCATGTCAGGCAAATGGTACTATGTGGGTGAAAGGCTGAGGATTTTAACGTAAGGGTTATATATTTGATGGACAACGAAAGAATACGTCAGTGGCACGGCACAGATACGGCACTATATGTGTAAACTGACCTTTAAATCGGCGTTTTCAAGTTCAAATATCTCTTTTGTTCCTAATCATACCTCACATCAAAACTATATCGTTTAACTGATAATTAATTGAATGTAAATGTGGATAGATATTCAATTTTTTTTTGTTTTTATTATTTTCAAGAATTTTAACAACAATGAAACTGTAAATATTATAAATAGCTTACATATTTAAAGTCATTTATGGGCAACATTATTGTTTGTACAGTTTACGTTCTTTATCTATACTTGCTTCCGGTAAAACGTTGAAATCCGTTTTAAACGCCGTTTCCTCCTGGCAAGTGATTAACTTTGTCCTATTTGTTTTAACCTCATTGTATATTTTAACGAATGTGATGGATTGGCTATACACTATAAAATATTATAATAAGTATAAATTAATTAACTGTCACTTTAATAAAGAATCTGTATTCTGAGTTTACCGTAAATACCGCTTGCAAAAGTGTAAATGTATGGGTTAATATTGTAGTTAGATAAGCATCTTTCAATGATGAGGGTGCCCGTATAACTTTAGCCTACCAAGAAATTAAAATAAATAAAAAAGAGCAGAATTTCATGTTAAAGTTTACACGTCGATTAATTGAGTCTAATTAAAGTTTAAGTATTCGCGAAAAGGGCTGTAAAGGCCAGAATATGTACAGAAAGAAATTTGCGACTTGCTTCTTTATAATTTTTATTTGAACAAAATTTATTAAATAGTCGAAAAATTAATATACGTAATCCTTTAACTATTTTTCACTTCTTTTTTTCAGAAATAAGTGCTGTAATGTATGGGCCACATTCTTTTAGTCAACTTGCCCCCACCGTTTATACCCCTTACGTGTGGTCTCATCTGCCAAATCTTATATTTCCTTACCCAACCCCTGACAAACCTGTTAAATCGTACAATTCGTCCCATGTTACTCGTATAGATCCAAACTGCAAAACCAGGAAAGAAAAGAATGGTAAATTTTTCTTTTATTATCGTTAATTAAAATAAGAAAATACAAATGAATTTAAACAACGTTTTTTTAGCTTTACTTCGAGTTATTCAATTAAATTTGGTAATGGGGAGTTTCCAAAAGTGCTAATAAAGACAATTAAACGTTTTTTAAGTTCAACACTTGTTTTCTGGGTTGGTTCAGTTTGATAGGTCTACATAACTAATCGTAAAAAAGACCTAATCAAACAACGAATTCAGCAAGTAAATTGATCGGTGTTCTGTCGAAATAATCTATGGCGTGCTGATGAGATCTAAAGATATCAAATTCATAATCCATCGAGAGATCACTGACCAAAAACTTTTGTGTTGACTTATTTTATTATTTAACAATATCTTCCGTTTAAAACGTTGAGATTGTGGAAAAACTTTGATGTTATTCTTACAGCTGATGACATGCCTCTGAACTTATCGTTAAAAGGGCGAACGAGATCGCACAGCATTTGGTCACCTGGAAGTTTATGTGAACAAGAAGTGAACTCGAAATCGGATGTGAATCTGTGTACGAACGTTAACGGTAATAGTTTAATTACGACTAGTGTAGATATAATAAACTTAAGTAAATGTGACAATAAAAGAAACTGTAACGTGAACATTAATGAAGTTAGAAGAAGGTGGAATTCCCCCGAACAAGCGAACAATTCTACAACCCAAATAGGACCTGTTGGAGAAAAAACATTCACTGTGAGTAAAACATATTTTTCTTATCTTTCATGTATTAATCAACCAAAAGTGATAGTAATATCGTTACCACATGTCTAACTATAATAAATCATAAAAAAAATAATTTAAGTAGTTACTACAAGTTCCTATTTTTGCGTAACAGTACAGTATGGGGGTAAATAAATCTGAAATGATGATCTATTGTTATTGATTAATAAGGATTTAGTATTTTAAAATCAAAAAAGTTTTAATTGACATTTTGGTTCGAATATTGTAGTATCAATACTAGTTTATGATATTTTATTACTATTAAAAGTATTGTTATAAGTAGGTAAGTCAGTTGTTATGTGTATCGATTATTCGATTGAATTATTGAATAGATTAAAACTCTAAACGTAGATTGAAGAAAATCACAAGCATATTGAAGGAGATGGTTTACTTTATCTTGTAGAATTTTCCTTATATAGAGCACTACAAGTCGAAGGAAACTTATTGTAATTTAAACATTGTCGGAGCATATTTAGTGCTTGAATAAATAATTCAGAAGCATGTAATTTGTGAAGTATTCTAACTGGCAGTAATCAAACGGCTACCTTTTCATCTGATGCAGATTTAATGGGCTAAAACTTCAGTCGCTTTCTTATAATTTATGTGAAAAACTTCAAATGACCGTCATTAGTTGAAAACACGACAAGTTTCAGATTTATTAAAATATTATAAGACATGCTACTTACCTGGGGTCTTCTAATGGTAATTCGAATTACTAATAAACAGCGAAAGTTAGAAAAGGAACGAATACGAAACACTTTCATCATTGCTAATGAAAAATACACCTAAATTATTCAACTACTAAATTAATTATACCTAATACTAGAGCAAAAAATATATATCGTCTGGTATTTTCAAATTACAATTAAGTATACAAAAATATGCGACTGTGGATTGATTATTTTATTTTTATTCTTGCAAATGTAAAAGCTTACATGAAATAAATGATATACAATAGAATCCGCTTATAATAACATCAAAGGGAAATGACAAACACGTCATACAAACCATAGTCTTAGAAAAAATAGCTTTCTATTTTGATTAATTATTTAGTTTAATAGAGAGAAAAACTTCAAATTGAATATATTTATTAACAGAAAATGAAAAAGAACGATGAATTGTAATATCAATATACATGAGAAGGGTAAGAAAAATGAGCGAAAATGTTATTATTAATCATTTGGGTCACAATAGCCGGATATGATTTCTTGAGAATCAGTTATTATAAACGGTATGCCATTTTAAATGGAGTCATTATATCCAAACTTTCCTATAGAGAATTTAATATGAAAACCAAACTTAACATTGCAATTACTTCATATTAAGCGGTTAGTCAATACAGGCGGAGTCATTATAAAAGAATTCCACTGTACAAACAGTATTACCGAAAACTTTGCAAAGATCTAAACGTTATTTTCAGATAAAGAAAAATAAATAAAAAAGTATCTATTCATCATTACGATTTACCATGATTATATTTTTTTATTGTATTTAATTATTATAAGTATATAATTATTTTATTTGTCAATTAAACGATCCACAAATTATGTTATGAAGAAATTTCGTTTATATCGTGAAAGAAAGTTTTGTTTTCAGTGTCAGCAATGTGGAAAAACATTTAAAAGATCCTCAACCTTATCTACGCATTTATTAATACATTCAGACACGCGACCATACCCTTGTCAGTTTTGCGGGAAGAGATTCCATCAGAAGTCCGACATGAAGAAACATACGTACATACATACCGGTAAGTTATCACAATTTTATAACTAGAACCACAAAGAGGGATTGGTATTTTCAAAACCTCTTAATTAATGAACACTATTATTCCAAGTCAAGACGATGTAGATTCATTATATTATCCCTAGCGAGACTCACGAATTATTTCTTTAAACAAAATAGTCAAAAATTTCACTTTTCAGTTAATGATTGCAGAAAAACGGAAAAAGATTGAATTGTACTTCAAGTCAATTTTCAGTATCCAGGATGTTTTGTTAATCAAAATCATTGATTAAAAATAGTCAGTTTCGAATTGTTATTGGTATTAAACAATTGGAAGAAAGTGGACGGGCTTAAATGTCTATATTCGGGTGTATAACTGGCTGCATATAAATACATTGTAATGACAAGCGTCAAAATTTGGACAGACTTAACTAGTAATATTCTATTGCTTCACTTTATCGTTCACCTTTACACACATACATCGTCACCAATTATTATTTCTGCATTAACCATTCAAAATTACATCCTTGCATAAACGGTAATTACACCGCCCTGTATATGCAATTAAACAAAATTTATAATGACCACTTTCACGTATGAATGTGTACATATGTTCGTGTACAGTCGGTATCCACACATCCATCCAACCAGTCAGTTGTCGTTGAGGTCGTCGTTGATGGGCAAAAAAAAAAGGCTGCCGTGTGTGATTCATAAATCTCTGATGGTCATCTTTAATCAGCTATCTGACGCTCCTCGCATACAACCACCCATCTACACGAACATACGTATGTACGTACGGTCAATAATTGATTTCGAAAAGGGGTGGTTTACTGCGATATGTGTACACGGCAATACTAATGGACAACCGGACCGATATTGCGTGTGTTTGTTAAACACACGCTGGACCGGAAACAAATATGTGTCACGCAATTTTTATATCATCGGATCTAAAATTATAATTATCGCAAAGTGCCCACAGGATTGGATTCGTGGTCGCATGGATTTGAATCATCCTGATGCTCAAAGTAGTGAAAGAGCCATCTGGATTCGTATTGTTGATCGATAATTATAAAAAGAGACGTTAAGTTATTGGTAAGCAATTAATCGAAAACTATTGCGATTTTAAACTTTTAAATTCATTGATATCGATGTTAATTGATCGAAGCTATCGATTTCGATAAATTGCTGATCTACAACATAATATTCCTTACTTATTTGGTTCGAGTGGTTATCGCGTAGACAACCTCTAGGTTTATTGATTGAAATAAACCGTCATAGTTTCTTTTCCTCACTAGATATTTAGAAGTTATGTTGGTTTCAAATGCTGACTTCCTCAGTTACTGATATGAATTCCGTTTATTAATCTCTTGAAGCTGCTAGCAGTCGAGACTGGCGAAACGTCTAGATGTCCATTATGTGTTGGATTGCAGTTTATAGATGATTGAAACGAAGCTTTCTGGACTGAAATGCCATCATTCCTTGAGTATCTAGACGTTTCGCCAGTCTCGACAGCCGCTTCTTAATGTTGATGTTTGACTGATTGAAACTACCTATCTCGATAAATTGCCGATCAACAGCTAAATATTCTTTATCTGTTTGGTTTGAGTTCTTATCACGTGCACAAATTGCTTCCTAGATAGTTGATTGAGGTGCACTTTCTGGTATGAATTATAGTGGTTTATTTTCTCTGCTAGATATTTAGGCGTTTCGCCAGTTTTGATTGTTGACATCCCTACTGGCTGATGCCAGATCTGTTTGCTAAGATTGACAGTCATCAACTAATAACTTATTAACTTGAATAATTGACGATATTCTGTCTGTTCTTGATATTGATGTTGATTGAGTGCCTATTGCGTCTCCAAATTGTGCTTTAGGCAGTTGATTAAAGTTCAACTGGGAAAGCTTGAGAAAGCTTTAGATACCACCTTATTGTTTCTGCTAATTTGATGACAAATTGTTATAACATGGTAGAGTTTCTATATTTTTTTAATATGTCTCACTTTAAAGCAGTCAAGTAAAATTGTGTTTCGCTCTGGAGCATGCAGGACATCTTTTTTATTCTTGATGTTACTGTGTTACATGTACCTGTAATGATACAGTTGTATCTTTATTAGACCTTAGGACATTTGTTCATGTAAACATCCTCTACTGGGTACGTGTCTCATCAGATTAATTAATAATTTTCAGAAGTAGAATATAGAAAGTAAAGCTACTGATTACGTACCTGCTAAGTATATCCAGTAATAATTAATTTATTGAAGGAATACATGAAATCTGAACGTTCAAAAAAATCGTTTAGAGCCTCCATTACGAAAAGGACATAATGATAATGATGATGACTTGGAATAATAATGGTTTGTAAAATAAATTGCGTCCATCTATCTATAAAGGTGTAATTAATTAAGTACGATTATATCTGATGCCGTTCTTTTTTATTTTCTTTTTGTAATACCGGTCTCGTTGGTTCACATGATGATGACGTGTCAACCTTAATAAAGTGGCTTTCATTTTCATTACCTACTGATGTTTTTTTTAGCTAATATTCCTTTGTAGTGCTAAATAATGATATCTCCATTTAGATTTACCATAGGTTACTTTTTATTTGATTAAAAAATATAGGAATCAATGGGAATGTGGTAGAATTTTCACTGAGAGGTTTCTATTCGTTTTTTTTTTGCGTTTATTAGAACTATGTTCAGTTTAGAATTCTTGATTAATTTCTGTTTGTATGAAATGAAAGAAAAATTGAATTATTAATTTGTAACAGTAAGCTCTATTTGGTTATTTACAACTTTTACATTAACTATCACTTTATAATGTTTAAGCTATGGTTTTGGAAGATATCAGTATAATTGATTTATTTTTCATATTGCATTCATGTTGTTTAGTTGTTACATTCACTGTGCGACTACTTTGTCCAACGTATAATGACTCATACTGTTTAAAATTTCATAGGCACGTTCCGTTTTTGTGTAATCATCATAAAACTATAACGTTTTTACTAACTGAAATGAATTTAATATTTGTTTTTAAATTGGTTTTCTAATCTATTTTAACTGATTAAGTAATTAAGAATAGTAAGAAGGATTAATACCACACAGGAAAACCGATAGTGTCCTTCCTTTCTTGAAAATAAAAATCTTTTCCAGGTGAAAAACCTCACAAATGCGTGGTTTGTGCTAAGGCGTTTAGTCAATCCTCGAATCTCATAACTCATATGCGAAAACATACGGGGTATAAGCCTTTTTCGTGCGGTCTCTGCGACAAAGCGTTTCAAAGGAAAGTGGACTTACGTAGACATCGTGAATCTCAACATCCGTCTGAAGAAGAACCTGTAGCAGCTTTTACAAGACTACACTCGCGTGATCCAAAACTGTTTGAGTTATTACCTCAACAAGAAGATGGCAAACCGGAAGTTAGCAGCAGCAGCGGAGGCAGCTTTTAAGTCTGATTTTGGCCTTTCTTCTAATATACATGCATATTCATAGAGGGTGGATTATAATTGGATCAAAACATTTTTCAATTATAATAGCGTACGTATTGTAACTTTTGTGTTGAAAAGGTTGATTTTGTACTATTTTTAATTGAATTCTACCGTACTTTTTACGCTGGTCTTTCGTATCTTAGACCACTTTTTGTACCTAATGTACAGATATTATTTAGTGAGTAAACTTTAACACGTCAGTTTTAATGTGCAGCTACGTTTTCATGGCGATTTCTTCATAGCGAAAGGTCAATAGGATTGCTTAGGAAAAATCATAAGCTATTTGCGTAAATTGCATATCCTAAGTCCACATTTATGATTTTATGTGCTAGTTGCTTTGTGCCATATTATTGGGTATTATATTTCAAAATACAAACGAAGGAATTTTAAACCTTGATGTTAGTTGGCCGCTAATTCGTTAATTTCTTCTATAACACATTATTTTACTCTCTAGTTTGAGAAAAAATCTACTTTTTGCATAAAAAATAAGTATTGATTCGTGTAATAACATATTGCAAAGAGGACACAAAGTCGTCGTTTCAGCAAATTAGCCATTATAATTAAAAATTATGCCGGTTTATTATCGGACACAGTTGCGTGTAAATTGGTTTTGTCTAGTTGACAGATGACAAAGATACTCATATTTTACTACCGTTTTCATTACTAAACGATAATATCGTAATTACAAGAAAGGTCTTAGTTCGTGCTGACATCGCTTGTGTATGTTAACAAATTAATATTTTTATAGCGCATTGACGCTATTAACAAAAGTCCATTCCTGATAGTAAGATTCATGACAATGGTCAATTAGAAACAATAGCCAGTTGACGAAATTTGTTTTGATAGCACCACAGACATAGGCATATACAGGGACAAGAGGCGTAAAGCCCTCAGGGGAAGATGTTTTGCTTAGGGTTTATTGGTTACACTTCTGCGTCTGGTAGAGTTAAGCCAATAGAGTCTAGGCACCTGCTACCTGACTGTTTTCGCTTGACTGCTTCCTACCCTATTATTCCTATGTCAATGGGAAATTGTGAGGGTTGATGACCTATTTGTTTAATTTGGTTTTATGAAAAAAGCACTTCACGAAATTTATCAACAATTATTTTATAATTTCCCAAAACTGTTTATTATTATATCACATACATCGTATTTGTAGTCATTTGTAAATTTGTAATATTGTGATGTTAGATTTTAATGCTAGGTACTAATTTTATTGTATAAGATGTAAATAATTATATGTTTAATTACCAATTGTACAAATAAAAAGACAAAGATAGAACACGTTACATTTTAACAAAAATTAAAATTTGCATATTTGCACTTACAGCTTAAGTTTGAGTACTTAATAATTTGGATTCTAGCTACGTTTTGGATGAATTTTACAAAACCCTCATGCAGCTAAAGACCAAAGATAGTTTAATGTTGTAGTGATAAGTATTTATTTATTGTTGTATTGAAGTAATTATTATAATAAAATACCTTCAAGTGCCTTTAACTTTAAGCGTCTAGTTAATTGTAAATATTATGCGTATTTAAATGTGTGGTACAACTGTAACGTTTTATTTATTAAAGAAAATTTGTATTGACACCCTGTATATAAACGAAAATTATTAAAATAAAAGTATTTTCTTAATAAGAATTAATATGGTTTGAGACATCGGTCTAGTTATTAGAGCAATATACTCCAAGAATCAGGAGATATTTTCAGATAGAAGTGATTGAAAAATATATTCCACACTTCCATCAGTTTAGGTATAAAAACAAAAAATGTCATCAAAGAAGTTTGTATTTTCCATGTTTGGTGAATGTTTTGCCTTACTTGCAGGGCATGGTTTTAGTTAACAATAAACGGTTTTGGTGAATGCGCCATGCACTTTTCAATTTCTTGGAATTCTCAAAGTATTTTCAATTAGTTAGTGTTGTGAGGAATAATCCTTCAGAGCCTGTACTTTCAACCTCGCGAAGAAATACAAACATACCTAATTTATATTTATTAACATTCAAAACTTTACGTTATTGTTTTTTATAACGTTTTAGGTGCAATAATAACTTAATATCCACAAACCTTAAGTTATAGTGAAGATAATCAGAAGTAATAAACGAAGTTGTTAATTTAAATGTGACCTATTAGCGTGAAGTTAAAATTGAACCAAATGAGTCAGTGTAAGTATTTTACAAATTAATAAAAGTTCATAAAAACCTTCCATGAAATTTTGCAACTGGAGGAGACAACGACCAGGATATTTCAGTGGTATGTATAAAGTCCTTATTTTTAAATTTTAACTGAACCATATTTTTTATTTACTAACTCAAGTAAGCATCACTAATGTGATGAAAAATTAAACGATAGAAGCTAATCCTTGATCTTTACAGTTTCACAGCGAAAGGACCAGTCAGTCTGTCTGTCAGTCCGTGAATCGGTGAGTCAGTCAGTAAGTTAGGGCAGTCAGTGGTAGTGAAACTTACCTATAAATTCCTTCATGATGGCACGGCACGAGCCAAAGCTGCAGGTGCACTCCTTTTTCATCGCTTATACTACGGCGTTCCTTCATGTTGAGTACGAAATCTGCTCGGTCCCGTTGTACAGGCAGATGTACATTAATTTATGTTGTACATTTATATATGTGTGTACTACACCCCACTTATGTACAGTTACAATCAGAAATATAGCGACCCAAACTAACGGTGCATCATTGCCAAAATTAGACACTAATCACCTGCTACAAAGGACAAAAGCTTCTTTTCTGCAGTTCTATAAATTGAAACGCAAGATTCATGTACGCTAATTATTTTATTTATATCATTAGGTATTAGTTAATTGACTTCTTAGCATTTACAAGTAATTGAGACGTATTTTTTAAATAAGTGTATAAAATGAAATACAATGTGAAACCTGTTGGATATTAAGGCAAAAAATTACTATCCTTTTCCCAGAAGTTAAAATTGAAATCAAGGGATTTAGTCATAAGTCATAAGTGTTTTTATTTCTAGATGGTTTTGATGATGACTTTATATTTGTTATGTCCCAACTGACCCCCAGGAGTTCGTCCAAGTATTGATGATAAAATAACGTATAAATGTAACAGAACATTCTTGAATAACTAAAAACTTTTCAGCTACTGCTGTGTTTGCTCTTTCGAAAGCTTATTTATAATTTATTTAAGGAAAAGTTTATTTTAATTCCAGAAAAGTATGTATGTCCCTCCAATAATAATAGTAACTGAAATACGTAAGAAAAAACTAGAATCAATGCTTGCACTTGTTCTTTTCATTCGAAATTAATGTTATTAGTCGTCCACTTTATCATTACATCTTCTCGTGGACGTGCAACATAGAGTGGACATGATGATTAATAGTTTTCATATAAAAAACACCACAAAAGGATATTGTACTGCTCATAATAAATTAATATCTATCAATAGGCTCTAAGTATAAGATGTGACAGGTACTCAGTATTGACAGTAATTTTTTTACACTTATTAATTTCATTCCGCGCACGTTGCACTTTGTAAGAATCGTGTCAGTTGGTGATTTCTAGTTCTCATGTAATTCAATTTCAATGTACCTATAAGTTGTTGTCAATAATCAGATAAACCATATAAAACGATTTTGACGGAATCGCATTCCATTTTTTTTTGTATTTAAGTATAAAATTCGTGATAGGAATTGTTATATATATATATATAGGTAATTCGAAT
>NW_020438915.1:1077134-1096658 GCF_000699045.2 Agrilus planipennis | reverse complement strand
AGTAATCTAATCTAGGTCTACCTCTACCCCTCCTAACTCCTGCTTCTGCCTCTAATATCTCTCTGACTAGACCTTCATGCCTGAGAAGGTGTCCTACCAACCTATCTCGCCTATTTTTAATTGACTTCCATAAAGTCCTCTGTTCTTCTATTCTTTCTAATACCTCTTCATTTCTAACCTTTTCTACCCACGATATCCTCATCATCCGCCTATAACACCACATTTCGAATGCTTCTAACCTTTTCTTTTCAAATAAAGATAAGCGTAAATTAAGAAAATATGGAGAGAAAATGCTCACGAAGAGTCTTTTTCGTGATTGGGCAGACAAGAAAAATTTTTTTGCTTGTGACCGAGGAATTCTTTTAGAAATTGTAAAAAATTACTTACAAGTGTTTTGAGAAAGGACAGAAGCAGGGGTGTAGGTGCTCGGGGTTGACGTCAGAACCGAATTCAGGATCATGTGTGCAGACTGCAAGGACGAAGTTATAAATAAAACGGTGAAAACATCATTTTAATGTTAATAAAATAAATTAGCCTTTAGTATTAATAGATACAAAAAGGTGAATTGACATGATGTGAAGAAAATTTTTCAAATAGTGCGTTGCGTATTCTCATTTATTTTTGTTTTCGTTTCTTTTCAGTTTCAATTACGGCTTTGAAGAATCGTTACATGTCTGTCAGCGGGTTCGTAAAGACATTTTTATTAGGCCCCCGACCAACCTGGCGTTCAGGTTGCGGCGTTCGATCGTGTAATTGCAGCCATTTCAGAAATTCCTTGAAAAAACGCATACAAATCGAGATTCCATTTCGAAAAGAAACGACAATCGTGATTGGCAGGAGAGCTCCTCATCTCTCCTAGGAATTCATCAGCTTAGTTTAAAATAATGTTAATTAATGCCAGTGATTGCCACAATGGGAGACTGTCGCCTTATTTGTGTTTCAGGCATCGGGATCACGATTACTAACAGGAACAATTATCGGCCGTGACCATCGATAGATGTGGCGCCTTTGATTTTAGCCGATATCAACACAATGCGCAACTTTTATTTCATTTAAAAACGAAATTTACATGCCTTAAAACCTTTACAATTAAAATAGTCGTTTTTCTTTGGGCAGCGCTCCTAACATTGTAACAGTTGCTATGTACTTTATTACGTATTTTTACTGTTGATATATATTCCGTAAGAAAAAGGGCGGAAGAACCGTTGGGGGAAGACCAATGTGGGTTTACGGTAAAAGAAATAGACGAACGCGTGTAGTCATTCCAACTTTACGGGTAGTAATAGAGAAAAGAAACAGAGGATACATAGGATTCGTAGATTTAGAGAAAGTTTTTGACAATGTTAAATGGGACAAGATGTTAAATATACTTAAAAATGTAGGTATGAGTTACAGAGATAGAAGAGTGATACTTAGTTTGTATAAACAGCAACAGGCAGTTATAGAGCTGGGGCTGCAATGTAGAGAAGTAAATGTTAGGAAGGGAGTCAGACAGGGATGCACACTGTCACCGCTACTTTTTAATCTATACATCGAAGACGCCATCAACATCATTAACTGTAAGGATAGATATACAGGGGCAAAAGATTAATTTGTTTAGATTTGCAGATGATATAGCAGTATTAGCATCTAGCAAGGAGGAGTTAGAGATAGATTTGAATAAAATGGATGCGGTGTTGACAAAGCAGTTATCATCATAAGGTTGTCAGTCCTAAGACTGGTTGGACACGTATCTCCACTCTTTCCTATCCTGAGCTAAACTTCGCATTTCCCTAAAACTAGAACAGCCCACATCCTTAACTATTTGCGAACAGTAATCTAATCTAGGTCTACCTCTACCCCTCCTAACTCCTGTTTCTGTCTCTAATATGTCTCTGACTAGACCTTCATGCCTAAGAAGGTGTCCTACAAACCTATCTCGCCTATTTTTAATTGACTTCCATAGAGTCCTCTGTTCTCCTATTCTCTCCAATACCTCTTCATTTCTAACCTTTTCTACCCACGATATCCTCATCATCCGCCTATGACACCACAACAGCAGTATTGTATGAAAAATAAAAGTAAAACAGAAATACTGGTATGTAAGGAAGGAAAAAGGAGAGAAAGTGATTATAAAAATAGGAGATTAAATATTATATGAAGTTTATGAGGAGGTGCGACTAACGCCCTTATGATGATGATGATGATATTCCTTAATTTGTCATCAGCCTATGTTCACCCTGAAGATTCATTCTAAATATTGGTGAAATAATTTTTGAAATCGGATCAATAGCTTCGGAGATTACCTACATTCAAACTTACCAACTTTACCTGATTATATGATTAGTATAGATAAATATAAGCTCTAACACCTTCACGAACTTTAACCCTTAAATATTATTTATTAGTGCTCCCGTTTGGAAAGTGGTCTAGATAGACTAAACCTTTATTAAACAAAATTAAAATCGAAATACTAATTGAAACCGCTTTATTATTTTTAGCAAAATTCGTGGTAAAGAATATGTTTACTTTAAAGATTCCAAAAAACAATTGTTCCACTTTTCTATGGTCTTGTATGTACCATGGTCTTACACTAAAGATACGGGCCCGACGCTGGAAGTTGGCGGAAATTTTAAAATGATGTGGATGCGCGGTGGCAAAAGTAGGCAGTTTTAGGTATAAAGATTCCAGCCCTCATTCTTCAGTATTCCTATCAGGGGCGTAGATTAAATATTTAAAAATAGGGATCAGTGAGGCAAGTAATAGACAGACAAACAGAAGAACTAATTGTTGATGTTGGTGACAGTGATAGAGATTCCCATGATGACAGTGAATATTTTTTTCTTTTTGATAAGTCATGTTTTTACATTATTTTCTAGTACGCTACTGTCCTATCTGTATTAATACTATAATTTACGCCTACTGAAAGCTTATTTGTGTATCGGTTCCAAGTGAGTTACCCAAATAGGTCATAAATGGGCAAGTACCTGCGCGACCGCTCGCCAGCTTCCTTCGTCATACCTGTACTTAGAGTTCAGGTGCCATATTAAGGTTTTTCTACTTACCTTACGAAAACAGTAATAAAATATTTTTTTTTTATCAAAATCACACACAGGCATATTTTTCGTCAGTTTATTTCTACCATACTTGTATTGTCTTTTAACAGAATATATCAATTTCCAACGTAAAGCCGCTCAAATTCAATTACTACAAAAATTATTTTTTTTTATAACAAAAATGTATTTGGTGTTGTCGTCTTCTATTTTTTCGTTTTCTTTCGTCGTTAAAAATGTAACCATAAATTTTATTGATATGTAATGTAACTTAACACTTATGGCGATACATTAAAAGTCTTATAAATCCATTGTTTACAACAAACTCATATAAACCTAATTAAATTAGGTACTATACATACTTACAATAGGAACTAATGAAATAAATAAGTATATTATGGTAGACCATTTTCTTCCCTCCTTCTTGTTTCTTTTTAATATTATTCTTCGGGGGGTTTTGTGCAATATCTTTCGACCATCAAGTCTAATAAGTTTTCGAATTTCTGATGGCGTTCGAAAAAATCTGCCCGAGCGCCTTGACTTCCCCATAGGAATTTTAGTAAAAATTCAGTTTTGAACATGTCTAAAGTTAAATCTTCCATTTTGGCCTCGGAAAGTACAATTTCCGCATTCCTTTGGAAAGTCGGACTTAGATCTAGAAATTTCCTAGCCGCTTCTAAATGGTAATGTAAAATACTCAGACCGAAATCCTGAGAATTCGAATGCCACGTTGTCATAAAGGGTAAGTCTTGATTTTGTTCGTTTGATGGTAAAAAACTTTCTGAAGTTTTTTCTAATAGTAAAATCATCGGCAGTAGATGAGGTATCGTTGTATTTGGTGCTTGTGGATTTGAGCAATTATCCATGTTCTTTAACGTCGGTTTTAGCTTTGCTTCGAAATTAAAGGCGGTGTTTGTATACCTTTGACGCAATAAATGCCATGTAGTGTCTAATTTTTGAATCTGAAAACATTTTTTAAGAAAATATCGTACTAATTATCATCAAATTAGTAATTTTATTAGCAGCTGTCATATAAAATCGATTTGACATATTAAGAGTTAGGTTAGGTTACACACTCATTAATGTCCAACCTATCCCAACCTGTATGTCAAATTCTTAAAACAATGAATAGAAATTAACAGAAACTAAACAATCGGAATATTGTAAAGAAGTAAACATTACAGTGGGTTTTCTTTGCTGTTGTTGTTTTTCTTTTTGTGACTTTCACCTAGTGGAAAACCTACCTGTGGTAGACATAGTCCCATCATTACGCCTGAAAACCCATATAAATTCCCTAAAGCAGTTTTAGTATCGACTGCAACTTCAATCCACTTGTTTACCATTTCGGTACGTTCTTCATCATCACAGCAAGTCAGTATGGTAACAGCAACTAATAACTTTAGACAGTTGGCCCTGCAAGGTCAATTTTCATATAAATTACCTACATAAACATTCCAGCATCATCTACATTCAAAATCTAGACAAAATAATTATTATCATTCTTATTTTGGTAATTTTGTAAAATTATTTGTGGAACAATCCTTGTATATCGATAATTTTCCGCATGGCTGAGTCGACAATGTGATCTTAGTAAACAAATAAGACTACAGTGATATTTATTAACATTAACGAAAGATGAACTTTCACTTTCTAATAAACAAGCTTTCGATAGACCCTCTCCAGAACACGTTCGAGCTTGCTCTGTCATGCCATAAATAGCAGTAAAACCTTTCGCATGATAACGCGATAACGCGGGTCGGTTTTGTCTTCGAATTGTTACGTGCGGGAATACGGTTTTCGCGAATGACTTTTAGTTTAAGTGCATATATAATTACTGTAGGTGTTTATGTACAATTAGTGAAAAATGGTACTTCACGGGGATATAAACTTTTTACTTCTTGAAAAGCAAGAAAGAAAAAGGAAAAATCTCGAAGGGAAACAATGCTGGCATTGGTGAGTACATTCTTTTGACATTCTTATCCATTTGTGATTCTTGATATTAGCAAAATGATGAACACCGGAAGCATACAATACTTTAGCAAAAAGTATCAATGTTCCTTGAGCGCATAAAATTTTAGAAAAACCTATAAAACTTCCCAACTGGTTAAGGTTTGATGAAAAGTGCTATTTGTAACATTCGCTCACATCCGATCAGACATAAATGTTCTAGATTACCTCGGTAACTTAACAAAAGTAAAAGTTAGTATCAAGGTGGATCATCAAAAGATTCTGAAAATCACAAATTTTTGATTTTTCACAAAGTTGTTGGTGTAATTTAATGCAATAATTACCTATCTTCTCATCTTGTATTATACATATAGTTTCATGCCTCTTTGGGACGCACAAAAGTGAAAGATCTTTTCAAAATTACTGATATCTTATCAAAGGTATAAATATGAAAGAAGGGGCCAGGTTCGGTAAAAATAACGTACGGGATTGCTGGTTAAAAGGGTTGAAATCTGAGTCGGTGCCAAGTTCCATGCAAGGTGCAATGAAGTTAGATTATTCATTGGTATTGAATTGAATCGTAATTTATTGATTATTTATTAGAATTTACCAATCGATAAAAGCAATATCAATGAACTTAATTGGTATATATCTTATATGGAACTTCAGGTCTCAGCCTCTTTACAGAACTCATTGCTAAACTTGACCCCTTATTCGAATTTGTGTTTTCTTATGATTTTGACCTCTTTCTTACCTTTCTATTAAATCATTTCGAAGTTGATGACCATGCGATAGTAATAGTAAAGCGATATCGGACCCGTAAAGTATTTTTTCATTTTTGCTGTCTTTTTCGTAAATTATATCTAAATCACATCTAGTTAAATGGTTTGCCAATATCCTCGATCCGCTTTCGAGCAAGATACTCTTAACTCCCTTAAGTGTTTGACTTTCCAAGGGCTTATTGTCGTTAACCGGCAGTAGAATGCTGTGAAAATTTTCAAGATCGATCTTGCTCGGTATATTTAACTTCAGGTGTGGGCATTGAACTAATTTATCTTCCAGTTCTTTATAATTAAAGTTGACGTCAAAAAAGGCAACCGAAGAATCGATGAATCCGCAATGGTATCGCGGATTTTTTATTATCACTCCTGAATTTCTTTGGTTGATTTCTAACGGATCGCCCGTTACGGAACTGAGAGCGGAATCTCCGGATCCGTTTCCTGAATCCGAACCGGAAGCATGGTACGAAGAAACGCGTTGCAAATCGCTGGGAGGCATGAAAGATATTTCTCCATTTTTACGTTCGCCGTCTTCTTCTCCTCTGGGCACTGATGGTACCCTGGAAGGTTTTGGTGGTGGAAGATTACAGTTGACAGTTTCCTCGCTTATCTCCACCACCCGCATTGTTTGATCAGCACCAGGAGAAAGGGATGCACTACTAATTTCCCGCATCATATTCCTATTGTTTCTGTCCAGGGTAAGAGAAGTAAAGTTGAAGGAATCCGCCAGTCTGGTAGCAGGACTCCTTGGCAGAGAATGAGTTGAAAACTTGGAACCTATTAGTCCTTCGTTCCCCATAGAACGGGTCATTGAAGGAAAGTGGATTACTCCATCGGCACTGCTGCATTTCTCTTGGGCAACTCTGTTCACTTCAGATGGTGTTAAAGAGTGTGACCTGTGTTGTTTCGCTGGCATCTTTGGTGGAAGTTCCTTTTCTTGGAGTGTTTTTTGCAGGTTGTGATTGCTGGTGCTGTTTCTTGGTCCTGAAGGGTTTGGCAAAGGAGTTTTGAATCTACTGGAACTATAAATCGAAGGATATTTGGAGGCATAATGGGAGAGGGGATACATTCGATTCTTAGGATAGCGTATACGGGCCTCAGATGCTACAGTTATGGGTTTTTCAGATCCTACGTAGAAGGTTATTAGGTCAGGAACTGTGTCGAAGGCTTCGTCTTCGAACTGAAACTGAATTTTTTCGTACACTGTGTCTGGGTGCACAATAACCTTGTTGATTACGAAATGAAGTACTTGGCTTTTAGTCCTGCACGTTAACACATAGTTACCCGGTTGTGAGGTGCAATCGCGAACTAGAAAACCACCCTCTTCATTGACTATTTCTTCAGCCCGATGACGTGGAATTGACCCATGATACCAGGCGTGCGATCTAAGATCTCTTGTATCCAGCGATAGCTCTTTTTCTAACGATTTCTTTAGAGATTCTGTGTCCATTTCTATTTTATTTGGTTCCGATTTTGGTATCTGGAAAACAGGATGTTTTGTTTGACGCACACTAAATTTGGCGATTAAAAAAAAAACACATTTTTTACGAGTATATTAAAAAGAAAACCCAATTGCATTAATAATGACTTCATACTTGGTTCCACGCACAGAATTATAAACTTTATGAAAAGCTCTTACCAAAACTTAATTTCTAAAACTTTTGCCCACAGTAAGTCGATTACCAACTCACACAATGTGGCATAGAATGCATACTGCAATCATAACCGTAAGTTTTTTGCAGATAAGTTGTTTAAATATCTGCTTCCAAACCTACTGATTATTAATTTTATTATTTACTTGCCATACAGCATAATACACTATCTATCATTTATGTAAACTATCGAATATTATTTACTATAATTCATTACATAACTTATTTACTTATTGTATTTGCAAAAATTGAACTCATTTGTATTTTGATTTTAAAATTGTTATCAAAAGAAAACACACCCACAGTTAACAATAAAATCGTCTTGTACTTACTGTTAGCAGGTCATCTAAACTTTTACTTTGGGCTGGCTTCTCATTTTCCCTAGGGTAAAAAGAGAGTTAATTATTATTCTAGTGAACGTAAAACAGAAGTTATGATTACCAAACGTGGGCTTATTATCTTTAATTTTGTTTGTTGGGTACCATTAGGTAGAACTACCAATTGTAAAGAATTTAAAGCTCATTCTTTTTGTGATTTTGACGTAGGCACAAAAGTTTGATGAACTATTTAAATTTCACTTTCTTTAACTGATTTTACAAAAAAGTTTATCCTTTTGCGGTTTGAAGCATTGCCTCGGCACTAATTATTTTCATAGTAAACACCCTAGTAAAGAAAGATTAAGATATCGTAGGTCTTTTCGTAACTAATTCGTTATTTTACAATTTTCTTAATTTTAATAATTTCACAATAATTTAATTTCCACATTGTTCTGTTTGGGTTCACACAGACTAGTCACACATATTAACGATATATTGCTCCCAAAATTCCTGTCAACCCGGTGCTAGTACACACATATACGCACACACACCCCCGTGCCAAGATAAGAACCCTACGTGTAAAATATTGATCCGGGTTAGGCGCAGGCTCCCTTCGGTCTAAAACCGAATTCGTTCGTTTCCTTTCTCTATCTTTTGTTCTATATGCGGCTAGAAGTCGGACGAGATAAGAGATAAAGTGTGAATGCAACTAGGGGAGTAGAAGTAATAGTAATCACGAACAACGACAAAAAATGTATTGTTACACTAGCAGCGATTTGTGAAATGTACTACTATCGCAACAGTTGTTTAAGATAAAACGTTTTCAAATGAAAACCGTACTGTTAAATACAGTCGCATAAAAGACTATGCTTTTGGTTGCAATTTATTTGAAAATATTAATGAAAATCATTTTAATTTTAATTAAAAAAGTCGTAGTAGATGTTGCATTTACATTAAAATATTGTAGTATAACTAGCTAATATAAACAGGATAGTTAAGTTAGAATAAGAAATCATAAAAACTACAAACACATACTTTGTTTAAATGTTACAGACATGGTTGTGTTAGAAATACACTTAGACTGTCGGACTTCAAATTCAATTAATAAAGATAAGAATTGCTTCTCTAAAATCTAGAAAAGTCTATCTCTTTTTTGAGTTTAGTTTAGGACTTAAATTAAAAGCCATGGTAAAAATTTGTTTCGATTGCTATACCTACTCTTTTAGCAACTTCTCAAGATTATTTATATTAAGGATAACGACAAAAAATGTATTGTTACACTAGCAGCGACTTGTGAAATGTACTACTATCGCAACAATTGTTTAAGATAAAACGTTTTCAAATGAAAACCGTACTGTTAAATACAGTCGCATGAAAGACTATGCTTTTGGGTGCAATTTATTTGAAAAATTTAATGAAAATCATTTTAATTTTAATTAAAAAATTAATGTTCCTAGTAGACGTTGCATTTACATCAAAATATTGTAGTATAACTAGCTAATATAAACAGGGTGGTTAAGTTAGAATAAGAAATCATAAAAACTAAAAACGCATAGTTTGTTTAAAAGTTTAAAAGACATGGTTGTGTTGGAAATACACCTAGACTTTCGGACTTTAAATTCAATCAATAAATATAATAATTGCTCCTCGAAAATATAGAAAAGTCTGTCTTCTTTTTGAGTTCAGTTTAGGGCTTAAATTAAAAGCTATGGTAGAAGCTTCTTTCTATTGCTACATCTACTCTTTTAACAACTTCTTAAAATTACTTAAGATCAGGTACACAAATTTGGCTTAATGGCTTTGCAGAGTGGTGGGTTATTAGAGAGGAGGGATGTTTTTATTTCTCTTTATCATAATCTGACTATAATTCAGAAGAAAAGACCTGAATATTTATGTTAACAAATAATAATTTTATGTCATATTTGGTGGAGGTGCCGGGTAAAATCATTTTTACTGCTATTTGCCACTATATATTGAAATGTAGGTACATTATGAAAACACAATGATACATATATATTTCATTGTAAATTGCAATATAAATTTTTCTTGTAAGACGTAAGAAAATGTTTCAGTTATGTTTTGTATGAAAATTGTTTATTGTTGAATTTATTTCTCATTTTCTTGTAAAATAATGTCTAACTAATAGTACTTACTTACCCCTCTGCCTTTTGTTGTATTTTTCTGCTATCTATGACTGTACTATGTCTCAAATTGGGCGGATGGATGAGTTTTCCTAAAAAAATGAAAAACGAATACATATTTAAAAACCGCTTGATAAAAACATAACTATATAGGTATTGAAAAACACTAAAAAATACTTGAAAACATCCTGAAAAGCAATTTATTAATTATAGTTAATTACATCAGTGATTATTATTCCAATTATTATACTAGCCGTTAGGCTAAGAATAACTATTATTATATTTTCAAACAACCTAGAACTGCTTACTTAGGAACATTTTTACCCTCATCTGTAGTTGTTTTCTTCTTATGCCTTCTCTCTTTATTAAATTAAAAAAATAAAAACTCCGTCAAAAAATAATTTTAAACTTTACGTCAACAAAGAGATGCACAATTGCTTCCGATGCATCAATACGAGTACAAAAAATTCTCACAATGTTTTCCATGTCTTGTACACAGCTGCTGAGAGACAAGTAAGATATTATATTGCCGTTAATTATTGTAACACAGCGCAACAAAACTATGAACACATGTATGCGCATTAAAGTACATGGCCCATAGTTCAATTAATTAAAAGACAAGTAGGGAGCAGGAACTTGGCTATTTAAGACATATTTATAAGAGCCACTAAGTGACAGATTTTTATTAGCGAATGCGAGATTTCTAACCAGAAGCAGGTGCTTTCTATCATTTCTGTAATTGTTGTTTAACTAGTAGTAAGTATTTATATTATGTTGTTAATAACACAAAAAAAAAACATAACGTGAAGTTATAAAATATTTCTCAATGAAGTACCACAATAATTATTTTGGAAACTAATAGTCCCAGATAAAAATGTTCAGTCTTTCGGTCTCTAAAAGCGAGACTCGAGTCTCCGTCTCTCATCGAGTTTCTCTGGTGTCGCTGAGAGAGACTCTCAAAAAAACTGTTTAGCGTCTCTGAACGAGAGACTCGAGTCGCTTATAGAGAGATCCTCATTTCGTATCCAGTCTCTGAACGAGACTCGAATCTCTGAACGAGAGACTCGAATCTCTGAACGAGAGGCTAGAATCTCTAGAAAAAAGTGGTGTCTTGATAGACATGGGTAAAATTTTCAACATATTTCAGAGATCCCAGTCTTTCTACGAGACACTCGAGTCTCTCGATTTTTTTGTTTATTCATTTAGTCTCTGTGTGAGAGACTCGAATCTCTGAATTAACAATTTTATCGTTCGAGTCTCTCATACAGAGACTGTGAGAGATCCATAAAAACACTTAGGCAATAACTGAGAGACTGTGAAAGACTGCGAGAGACGCTGAAAGACTGAAAAACTCTGAGAGACTGAAAATTTTTGTCTAGGGAGTCAGATGGAAATGTACCAAATAACAACACAAAATAATAGTAAATTGTTTTAAATACAATATTAACAAAGGGGATTAAGGCCTAATTAATATAATTTACTAATTTCAAGAAATTTTCGAATAATTCTATAATTAATTAACTCATCTGTTTGCGATATCATTAAAAATATGAACATGTACTGTATTAGATAATCTACATACGTTGAGGTTTAGTTTTGTTTCTAGAGCTTTTTGGTTTGCTTTTACCCTATTCCAACCTATCCCAACCTGTATGTCAAATTCTTAAAACAATGAATAGAAATTAACAGAAACTAAACAATCGGAATATTGTAAAGAAGTAAACATTACAGTGGGTTTTCTTTGCTGTTGTTGTTTTTCTTTTTGTGACTTTCACCTAGTGGAAAACCTACCTGTGGTAGACATAGTCCCATCATTACGCCTGAAAACCCATATAAATTCCCTAAAGCAGTTTTAGTATCGACTGCAACTTCAATCCACTTGTTTACCATTTCGGTACGTTCTTCATCATCACAGCAAGTCAGTATGGTAACAGCAACTAATAACTTTAGACAGTTGGCCCTGCAAGGTCAATTTTCATATAAATTACCTACATAAACATTCCAGCATCATCTACATTCAAAATCTAGACAAAATAATTATTATCATTCTTATTTTGGTAATTTTGTAAAATTATTTGTGGAACAATCCTTGTATATCGATAATTTTCCGCATGGCTGAGTCGACAATGTGATCTTAGTAAACAAATAAGACTACAGTGATATTTATTAACATTAACGAAAGATGAACTTTCACTTTCTAATAAACAAGCTTTCGATAGACCCTCTCCAGAACACGTTCGAGCTTGCTCTGTCATGCCATAAATAGCAGTAAAACCTTTCGCATGATAACGCGATAACGCGGGTCGGTTTTGTCTTCGAATTGTTACGTGCGGGAATACGGTTTTCGCGAATGACTTTTAGTTTAAGTGCATATATAATTACTGTAGGTGTTTATGTACAATTAGTGAAAAATGGTACTTCACGGGGATATAAACTTTTTACTTCTTGAAAAGCAAGAAAGAAAAAGGAAAAATCTCGAAGGGAAACAATGCTGGCATTGGTGAGTACATTCTTTTGACATTCTTATCCATTTGTGATTCTTGATATTAGCAAAATGATGAACACCGGAAGCATACAATACTTTAGCAAAAAGTATCAATGTTCCTTGAGCGCATAAAATTTTAGAAAAACCTATAAAACTTCCCAACTGGTTAAGGTTTGATGAAAAGTGCTATTTGTAACATTCGCTCACATCCGATCAGACATAAATGTTCTAGATTACCTCGGTAACTTAACAAAAGTAAAAGTTAGTATCAAGGTGGATCATCAAAAGATTCTGAAAATCACAAATTTTTGATTTTTCACAAAGTTGTTGGTGTAATTTAATGCAATAATTACCTATCTTCTCATCTTGTATTATACATATAGTTTCATGCCTCTTTGGGACGCACAAAAGTGAAAGATCTTTTCAAAATTACTGATATCTTATCAAAGGTATAAATATGAAAGAAGGGGCCAGGTTCGGTAAAAATAACGTACGGGATTGCTGGTTAAAAGGGTTGAAATCTGAGTCGGTGCCAAGTTCCATGCAAGGTGCAATGAAGTTAGATTATTCATTGGTATTGAATTGAATCGTAATTTATTGATTATTTATTAGAATTTACCAATCGATAAAAGCAATATCAATGAACTTAATTGGTATATATCTTATATGGAACTTCAGGTCTCAGCCTCTTTACAGAACTCATTGCTAAACTTGACCCCTTATTCGAATTTGTGTTTTCTTATGATTTTGACCTCTTTCTTACCTTTCTATTAAATCATTTCGAAGTTGATGACCATGCGATAGTAATAGTAAAGCGATATCGGACCCGTAAAGTATTTTTTCATTTTTGCTGTCTTTTTCGTAAATTATATCTAAATCACATCTAGTTAAATGGTTTGCCAATATCCTCGATCCGCTTTCGAGCAAGATACTCTTAACTCCCTTAAGTGTTTGACTTTCCAAGGGCTTATTGTCGTTAACCGGCAGTAGAATGCTGTGAAAATTTTCAAGATCGATCTTGCTCGGTATATTTAACTTCAGGTGTGGGCATTGAACTAATTTATCTTCCAGTTCTTTATAATTAAAGTTGACGTCAAAAAAGGCAACCGAAGAATCGATGAATCCGCAATGGTATCGCGGATTTTTTATTATCACTCCTGAATTTCTTTGGTTGATTTCTAACGGATCGCCCGTTACGGAACTGAGAGCGGAATCTCCGGATCCGTTTCCTGAATCCGAACCGGAAGCATGGTACGAAGAAACGCGTTGCAAATCGCTGGGAGGCATGAAAGATATTTCTCCATTTTTACGTTCGCCGTCTTCTTCTCCTCTGGGCACTGATGGTACCCTGGAAGGTTTTGGTGGTGGAAGATTACAGTTGACAGTTTCCTCGCTTATCTCCACCACCCGCATTGTTTGATCAGCACCAGGAGAAAGGGATGCACTACTAATTTCCCGCATCATATTCCTATTGTTTCTGTCCAGGGTAAGAGAAGTAAAGTTGAAGGAATCCGCCAGTCTGGTAGCAGGACTCCTTGGCAGAGAATGAGTTGAAAACTTGGAACCTATTAGTCCTTCGTTCCCCATAGAACGGGTCATTGAAGGAAAGTGGATTACTCCATCGGCACTGCTGCATTTCTCTTGGGCAACTCTGTTCACTTCAGATGGTGTTAAAGAGTGTGACCTGTGTTGTTTCGCTGGCATCTTTGGTGGAAGTTCCTTTTCTTGGAGTGTTTTTTGCAGGTTGTGATTGCTGGTGCTGTTTCTTGGTCCTGAAGGGTTTGGCAAAGGAGTTTTGAATCTACTGGAACTATAAATCGAAGGATATTTGGAGGCATAATGGGAGAGGGGATACATTCGATTCTTAGGATAGCGTATACGGGCCTCAGATGCTACAGTTATGGGTTTTTCAGATCCTACGTAGAAGGTTATTAGGTCAGGAACTGTGTCGAAGGCTTCGTCTTCGAACTGAAACTGAATTTTTTCGTACACTGTGTCTGGGTGCACAATAACCTTGTTGATTACGAAATGAAGTACTTGGCTTTTAGTCCTGCACGTTAACACATAGTTACCCGGTTGTGAGGTGCAATCGCGAACTAGAAAACCACCCTCTTCATTGACTATTTCTTCAGCCCGATGACGTGGAATTGACCCATGATACCAGGCGTGCGATCTAAGATCTCTTGTATCCAGCGATAGCTCTTTTTCTAACGATTTCTTTAGAGATTCTGTGTCCATTTCTATTTTATTTGGTTCCGATTTTGGTATCTGGAAAACAGGATGTTTTGTTTGACGCACACTAAATTTGGCGATTAAAAAAAAAACACATTTTTTACGAGTATATTAAAAAGAAAACCCAATTGCATTAATAATGACTTCATACTTGGTTCCACGCACAGAATTATAAACTTTATGAAAAGCTCTTACCAAAACTTAATTTCTAAAACTTTTGCCCACAGTAAGTCGATTACCAACTCACACAATGTGGCATAGAATGCATACTGCAATCATAACCGTAAGTTTTTTGCAGATAAGTTGTTTAAATATCTGCTTCCAAACCTACTGATTATTAATTTTATTATTTACTTGCCATACAGCATAATACACTATCTATCATTTATGTAAACTATCGAATATTATTTACTATAATTCATTACATAACTTATTTACTTATTGTATTTGCAAAAATTGAACTCATTTGTATTTTGATTTTAAAATTGTTATCAAAAGAAAACACACCCACAGTTAACAATAAAATCGTCTTGTACTTACTGTTAGCAGGTCATCTAAACTTTTACTTTGGGCTGGCTTCTCATTTTCCCTAGGGTAAAAAGAGAGTTAATTATTATTCTAGTGAACGTAAAACAGAAGTTATGATTACCAAACGTGGGCTTATTATCTTTAATTTTGTTTGTTGGGTACCATTAGGTAGAACTACCAATTGTAAAGAATTTAAAGNACTAAAAGAGGTATTAGAAAAAATAGGAGAACAGAGGAATATTCCTAGTAAAAAGGTATTAGAAAGAAGAAGAGAACAAAGAAATATTTCTAATAAAAGAGATATTAGAAAGCATAGGATAACAGAGGAATATCCCTAGTAAAAGTAGTATTAGAACGAATAAGAGAGCAGAGGAATATCCCTAGTAAAAGAGGTATTATAAATAATAAGACGACAGAGGAATATCCGTAGTAAAAGAGGTTTTAGAAAGAATAGGAGTACAGAGGAATACCTCTAGTAAAAGATCTATTAGAAAGAATATGAGAACAGAGGAATATTCCTAGTAGAAAGGTATAAGAAAGAATAAGAGAATAGAGAAATATCCCTAGTAAAAGAGGTATTAGAAAGCATAGGAGAACAGAGGAATATCCCTAGTAAAAGATGGATTAGAAAGAATAGGAGAACAGAGGAATTTCCCTAGTAAAAGTGGTATTAGAACGAATAAGAGAGCAGAGAAATATCCCTAGTAAATGAGGTATTAGAAAGCATAGGAGAACAGAGGAATATCCCTAGTAAAACATGAATTTGAAAGAATAGGACGACAAAGGAATATCCGTAGTAAAAGAGGTTTTAGAAAGAATAGGAGAACAGAGGAATATTTCTAGTAAAAAGGTATTAGAAAGAATAGGAGAAAAGAGGATTCTATGGAAGTCAATAAAAAATAGGCGAAATAGGTTGGTAGGACACCTCCTCAGCCATGAAGAAACAGGTGTTAAGATGAGTAGAGGTAAATCTAGATTAACTTACAAATAATTACGGATGTGGTTGTTCTATATTAAGGGAAATGCGAAGATTAACTCAGGATAGGAAAGAGTGGTGGTAGAGTCTTAAGACTGACAACCTTATGATGATGATAAAGAGCATTATGTAAATTTTCGGGTACGAACTGGGGGTGGGGTATGCAATAATTGTAATCATTGTGATAAGTGAAAATAATTGGAAAGTTGTTATTAAAATAGTGTTGTTAGGGTTCCTTACGTCCGAATGACAAACGGAACCCTTATAGGAATATTCGTGTGTGTCTGTCAATTTTTTTTATTTTTAGTTTGGTAAACAAAGAAGTAAAGCGTCAGAAATTTTATTCATGTTTTGTAATATATAGCGTCAATAAATTTAGTTTATAATCGTCTTCAAATAGTATTCGGTACAATTTTAATCGGACGTTATCCAGTAATTTATCAGTTGTGCCGCCACTGGTTGATTTATCGTTAACTGCGAGAGAAAGCTCACTTCCCAGGGATAACTGGCTTCATAAACTACTCTTGATAAATGGGAATTCTAGCTTATTGTACATTCTCTGCAAATTGAAACCCTCTGGTGCATAAATTTTAACTCAATAGACCTAGCGGACTTTAAGAAACCGAATTTTCATAAAACAAACGACTGTCTCTCTTTCGTACTTTCACTGTATCATATCATTTTACTCGCTTTTTATTCCACTAAACAAAGCATTTGCAGAATTACTTTTTTATGATGTGATATATTATTCTCATTATAGATTTTCAGCAATTAGAGTTCATTAATTTTTGATTATAGAATTACACAAACCATAACATACATTTCATCCCACAGAGACATTTTTAGATCAAAGAAATAAGCTTTAAACAGTGCTAGGAGGGTGAAATATTAATGTTATATCGTTTGTGTCAGTGTTGTACATCTTTAGTTTTCGATTTTTGTCTGCATTGGTGAAACTATTAAAAATAAGCGTTAGATATTAAAAATCAAATGAAAAATACAAAGTTTCAACAACTCCTAAGCATAGTTTCAGCATTGATGAAACTTTTTTTATTATCTGTTTTGTAATATCCCTCGTACAATTAAATAATTACCATTTGTGTGCAAAACTGACTTCTTTAGTGTAATATACTCCTTAACCTCTGTTTTATCGTTGATTAAGTTTTTTTTATAAACTATTGTCAACGGGGTGTACTAAGTACCACATGAAATAAGACACGTAGTAGTAGTGATTGTAGAAAAAACTATATTTAATTTANCTACCAGCATCGGTTTCCCACGTCGGATAATCTTTACACACTCACGTACAGAGGTCTCTTTCCTTCACAATAAGGAAAATTATTTTTCCTAATAGGGAAATTTTCAGTATGTGTATAACGAAAACAACTACCTACTTATTACATTTAAAAATAATAACACATTATTTTATGAAAATTTACAGTTTTTGGAACCGGAAGTCTTATTTGGCTTTTAGGAAAATGCTTGTTACTCAAAACTATTAAAATTCCGAATATTAGCAAGAAGATAGAATAGCAATTCCTTTTAAAATCTAATTGGTAATACGTCATGGTCTCTCTTAGATATTTAACGTCCAAGTTGAATGCTAGAGTTAAACTTGAAGGTATTTTTGTGTTTTATTCAAAACGATTTAAAAACGAATTTCCCAACTGAGTGTTTAGCGGAAAAACAAAAAGAAAATTTTGTGCTTGTTTCGTTATCTTTACTTTTAATTACATTTACATATCATGTCGTATTTTAGTTTCGAATTTGTTGCAGTATATTGAAGGAATCACTATTTTCTCTTCGAGTTACCCATTTACTTAGGGCTGGTTAGTTATTCTATTACCGACAGCGAGAGAGCTTTCGTATAATAAGTAATTAATGTAGTTCTCTCGCATTTGGTAAGCGACCGCTTTACTACCGCAATACGGTTGTGTTCATGCCTCTCAGCACTTCATAATGGCATCGTTGTCCTTCTCTTCGTTCACACAACCGTTTAAGGGTCTGCACTAAGCAGTATCCAACGTTTTCGTGAAATTGATATCACAGAAAACGTTTCAGAGACAGTAATTACGTCAACCGAAACAAAAATCAGAAATTTCATCTAGATATTGATAACACTCGTAATTCCACTTTATTCTCAATACCTACGGCAAATATTTCACTACGATGTGAAAGTAATATTTTGTATTTACCATAGATAATGTAATCTAAATTAACAGATGTGCTGTACAATTTTTATAATACACATATTTGCATATGCGGGATCGATTACAAATGAAATTAATATCTTCACAACGAGTTATTTTTTAAGATTTATTTACGCACAACTTAGATAGGTGACTATTCTGACCAAGTACATGTGTTGATGTGTTATTAACCTCATAACAAACATTAGTTATATTCATTTATTTACTTATTTTTTAGTGCAATTTCAAATGCAGAAGAAAAGTTGCCATTTTTATTTTGCACCTAGCATTCAAAAGTTTAATGTCTATATATGTATTCAGACATATGTTTGAAAGATTATACTTTTACGAAATTTTGGAGTGACAGAACAAGAAGTTGCTAGATACTACTAACTCATAAATTTTTGCTTTTCTAGTCTCATAGTTGTCGATGAAGTACACTGATAGTTCTTCATTTATAATAATAAAATCAAAAAAATGAAATTTCGAACTCTCTTTTATCGTAGGATCCTTAAGAAGGATAAGAAATAAATACTTGTAGGGTTTCTGATGGTTTTTGCGAATAATAGTTCTGTAAAATAACATTGCGCAAAATTTGAAGATGTTCAAAAATTTCTATTTTAAGTCTTTGCCGCAATTCTGGGCAGTCCTTACATAGTTGTATAGAAAAGTCTTCTTGCAGTTACGCTAAAACTCTATTGTTTGGAAGTTTATTAAAAAAATAGTGTCACTAAAGATTGACGAACGAGTACGTAAGGGAAAAATACATTGGCGCCGAATTTTAATTCACTTCGTGTAGGTACTTGCTGTAGTTCTGAGCAGAACTACACCAGATTACGTATTGATTTTTCTTTTGAAAGTGTTTTATTTCAAAAGAAAAATCAATATGATCAACTTTCATATAGTAATGACCAACTATTTTTCAAGAATTGAGATTACGTATTTTCCACCCTAGAAGCTAGATATTTCCATTCCAAAACTCCGTGTGCTAGTCGCTTCAGTTAAGTTACTTGTTAATATTTTGCGAGTTTGTCAACGTTGTAAATCTTTATGATGATAGTAAATCATAAATGTATTGTCTCTAAAGAATTTTATAAATAACATGAGACTCCTTATCTCTAGGAATTTTATCACTAATGACGCTTTTCAAAATATCCGGAATTTTTCCTGATGGGTTGCCAAAATTAATTGATTTAACCAGATCAATTTTTTATAACCTGTGCATTCTGCAATCTACAAATTTTTT
>NW_020438915.1:1062131-1071887 GCF_000699045.2 Agrilus planipennis | reverse complement strand
ATTTAACTTAAATTTAATCCACTATAAACTAACTTTAAAACTACAAATACCGATTAATTAAAAATGATGATAAAAATCAATAGGAATGAATTATGATAATCGTGATTGTCTTATGGAGACGATGTTTTCTCCAGCGAGTCTATAATAGCACTGCTTTAAAATTTTATAAAATCTATGAACCTACTATATCTAACAATAATGTAAAAACATAATATTATCCTACCCCCAGGTAGGCGGTCATTGGACCTACAAGAATGCAGCCGAGGGGAATTTTGGCTATTAACAATAATAAAATTGTGATTGTACGTGACAAACACAATAGCACACACTTTATAATTTACCCAACTACCCCGTATACCTAACAACCTCTTTAGGAGTTGTAGACAATTTTTTTTTTAGATAATTTAAATAATAAATAATCGCAGTGAGTTTAATTTAACGTCTAATGTATGTACTGTGATACATATGTACTCGTTAAAGCAGTACAAGTTTTTTTCAATTCAGTAGATACATATTTTATATGAGAGTCCTTTTAAAAATGTATAGAAAATTTTGGATGATCTAGTATGATAAATACATCGAATATAATTCGGTTATGTCATGGCGTTGCTTTTTCCATTTGTGAAAATTTGCAAGTGGGTTGAACGTAGTATTTCCAGAGGGAAAGTGAGCCTAATCCCTTCGGTATAATCTTTCTTTTAAACTGACAGTCGTATCACATGTTCATGTGCTATGGTAGGTACTGATAAAATTCGAGTGCGTTCCAGCCAGTATTTCGAAATGGATTTAGGTGGGTCTCCTCTGCAATCAAATGTGCATAGAAATTACACGCATCCGGCTCTGATATCGTCTCTTTCACTCCATTACCGTTTCTGCGTAATCGGCAAGCGAGAGGGAAGGCGACAGTGAATAACGCAAGGCCGTCCATTAAACGATTTGGAGATTCTCAAAAGACTTGATCTAGTGCTTTTATCACGTGAAGCCTAACCCTTTTAGTAACCACTAGTGACCACGTTTCCCTGTAAGCTATCGAGGTAATCAGTTTTATGCGATAGCGCTGTTGCCTATTTAATGGTGCTAATTAATTAGTGAATATTTTCTCTTGGATAAGCGCACACACATGACCTATTTTTCAGCTGGATGCCGGGCAATTACGTACGGTTAATACTAACAGAAAGCTTGTTGATAAAACCGTCAAAGAACGGGACTGACGAAAGTCAGATTTAGTAATGATAAAAAGTAGAAATTGGTTAAAAATGAAATATACGGAGTTTTGAAATCCTATATTTAATTTAAGATTCACTGTCAATATATAAAATTAAACGGTTGTTGCATTCCTTTGGGATTAATTTCGAACTGTTATTTTAATCCTAGCATTCCTTTTACTTCAGACGTTTCCAATTCATCATCATCATAAGGTCGTCAGTCTTAAAACTGGTTGGACACGTATCTCCACTCTTTCCTATTCTGTGCTAATATTCGCATTTTCCTAAAGCTAGAACAACCCATATCCTTAACTATTTGCGAACAGTAATCTAATCTAGGTCTACCTCTACCCCTCCTAACTCCCGCTTCTGCCTCTAATATGTCTCTGACTAGACCTTCATGCCTTAGAAGGTGTCCCACTAACCTATCTCGCCTATTTCTTATTGACTTCCATAAAGTCCTCTGTTCTCTTACTCTTTCTAATACCTGTTTATTTCTAACCTTCTCTATCCACAGTATTCTCATCATTCGCCTGTAACACCACATTTCGAACGCTTCTAACCTTTTCTTTTCGGCAGAGCACACTGTCCATGTTTCGCACCCGTACAGCTCCGTGCTCCAAATATACGCCTTTAATAACCTTTTTCGAATTTCTAAATTAACCACTGGCGAGCACGTTTCCAACTGTGAAAAACTAAAATGCTTCAAAAATGGCAGGTCTAGTAAATAGATAGGATGATTTAAATATTAATGTGAAAATGCATTTTCCATTTATACCAACTATAAATTACCTCAAGTTAATGAGGAAAAATTTGTTGCCGGAAATCGAACCTAAATGGAAAATGAATTTTCACGTTAATAATTGATATATTAACCACTATTCATATAGATAGGATGATTGTTGATTGATTACTATAAACTAATTCACTAAATAGTTCAACCACAATTATTGAATATTGTGAAGCATATCTACAAATACTTTACCAGTACATAGCATACGACCATCATTAAGTTTTAACTAGTTTGTGGATAGACTGTTTTTCTTTTTAAGTGGTCACAGTTTATGTGTACAGCAAACTTTAGTTCTCTCCATCTAGTTACCTATTATTAGGTACTTATAATGTTGTCAATGTTGAAGGGAAAATTTTATTGATTGTTTTGTTATTCAATTATCCAATAAATATCACCTTCACGTTTCTCTAAACACTACAATTACGTATTTATCGTAGTTTCATTTGCAGGTCACCAAGTTACGTATTAATTTAATAAACCAATAAAAATTATTTTACCTATTAGAAGAAAAATTTTTGTTTATAACAATAACAATAATAACATATTGATTTTGCGATTTTACCTCCGTGTATATAAGTCAAAGCGAAAGATACATTATACAACGTATTTCAGAACACGCAACAGAAACTTAAAAAGAAAGATATTGAAATTTTATTTTTGGAAGATTATTGCGCCAACAAACATTGTGTAAATTTTGCAAAACTATAATGTTGCATAACAATATTTCGATTTCGAGAGACAAAATAGATCAATGTTGGAAGATACAGAACAAGATGTTATTGAATTAACAAAGGAAATGGGTTTTATGACTGAACTACTTTGAAATCCTGTAGGTACTACTATTATTTTTCTGGACAAAGGTGCACAGTAATCCTGTTTTGTACAAGATAGTCGCGCATTATCACAAAATAACAGAATTAAGTCATCAGGGATTTGAGTATAGGTATAAACTATTTATTAACAAGTGCATAAGACGATGCAGAGTTGGAGAAGATGTGTTTCTTAAAGTTGCAAGACGCACATTCCCGAAGGATGTGTTCAAGATATAAGATACTCGCCTTCCTTGTATTTATCGTATACCTTTTTTATGGCTTCAAGTGGAGCGCGGCCTCCTGAGACGCGTTATTGAAAGGACCATGTCGCTTGAGTGTCTGTGCCATGCCGCCTTGAATATCTTATGCTGTAACGCGATCCAAGTGGGCATATACATACGTTTAAGAAATATCGTAATTTTGACAGGTGGAAACGTGATCATCTCTTTTTAAACCAACGAACATTTATTAGTTTTTCCTATTTGAAATTGATGAAAAACGGTTTGGAAAATTTACCGGGTCCACTACGAGTTATTTCAGTCACTCCTGCAGGAAACCTTAAGCAGGAGCGTAGATGAGAAGCGGGGATGATTAAAATGGTCCCAAATATTGAAAATCAAAAATTAATGAAAAATAATTTAGAAAATTTCCCGGATCTACCATGAATTATTTCAGTCACTTCTGCAGGAGGGTAAATAATAAAGATAATGAATATAATGGCCTTAGATATTAAAAATTTATGATAAAAATTATAAATAAATTTGAAAACACATTAAGATTTTCTCATCCAAAGTTAATGAAAGACAGTTTGGAAAATTTACTGGATCCACTACGAATTATTACAGGAAACTCAAAGCAGGAGCGAAAAATAAGAAAGGGAATAATTATTATGGTTCTAAGAATTTGAAATGTACCTTACACATTATAAAGAAATCTGAAACATATTCAAACTTTCTTATCCAAAATTGATGAAAAACGGCTTAGAAAATTTAGCGGGTTTTCCATGAATTATTTCAACCACTCTTGTAGAGTACCTAAAGCAGGAGCATAAATAAGAATGATGGATTATTAAAATACTCCCAGGTATGAAAAAATCTGAAGCATATTTGATGAAAAACGGTTTTGAAAATCCAATTGATCTATACATATAACAAATGATTTTAACCAATCATAAAGGAAATTTAAAACAGGAGCATAAATAAAGGGGTGGATGGGTTTAGGTATCTCAAGTATTGAATACAAATTTCATGTTATAGTAATAATAAAGTGGAAATCTATTCTATTTGTAACACCTCTTTCAAATATGTAAGTCTGCCCAATTATGTTTGGAAATTTATACTTTTCTCAATATCGGAATACATATAGGTATAGTCTTATTTATAAATTAAAATTTCTTCTTAATTGTCATTTGTAGGGCCAACTTTTTAATTGGCATTATACATATTTTTCTATTTCTTCAGACTTTACTTAATGATGAACAATAGTTATTACCTTCAAACTCAAAAACATGTAAATACTGCTATACACATTTGTGTATGTATGTAGATATGTATAAAGCTTTGCGTCAGTTGATTTGATGCCAATATTCCAATTTCTGCATTTACGTAGATATGAAACGTTTCTTTACATGTTTCCGTATATGACACTCCAGAGAGACATGCTAAGGAAAGGCTTTTCGAATGTAACCGTTTCATTTTTTATTGGGGTAATGCTTTTACGATTTCAATAACACCAAAGTGGTGCTTGTCGATATCGACTGCGATGGTTTATGTTTAATATGTATTTCTAATACATAAATGTGCAGTTTTAGTACGAGAATCTGAAAAGTTACGCCAGAAAAGCATACCTACCTATACATTTTATCAGACCTGTAAATTGATAAAATAATAAGCAATCACATCACGAAATAGGCCAATAATAAAATAAAACAAAAATTCTCTGGAAGCTTTTCTTCTTTTTGGATAATTCTACCAGAGAAAAAAGAAAAATGTAAACACCAACAATAGTAATTTAAAAAGTATAACAAAAAACCTACCTAGTGAAAATTGATAATTGAGATTGAATCGGGATAGGTCGTTTGTATTAATTTGTATTATTTAGTAACTACTATACTAAATTATTTATTATTTTGATATAGTTTTCTTGTGCTTACTTTCTGTCGGGAACAACAATACATCAGTATGACTAAACTGTTACAATTTCTGACGCATGTTAATAATAACTTATTAGTATGATTGTTACAAGCTTTAAATAAAATGGAAGCGGTACTGACCGATCAGTACCCTATGAAAATAAATAAAAGTAAAACTAAAATACTGGCATGCAAGGAAAGAAAATGTACGAAAAGAGCGAATATAAAGGAAGGAGACGAAAAATTAGAAGAAGTGGCTGATTTTAGATACCTAGGAAGTCAGATAAGTGAGGATGGAAGGAGATGGAAGATTAATAGAGGTGTATGTTTGGAGCGCGGCGTTGTACGGGTGCGAAACATGGACAGTGGGAACGGCGGAAAAGAAAAGGTTAGAAGACTTCGAAATGATGATGAGGATACCGTGATAGAGAAGGTTAGAAATGAAGAGGTATTAGAAATAATAGGAGAACCGAGGGAAGTCAATAAGAAATAGACGAGATAGGTTGGTAGGACACCTTCTCAGGCATGAAGGTCTAGTCAGAGACATATTAGAGGCAGAAACAGGAGTTAGGAGGNTTTTAAAAACTTTTTTATAAATAGTAGATTAATTATTATTATTAAATTATTAATATGCTAACGTAATACACGTATAAGGTAATCAGATATGTCTGCTTACACCTCAAGGTTAACATCAAAAAGTTGTTATAAACACAATTCGCGAATCCTCAATAGCTACTGGGCACCTATTAGATCACTGTTTTGTATATTAATTAATGTTCCTAGTTGCTGGATATCAATGTGTACGTTTGTCAAATATCATATGTTGTTACAACTTTCTATTCTGTTCTAAAAATGCTTTAACATATGAATGAATGAAGCCAGTCAGGCCAAGCATTTAATGAAATTTTTACATAGTAGATTACGCACTAACTTACTTGCAGTTCTGCGACTTCTGTCCTTTCTAATAAACTTTGTACTTGAACCTCCCATTTTCACTCACGTCAGATATTTATCGGCAATGTTTTATGTAACAACAATTCGACGTATCACTTTTTTATTTGGGGCCCACGACTCATCACTATAACAAGTGTTCATCGTGTATCGCTGTTTGTGTGTTCCACTACTGCGACAATACGCATATTCGTTTTATGTTAAATATGCATTTCAGTGACTATTTCTACCTACCTCTACTACATCGAGCGATATTTTATCTCTGAAAGTATACATTACCTGACTTACACAACGCATATTTGTTTACTTGGTCGTATCGGTTATAATATATATACACACGTCTACTTTTACATGCTGTATCACACTCTAACAAGTAAATATTGAATCATAGAGGTGTTAAGAGTTCAATGACGAGTGAGATCCTTTTACAAATGACCAAATGTTAGGTGTTATAAGCACACTTTATTTTACGGTGACCATTAGCGTAAATTTAACAATAATTAAACTTACTGTGCCACTGCTCTAGACTCAAGTTGGTAAATGCAGTTTAAGGTGTCACGTGCTGAAATAACGGCTGTGTCATCAGCATATGATAACATTAAATCGTTTTTCATTTCCTGCAGTAAATCGTTGACGTGCAGAATAAATAATAGAGGACCCAAAATAGTACCTTGAGGTACGCCAACTAATATCTTTCTATACTTGCTCTTGCTACTGTTTATGCTGACTTTTAGTTGTCTAATGGCAAGATAAGTAGCTAATAGTTCATACATTGCTCCTCTAAGATTTATATATAGTATTTTTAATCTATACATCGAAGACGCGGTCAACATCATTAAAGACGGTACAACTGTAGGGATAGATATAGAGAAGCAAAAAATTAGTATGCTTAGATTTGCAGATGATATTGCAGTATTAGCATCTAGACAGGAGGAGTTAGAAACAGCTTTAAATAGAATGGAAGTGATATTGATAAAACAGTATTGCATGAAAATAATTAAATACTAGTATGCAAGGGAAGAAAAAGTAGGGAAAGAGCGAATATAAAAATAGGAGACGAAAAATTAGAAGAAGTGGCTGATTTTAGGTATCTAGGAAGTCAGATAAGTCTGGACGGAACGAGTAGTAAGGATATAAAGCAGAGGATACGGTATGGTCGATTTACCTTCGATAAAAAGAAGTCACTTCTATGCTCGCGAACGGTTAATTTAGAAATTTGAAAAAGATAAGATTAGAGGCATTCGAAATGTAGTGTTACAGGCGAATGATGATGATACCGTGTATAGAGAAGGTTAGAAATGAAGTGGTATTAGAAGAATAGGGGAACAGAAGACTCTACGGAAGTCAATAAGAAATAGGCGAGATAGGTTGGTAGGACACCTTGTCATGCATGAAGGTCTAGTCAGATATTTTACAAAACAGAACCAGGAGTCAAGAGAAGTAGAGATAGACCTACATTAGATTACTGTTCGCAAATAGTTAAGGATGTGGGTTGTTCTAGGTTTAGGGAAATGCGAACATTAGCTCAGGATAGGAAACAGTGGGGGTGGGTGTCCAACCAGTCTTAAGACTGGAATTTTAGAAAGATACAATTCTGCTGCTTTTACATATTTTTGGAAATCACATCTACTTTATTTGAAACATTGAGAAAGAGTGAATTAGACAAAGAATTTTTGGAATTTTAAGGACAAATTTAAATATTTATGGAAGAGAACAAAAAAGGTGTTTTTCTTATAGCGGAAATAGAAATATTTTCGACATTGTTCCATCAAGTTATCTTTAGGAAGAGTCCTGTCGGTTTTAATATTCTGATAAAATTTCGTATAGATACTTACAAATTACAGTAAAAAAAGAGGCAACACTGGCTCTTAATTATTTATTTAACTTCAAATAACGTAATAGTTTATAACTTGATAACTTATTTCCTTTCGTTGTACTACGGTATGTTTTGCGTTAGAAACGGAAAATATTAATTAGATTGACCAGTGAATAATTGGATAGTAGATTTTTTTTCCGCTTCATCCCGTGAATTTATAGTATGAACAGTCACTGAGGTATGTAATAATCTGAGGCGGGATTTAATTTCCAGGACTGATTTCACACCGCCTCCGTAGGGCCGTAGTTAATCACTTTCCCGCTTGTGCTCTCATGTCCGAAACTTTGTAACAGGGGCGTAGAACAGGACGAAACGTTTAAGGATAAACTTTAATTCACAACAAATTACCTTCTACAATAAAAGTTTAAATTTACAATATACTTTTTTTTATGTGGTCTTAATCTGAACAATGTAATACATAAAAGTTGATTAAGAACATTATGAAACCAAAATAAGACAAGTGCCTGAAAAAGGGCAGCAAGTCTTTCAGTAGTTAGGGTGGCAGAGATCACGAGGATCAGCATGGAATTCTGATGCATAATACTGCGATGTGGAAGGTAATGGGAATGATACCCCTACTAAAAGAGGTATTAGAAAAAATAGGAGAACAGAGGAATATTCCTAGTAAAAAGGTATTAGAAAGAATAAGAGAACAAAGAAATATTTCTAATAAAAGAGATATTAGAAAGCATAGGATAACAGAGGAATATCCCTAGTAAAAGTAGTATTAGAACGAATAAGAGAGCAGAGGAATATCCCTAGTAAAAGAGGTATTATAAATAATAAGACGACAGAGGAATATCCGTAGTAAAAGAGGTTTTAGAAAGAATAGGAGTACAGAGGAATACCTCTAGTAAAAGATCTATTAGAAAGAATATGAGAACAGAGGAATATTCCTAGTAGAAAGGTATAAGAAAGAATAAGAGAATAGAGAAATATCCCTAGTAAAAGAGGTATTAGAAAGCATAGGAGAACAGAGGAATATCCCTAGTAAAACATGAATTTGAAAGAATAGGACGACAAAGGAATATCCGTAGTAAAAGAGGTTTTAGAAAGAATAGGAGAACAGAGGAATATTTCTAGTAAAAAGGTATTAGAAAGAATAGGAGAAAAGAGGATTCTATGGAAGTCAATAAAAACTAGGCGAAATAGGTTGGTAGGAGGACACCTTCTCAGGCATGAAGGTCTAGTCAGAGGCACATTAGAGGCATAACGGGAGTTAGGAGATGTAGAGGTAGACCGAAATTGGATTAATGTTCGCAAATAGTTTAAGGATGTGGGTTGTTCTGTTTTTAGGGAAATGCGAAGATTAGCTCAGGATATGAAAGAGTGGAGGTGCGTGTCCAACCAGTTTTAGGATTGACGACCTTATGATGATGATGATGATGATATTATTTGAATTATTTTAAAAGTGGTTTGGTTTACACGCCATGAAACGGTTTAATTAAATAAGAAACTAAAATAGTAAAATTCTTGGTGTGCGTTCCATTGATAGTTTATCAGTGTAACTCCAGTAGTAGGCATAAAGGTCGAAATGCGCATGACTGAATTAAGAGGCATTCGCTTTACGATGGTTACACAAATATTGTCTTCTGATAAGCTTGTGTGATGCCTTTAAAGTGTTGAAAGCTCATGCTTATATTGCAGAGGCACAGGCACAGTTAAGTCAAAGGTTCGAGATGATTAAAAAAATAATTTTTATTACACTTGGTTACAGCACACAATACAATAATATGACAACACAACTGTTTTTAGCAAACTGACATAGTAACAATTGTAGAACAGAAAATAGAACTTGTCTTTTTACATAAATTAACCAGAATATATATAGGTCAGAAGTGTGACGTTTTCAAATTAAATAGGGCCTCAGGACAGTCATCCAAAATAGAAAGGTGTCTCAGGGTCCATGTACTTAATGAATTAGAAAGGAGCCCTCAGGGTTCACGTACTTAACAGCACTGTATTTTAAAACTCTTAAGGAGACTATC
>NW_020438915.1:1044566-1057724 GCF_000699045.2 Agrilus planipennis | reverse complement strand
CAATAAAAAATAGGCGAGATAGGTTGGTAGGACACCTTCTCAGGCATGAAGGTCTAGTCAGAGACATATTAGAGGCAGAAACAGGAGTTAGGAGGAGTAGAGGTAGACCTAGATTGGATTACTATTCGCAAATAGTTAAGGATGTGGGCTGTTCTAGTTTTAGGGAAATGCGAAGTTTAGCTCAGGATAGGAAAGAGTGGAGATACGTGTCCAGCCAGTCTTAGGACTGACGACCTTATGATGATGATGATGATGATGATAATTGTTACCTTGTAGAATTTTAGGCTCGTTTCAACTGAGCCCTCTTGTTGAAAATTTTCCCACCAAGAATTACAGTTTCATTGGTTTAGTGTTTAAACGACTTTTTGAATGGGAGTTAATGTGGTTTGGGAAGATGGTGAGGGTGATATTTAATGAAAAATCCGCCAGAACGTAGTATCAGGTGCATCTTTAAATTTCACATAATTTTATTTATTTATACACCACTGGATTGAAGAACTTACTAATTTTCTTATTATTGAAAACGTCACCTGTTATCAGATACAACAAAATCAAACTTATTAGTGGGAATTTTGCCATTCGTTTGTTCGGAGACCTGTGCGTTATTTTTGCGCTTTTAATGTCCGATACAAAGCATATGTAGCTTTTAGGGACCGCCTTTGACTAGAGTAAATACCGCGGGCGATGTGCGTTGTTCTTTATATTGTGTTGGGGTCGACCGTGCTGAGAGGTTTTGAGCAATTCTGTCAATCGACGATGTAATCCTGGATTATCCTTAGGCAATCACAAGACTATTGTTGGCGGTGTGAAACGTAAGCTGCTTCTGTGCTAGCCGCAATTTGTAATGATTCGGCTACGGATGCTTCGAGGGTCTTTTAATACATATGGAAAACAGTATGAGCAGTTCATTTACCGCAATAAACTAATGGAGTTTAACTGATCCCTTTGACAACGGAATACCGCGACTTAGGGTTCAACTATTTTGATTCTTTCTCCTTTGTTTCTATCACTCCCTCGATCTATTTATTTATTTCATTTGTTCTTTAAAATAATAAAACGTTTAACATCGTAAGATTACAAGCTGCTATAAATACCTGAACAGTAGAGGAAAGTCGGAAAAGAAATGTTTGATCATTTTCTTTGATAAATTTTTTTGTGAAAAATCAACGATTTTTGCAATGAAGTTTCTCAAATAGGCTATTCCTAGACAAAAATTTTCAGTCTCTCTCCAGTCTCTCAGAGTCTTTCAGCGTCTCTGAGAGCGTCTCTCACAGTCTCTCTGTTATTGCCTAGGTGTTTTTATGGATCTCTCACAGCCTCTGTATGAGAGATTCGAATGATAAGAGAGATTGAATGAATAAAACTCGAGTCTCTCGTAGAAAGACTGGTATCTCTGAAATATGTTGAACTTAGAAAATTTTAACCATGCCTATCGAGACACCACTTATTGAGAGATTCGAGTCTCTCGTTCAGAGACTCGATACGAAATGAGGATCTCCCTATGAGCGACTCGAGTCTCTCGTTCAGAGACGCTAAGCAATTTTTTTGACAGTCTCTCTCAGCGACACCAGAGAGACTCGATGAGAGACGGAGACTCGAGTCTCGCTTTCAGAGACTTTGAGAGACTGAACTCGGGTTTGTCTTGCTAGTATAAACACAACCCAAGACCAAAATTCAAAACCAAAATTTTAACCATGTCTATCGAGACATCACTTATTGAGAGATTCGAGTCTCGCGTTCAGACATTCGAGTCTCTCGTTCAAAGATTCGAGTCTCTCGTTCAGGGACTGGATACGAAATGAGGATCTCTCTATGAGCGAATTGAGTCTCTCGTTTATAGACGCTTAACAGTTTTTTTGACAGTCTCTCTCAGCGACACCAGAGAGACTCGATGAGAGACGGAGACTGGAGTCTCGCTTTCAGAGATTCCGAGAGAGTAAACATTTTTATCTACGGTAACCGGCAAAGAATAGTGTTGTTAGACGCATTTGTTTTTATTTTCTAGTTCTTTTATTGACATTTCCTACAGAGAATACACTACCCAAATTTATACGACTTTCCTCTAAAAGAACCATCAGGCGGATTACTCAATGACTAAACCTTTAATCCAAGGAAGTTGTAACGTGTTAAAATTATATCAAAAACATACTTCAACCAAAATGCTATTTTCATTACAAAATTCTGCTTTTTGTGTTGTTTCAAATTCCCGTAATTACATTCCAAATATCTCATTGTCCCTGATTCTTTTGCTTGAGATAAATGGTTCTCAATATAAATGATGTGTTCATCTAAATTTGCCAACCTAAGATTGAGGAGGAAAGTTCTCTTCTGATAATAAGCACTCTCCGAGGCCGGTAGCAAGGTAGATTATAGCAATACATGTCATTGTAGGGCTAAAGACCATCTGTTCGCGAGCCTTATAATACATATAGGTATAAGCACCCCATTTGGCAACCCTCGTATCGCTCCACAACCCCAACGTCTAGCGAAATCGACAGCGTCTTGACAATCCGTTTACGCCTGAAACGGGATCTACAGCGAATACAACATACGGAGTGTCTCAAATATAAAAGCTCTGTGGTATCGCGGGACACCCGGTAAGAACGAAGAAGTATTAACTGCAAATAATACCTAAATGAGAGAGAGAGAGAGAGAGAGAGAGATGTCTACTAACTCGTTCGATTTTGATTTATGAGCGTAGGGAGAAAGGGATTTTTAATAATAAATGAAAAGTTTTTTTACAGTAAACACTGTAGTGTATATTTCTGTCATTAATGATGTTCCAATAAGATGTAAAAGTTTCATCTAAGAATATAGTAATAATTTACGTTAGTTGCCAATAATTTATTCGTCATTTTTGAATTTTTTACCCACTACACGCCCAAGAACATTGGTGCGTAAAGCCAAAGGTCCCGGGTTCGATTCCCGGCGGGGGTGTGACAACAGCAACAATTTTTCCCTCATTAATTTGAGGTAGCGTGCGTGTAGTGGGTAAAAAATTCAAAAATGATGTTTCAGATTAATATTTCATATTAAACTAACTCACTTCTAAAAGTTGTCTCAATTGTATGTATATTTATTCGTCATTTCCAATTGCTCTACTTTCCCTATTGTAAATATTACCAAAAAAAAAATACGAGTGTCTACAAAAAATTTGGCATTTTTATGAGAGAGTGCACACTAAAAGCTAAATATACAGCGGGTCTACTTAAGTTGACAGCGTATACGATACTTTTTTATTATTAACCTTACGAAAAAAAGTTACTCTTTATAAAGAGTAATGATCTGTCTAAAATAATGGCATAATCAGACTTATGTAATAATTTGTCAGTCATATACAAGTTTTAACATGAAACATGGAATTTGTATAACACTAAAGTACCTTTATTTTTGAGAAAAGCAGAAATCTTTATGAAAAAAGGTTGTTGAGAATTAAAAAGAAGTTATTGCGTAAGTCGGATCATGCCACTATGTATTTTAGGACATGCAGAACTTTTTATAGAGGGTAACCTTTTCTGGCAAGATTAATAATAAAAATGTTTTTCATATGGTGTCAACTTAAGCAGACACACTGTATAATCTCATTAGATTTTATATAAGATAGCTACTATCCCAATATATATCACTTTTTTAGCTTTAACGGAAGCCATTTGTTCAACTATTTTCCTTTGTCAAAGTTAATTAGATAAGTTTTTGCGGATTTTTTTGCAATACACTCCAAGTACTTAATTCTTCCCCTAAATTAAATAAATTGTGAAGAACAATTCCTTTAGTCCATTTAATCACGATGCTTGGTAGTGAGTGGTTGGTAGCGAAAAAAGTGTTATTTTCCTAGCTATAGAACAAGTCCGAGCCCAAAGCCAACCAAACGGAAAGAGCAAACGAATGCTGGCTTCATACAGAATAATTAAATTTGCTGGAAGAGGTTTTCACGATAAAAGTATACGTTTTTAAAAACAAGAAAGTTAGTTACCTGCATGTGCGTACACTTCTCTAACCATTAGTTGCTTTAATTCAGAAAAACATCTACCTATCAAAAATCGTCCCGCACGTTTTTTTGAAGTGAAACTTCTTTACGCACGGTAGGGTAAGTTCGTTTCATGCGAGTTGCTATGTAACGAAATCATGCAACGGATGTCCTCCCTCTACTCGGCCACGTAGTCGAGTTCGTAGTGGGGATCGCTTGAGTCGTGAGCGCGCTTCAATGCAACGTTTGTTACAGGCAACTCCCGCATGTACCTATAGTGTAAAATTTAAATTCATAGTTCTCATAGCTTGAAGAATTTTCACTTCAGTAGCGTGTTGTATTATTACACGTTGTATTTTTTTTAACGGTACTTGATAGATTAGGACTTGCGGTTGTGAAGTTTTCTGGTGCGAATCGATAGAGGTGGATGATTCGTTTTTGTGAAAATTGCGTTTTAACTAATTAATCTGAGACATCCATTCAAGAATTCATTAAATAAAAGTGTCTTGGGGAACATTCAACTCTTATTAAGCTAAAACCTTAATTAAACGTGTGCTACTGCCACTGATGTAATCAGCAACGCTAAGGTTTAATGCGATTCTAAAATCATTAATAAAGGAGTGACGAGTGAATTTACTTTAGCCGTTTCGTGACTGGCTGGTTATCAGTTAACAGTCCGAATACATTATTCCCGCTGATGCTTTGGGGAAATCCGAAATCCTCTGATAATTCACTGAATATCTTTATTTTGCTCGAGATTCATCATACGCACCTAATCTATCTACTGTCGCGACAGAATTAAATTCGTAAAATTATTGTTAAAGTCTACTAAATAAACATGAAGGAGAGAAAGATTTTGTAAAGATGATAAAAACGTGTGAAAGCTGAACAAAGAATTATTTGAATATCGTTTTCAATAAAATAGCGAAGCTTTTCAACAAATTGGCGTAGCTTTCTGTCAGAATAAGGTGCGGTAATGCAGGCTTAATGAAAAAAAGGATCATGGATTGTAAGATTGTAAATTACGTGAATCAAGAGAGAAAAAATAGGCCTATTTGCTATGTTATAATGAACCAACAAATCTGTAAGAAAAAAGATACAAATGTTCAAAAATAAACGGAGGGATGATATATTATAAAGTGATTTTGTAATTGAAATTAAAATATTCAAAAGTAAAACAAGCGGAATACTTTTATAAAATAAAATATTATAACTACACTCCATTTCAGCCCTCAGTTTAGATAATAATAAATGAAGTTCAAGACAATTAACGCACACACACAGCTATTGTCTATCTAATTAATATTTATGTAACAATTTTGTAATAAATTAATTAATTTCGGTACCGATTAATAAAAGTGCAATTTTACACATCAGTTGTTACTATTTTGTCTTTTTTCCTGTGTTTTTGTATCAAAGTACGATATAGAACAGGTTTGTANAGGGAAATGCGAAGATTAGCTCATGATAGGAAAGAGTGGAGATACGTGTCCTACCAGTCTTAGGACCTTATGATGATGAGTATGTACAATGTTATAGACGGCAAATTTTAAGTTTAAGTATAATCGACTTTCACTATACCGTAACAATTTTGTAATAAATTAATTAATTTCGGTACCGATTAATAAAAGTGCAATTTTACACATCAGTTGTTACTATTTTGTCTTTTTTCCTGTGTTTTTGTATCAAAGTACGATATAGAACAGGTTTGTACTCCCCATTTCGGGAGAGTTTTAAGAGTTTTCACAATTAAAAAGAAAAATATAATAGCTGTAACATTTGAGTCTCTGGAGTGTCCAATATCACTTAAAATATACCTAGACACCCTGTACGTATTAACTAGTACTACGTATGTATATGTTTGTAAGTATATACATAGGTATTATATTATCTACATGTAAAATAGTCTGTTAACCGAAACTATCAAAGTAAAGACGTTATACATATTGATAGATCAATTGAATTCGGAATGATCAGTCCGCTAAGTATTCCTCAAGGGACTGCACACTCAATGAGGGTGATCTATAGTCCCTGTAATTTGTATTCCAGTTCCCTCTTCTTCGGCTTGTTTCGTCCCGTTTTTACATTCAAAATAAGACGGCAAAGTGAAAAGGGTGCCTAACAAATGAGATAAAATTATCTCTCTGTAAAACGTTTTGTGAACTTTCCGGTAATCTCTTTTGTACCCCGGGACAACGTGTTATAACAGCGGTTAAAGATCAAAAATTAACTCTAAATCATGGAACCGACTAATAGAACACCATGTTAACAATAAGCATCGTAAAATACATTCATAAATACCTAACAAATAAGGGATTATTTTTGTTATTTGTTTTAAGCTACAAATTCTTCTGAAACTGTTATTGTTACTGAAGATCTCGCAGTAGTCTTTGTTTTGAAAACAATTATTCATCGTTTAAAATTGCGTAAAAGTCACCTGTGCGATCGCCACGAAGCTTTCGAAAAAGCAGCTTTCATAGTAAAGATCTAAGAGGGTTGTTTAAGTTATAATTTGCACGACAGCGGGTCGCACGAGATCCTGAGAGGGGTTCAGGAAGGAGATTATTTATAAAAATCTATTTTTGAAAATACTGAATAAAATTTTGCTATTTTTAATAGATAATAACTATCCTGGGGAAGAGAAGGGTGAATAAAAGATCCCCCAGTGGCAGATGAAACGTCTTACTTTTGAGGATTAAAAACATCAATTTTTAACCTTTCACCACCATAACCTAACCTATATTACACAATGCATAGTAAATAAATCAATTAGTTAAAATTAAATTTTATGGAAGCCTAACCTAACCTCGCCTAACCTCCCTCTCCTAACACTCCACGGAATACTAGTTAAGTATTAATAATAGCAAAGTTTTATGGAATATAATTTTGAAAATTGATTTTTTTACTATTGCTTTTGCATCTTCCGAGAAGCTTTTTATATTTACTTTACTGAGTTGCCTTGTGTGGACTAATCACTGCGTATTTTACGACATACGCCAAGTATTCCGCTTTTCTTGCTGCCTCATACCACAATGGGTAATAAAATAAGCGAGAATGTATTCATGTAGCCTTCCACTTACTCAATTTGACTACGTTCTTGAACGTATGGTGTATTTTCTGTTTTAAAAATGAGCTTAATTGCTTCTACTTTTTGGATTAGGACGAAAATTTTGTGGTATACCTACAGTAATATCAAAATGTTAGCCTCTAACGTCTATGTACGTAACTCGATAAATGGAATTTAAAAGAAAACGTGAGCAGTTTTTCTTACAAAAAAACACTTTATCGCTTCTAATAAGGGTTAAGTCATAGTGAAGCTAGAGAATACTTTGACTGGTGTTACTGATACCCACTTCTTTATTTGAATGCGAGGGGTTAAACCAGCGAACGGGATAAAAAAGCGATCCTAATCATTCACAAAGAACGCTAATAGCCTTCAGGACATTCGTCGTAACTTATATTGTGTCACTTATTAGATTTTCAAACGTTGTAAATTAGCCGAGCTTGCATAAATATTTCATGAAGGAACACAAGGAGCTCGCAGACAAGAAATAGAACTAATAAGAATAAAAACCAAATTAGTTAAAAATAAATAAATTAACATGAATTAATAGGAAAAAAAAAAAAATTACATCGGCCGAAAGTAGGGCATGGGTCGCCCGTGTGGCACACGATCATCCCATTTTATATTCAGAATAAGATCCAGTACTAAGTAATCTTAGATATCGTGCCTATAAGTAAGATAATTGCGCCATGGGTTCCCAGTTGGACCATATCCTTAATCGAATGAATTCCATAATTAGTGGGCAAAAGTAATGAATATATCTTCAAATAATCGTATGGAACTAAACAATTTGTGTTGGTGAGTTGACGGAAACGTCATTCATTGACGCGACAGGACGACGCGTCGCCTTCCGTCGTCCCGTATTATTTTTCGTACTTCATCATCATCATCATAGCGTCATCAGTCCCAAGACTTATTGGACACGAACCTCCATTCTAGAACATCCCACATCCTTAACTATTTGTGAACAGTATTCTAACTTAGATCCACCCCTATTCCTGTTAACTTCTGTTTCTGCCTCTAAGATGTCTCTAACTAAAACTATTAAATAAGAATATTTTGGAGTGTTGCAATTGAATCTAAACAACTCCCGAAGGCTGTAGCTAAGCGCTATCGCGGCAGAATCTCACCATGATTAAAATGTAGCCATCGATAACAATACCATCCCTATTGGAATGGTTGAACTACTGATTTTATACTGTTACAAGAATTTGGAATGCAAAGTAAGATCTTTATTGTATGATACTTCTTGGAATGAACATCCAAATATATACCTTTCCCTTCGAAGGTAGTGTTCAACTCTGACCCATGTTCAACCTTCTTAAAATCCGTGTAAGGAGTACGTTGATCCTTCGACGTATTCATGGTATCTGCATAATTTTATTTGCTACTTATTCCTTTCACGAAAGGGTTCTTTAAAGTCCAACGTATGTGACGAAAATACTCATTCTATCCTTACGCATATTGCTTGTCCTTGTATACAGATAAGGATAATTCAAATCAAATCCTTGCGATACTAATCGCATGTGGAAAAGCCGCACATACATTTTAAGAATGAAATAAATTGAATAATCGTGAAGGAAATGTTAATATAAACATTAAAAATTGCAAATCGTAATGAAGACTACTAAATACTATCGACACAATTCGACAATTTACAGACTTACTCTTGTAGTTTTACAATAGTACCATGTTAAATTAGAAAGTAATACATAATTTATGAAGTTATTACGTAGTGATGACAAATATCAGGGTTCAAGAAAAACAATATGGATTTTTATATTCCTATGACAAAATGTTTTTTGCTTGGTTGCATTCAGCTTGATTTTTTTTATAGGACTGTAGCACTATAGACATCAGTGTCTGATAATAATTTCGATTTGATATCTCTAAACTTTCCTGGGAAAACGGATATTACAGACAGACAAGCGACGAACTGATCCTGATCATTTTTTCATCCTGAAAAAGGATAAAGTTCTTTTCTATGTTACAATTAGATATTTACATAAGCATGAAACTGTATGGAAATCTACTAAAACATGAGCAGTTATATAAACAAAACCATTATATATTTTCATTATTTTCTTCATCAACTGAAAACTTTTGTTAAGAAGGTTATTCCATGTCCCTAAGAACGCCCAATACGTCAAAATATTGGTGATTTTTTTTACTAAAAATTCAGCTTAAACGACAACACTGTGAATATCGACGGTTTCGTTACTATAGGGTTGTTCGGAAAGTCATTTCGTTTTTTTTTGTGGAAATGAAAGACAGTTTTCGTATAATAAACAAATACTTTATTAAATTATACATTGACCGTTCTGGTCCAACACCTTTTGCAATTTTTCTGGTAGTAGCATAATTCCACGCTCATAAAATTTTTGGTCTTTGCTGGCAAAAAACTGATCGAGGAGGTTTTTGACCTCCTCATTTGAGGTGAAGGTTTTACCGTCTAAAAAATTTTGGAGTGACCGGAACAAAATAATAATCCGATGGTGCCAGGTCTGGAGAATATGGTGGGTGTAGCATTGTATCCCATTCAAGCTGTCAAAGCTTTTGGCGAGTGACCAAACTTGTGTGAGGTCTCGCGTTGTCTTGGTGAAACACTACACCTTTCCTGTTGATTAGTTCTGACCTGTTGAAGTGCATCATTCAGTTTGTCCAGCTGATGACAGTAGACTTCCGAATTAATCGTTGTGTTATCCGGTAAAAATTCAAAAAAAACGATTCCTTTAAAATCCCACCAAACAGACAGCATCACCTTTTTTTGGTGAATATCGGCTTTGGAAATAGTTTGAGCCGGTTCATCTTTTTTGCTCCATGACCTCTTGCGTTTGACGTTGTTGTATGGATCATTTTCGTGACGTTTGAGAAGCGAATCGCAGACGTCAATGCGGCGACACAGATTTCTCTCTGTGAGAACATGGGGAACCCATACATCGAGCTTCGAGGATAATCCCAGGCCTTTAAAGTGGTCATAAACTGTTGAATTTGATAAATTTAACCTCAATCCGATCTCACGTGTTGTTATTCGCCGGTTCACATCAACTAATGCCTTTATCGCGTCTTTATCAGCTTCAACCGGCCTTCCCGAACGTGGTGCATCTTCGACATCAAAATTGCCGGATCGAAATTTAGCGAACCAGTTCTGGCACTGGCGTACTGTCAACACAGCTTCTCCATACACATCTGGCTTGAACAGCATTTTTACCCTTTCTGTAGTAAAACAGTAAGATATGTCGAAAATGCTGCTTATCGCTGTCCATATTGAAAAGGACACCAACCAAAAACTACTGCGTAGAATTGATTGGAATTTTTCACACACAAGCCTTGCTATATGAGCTCTCAAAGCATATAAAAATTATACGGCTTAAATGTGAAGTTGGGTGCAAAAGAATACAATTAAATCCTCTGTCGGGAAAAAACGAAATGACTTTCCGAACAACCCTATAGATGTTTTAATCATCAGCGTATTCCAGAAATTTCCTTTACAAACCTACAAGAGAAACTAATAATATTATTATATAGTGACTATTCAATTTTCCCGTAATAATACGTCGACGTGGGGGTAAATGATATCGAATAAGCTTCAAAAAGAAAGCGAAGATATTATTCGTCGAGTTATTTCTGGCACATGAACACACACCGCTACAATTATAATCCCGTCCGTCTAGTTGGTGTAATTTGATTAATTATATTTATTGTTCTGTTTCAAAGTTGATTAATTGTATTTATTGTTCTCTCTGCTCTTGTGCCGCATAATATCACGGTCGGCCTAAATGAAACATAAACGTCTGTTGTAGTAACTGGAATGTAAACAGCAAGCAGCGAACAAAACGTCGGCGGTCGGAGGTGGCTGTGACCGCCGTCACCCGTGCCACAACGCCACCGTAGCCCTTCAACCCTTCATGCTTACACACGACACACAAGGGTGTTATTCAAACAGTCCACTTCCGTCAGAGCCGGCCACGTAAAACGACTATACCGACCCGATAATTAGGGGCCGCGCCCTTCGTACTCTAATTAATTTTTTTATTATTAAAATACTGACGAATTCAAAAGTAACATTTGTTTTCACTAATGCCTTCCACCTACGAAATTCAAGTACCTTAACTTTAACCCCCTGTCTTTAATAAAGGGACATATTCAGACAATAGGGAATGGTAAAGTGAAATAGGAGGAGTATAATTTATCCTTTTCTGACTTCACAGAAAAGTCAATACATCTCAAGTTCGAGTATATAAATTACATTAAATACACAGAAATGAACAAGCTCTAAAATTAGGTTCTGTTAAAAATAAATTGAAAATATTTGGTAAATGTCTAGATGATGGTCCCCACCCCGGAAGGGGGTGGGGGTGAGTGGTATCGAAAGAGGAGGTCTTTCCCACCACTGTACCATAAAAAGTTCGTGGCGGTCTCACCCCATAAAAAGTTATGGGGGATAGATGGGGATGGGGGTAGGGGGGATCACAAGAGGGTAGGGGGATCGAAAGAGGGTGGTCACCTGAGTAAAACCCCAAAAAAATTTGCGGCAGTCTCACCCCCATAAAAAGTTATGGGGGTTGAAATTTGATTATTTTGACAATTTTCATACACTATAATTCAAATAAAATCCGATAAAAAAAATATTTTTATGTATTTTTCCATTAGTTTTACCTTTGAATATTGTTTAAGAATGACTATATAAATATTTGCATGCCTAGAAATGTATAAAAATTGGCATATTTATTAACTTTGAACCCCTATAACTTTTTTTGGGGGTGAGACCGCCACGAACTTTTTATGGTACAGTGGGGGGGAGACCTCCTCTTTCGATCCCCCCATCCCCACCCCCTTCGGTGGTGGGGGCCATCATCTAGACCCTTACCAAATATTTAATAGTTACATACACCGTCTGGTAGGTTAGGTTAGATTTAGGCACAGGTACTTAACAGAAGAAAAATTCATGGTCTATTGAAACTATCAGACATGGATTGTGATTTGATCTCCTTGGGTTTCATCAGCACGCAGTAAAACAGAATCCGACAGATAAAGCACTTCAGATTTATTAGACATACATATGTGCCACTAATACATGCTCTAAGATGAAATAAGTATCTCTAAATGTCTAACTAAATAAATCATATACTAAAACCGAAAATTCGATTAGAGTCAATCTCTTACTAAGAATGACATCTTGGGTGTTGAAATTAGTTTGAGATTGTTTAATCATTTTTATATAAAATTTTGGTTTTTATCGTTTGCTACTTCAAAATCACAAAACTCCATTTGATCTTTTTGTCTCTGCTATTGAATTTTTTTTCGATCCATAAAATTTTGTTTTAATATTTTAATGAATCATTTTCACTATATATTCCATATTGTCAGGAATGTACTAACTAGAAGCAATCATTTTAAGGCTCTTGCTGTTTACGTGAAGCAGTTTAATAGTAATGTGACACCAATCAGTTAATAATCTTAACAACACGCAAACACGGCTAGCCTGTATTGATTTATTAGATTAAGTTACCTCGTTGAGGGCTCTTGTACACTAATGAATTGACCATTTTGATAATGGAAACCAGTTGCTTCGATAACGAAAATTGACGAGCAGAAATGACACACACTGACACACTATTAAGTTCGGAACAACTTATTTTCTCTGGAAAACTTGCAAATATGATAATGTTAATAATGATTAATTGGACTAGCAACAAAATTAATACTATATCAAAAATATTGCTTCTGGAGTTAGTACTTTAAAATCATAGACAAAATTAAAAACCAATCCTGAATTCAATTCAATTTGAAGCCCAAAATATTCATATTTAAAAAATCCTTAATACCTTTTTAAGTATCAACTAAGCGTATATTAATATTGACTTCTTATTTTAGTTAACATGATAATTAACCCTTCGGGGATGGGGGTGGGTGGGGGGGATCGAAAGAGGAGGTCTCCCCCACCACTGTACCATAAAAAGTTTGTGGCTGTCTCACCCCTATAAAAAGTTATGGGGGTTCAAAGTTAATAAATATGCCAATTTTTATACATTTCTAGGCATGTAAATATTTATATAGTCATTCTTAAACAATATTCAAAGGTAAAACTAATGAAAAATACATAAAAATATTGAGAAAGTTATAT
>NW_020438915.1:1037668-1044329 GCF_000699045.2 Agrilus planipennis | reverse complement strand
GGGGTGGGGGGGCATCAACTAGACCTTTACCGAAATTATTTTTCGTCATGATCATCATCATAAGACCGTCACTCTGGTTGGACATGCACCTCCACTCTTTCCTATTCCAAGCCGAATTTTTCATTTCCCTAAAACCAGAAAATCCCAAATCCATAACTTTTTGTTGTTAGTATTCTAATCTAGATCTTTCCCTCGTCCCCTTTACTCCTGTTTCTGCTTCTAGTATGTGTCCAACTAATTCTTCTTTTCTCATAAAGTTTAGAATGATTTTTCGGTGTTTTTAAAATTAGGCAGCAACTTAAAAAAAATTTTCAGTCAATTGACAAAGCTTTTTGTAAAACGTTAAAAATGCAAATTCGTCCTGCCCTGTTAGATAAGGTATCAGTGTATCTGGTTTGTGACCTTTTGCAAAAGGAATAGCACGACATCGCCGATATAAAATGTAATAACATATAGGAAAGAGATCTTCTCGATAAAAGCTTTAGTGGTATGATCCCAACGGAGATTTTGTCACATTGAAGATGTTCCGAGTTTTCTGTAGGGACCATTCAAGTGCATAAGTGGTAAAGGGAGAACGGTCCTTTCGTTGCTTAGCTATATCTTCTACATGTATTTCTACATACATCTAACGTCCGTCTGACCGCTGTTGAATATCTTATGAACATCTACTTTCCAAATGGAAACATTACATATTTATAGAAATATTTTCCCCCTTTTGTTGTCGTTTGAATGCATTGTCAGTTGAAATAACAGGCCGAAGAAGTGAATGCTCCATTCAGAAGCAAAAAAAGAAACATCTTTTATGTGAGATTCGGTAATACTATAGTTTTTCTTTTCAGTAGCAAATACATTAGCTATTTTTAGATCTAACGTTTATCTATTGTTTAAAGTTAGTTCAGTGTAAGGGTTGCAAAATAAATCTAATGATAAAAACAAATTTCAGAATGTCTTTTCAAGTATCAATTGATTATTGTGTAATTCTCATGATGCATTCATTATAAGGGTCAAAGTGAGAAGTCGGTTAAAATAGGCACTTCGGAACATACTTCTTCAATAAATAAAAAGACGATAGAACTCTTTTACAAAACATTACATACAACTAATAAATAAACCGATTTGTTAACTTAAAAACTCCAAAATTGTACACTAACATTTCAAAAAATAGGAGGAAAACCTGCCCTAACGTAACCAATTAGTACTTGAATCCTTTGATTTCTCATTTTATTTATTATGCAAACTTCAATCTTTTACGTCTTAACTTACAGTAAAGATCAAAAATCATTTTCCAAGTACCCTTCTGTTTGTCCTATATACAAAATATTGTGTATACCAAATCAGAATATTTTAGATACAATTTTGAATACCTAGAAGTTTTAACTTTCATTCTGCAAAATCTTTGTCATTGTTTGAGATATTGCACTACAAGATGCCCCATGAAATCGTGATGGTGGTAAAATTTCAAAAGAAAATTAAAAGCTTATATCACATTTGCCTATAGCGCAAAATTCCTTTGTGATTCCTCTTTAGTGTCTTGAAGGGCCTTTGTTAGGATCCTTGCTGACTCTATCTCTCCTGTTAAACTTTGTATACGTTTACTCGTCGTAATCTCCATTCAGCCTTTCTAAAAGTGATTTAAAAGTTGCTATTTTGTTCATAGAAATATTTATTTTAAAACTGAATTACATATATCGAAAGTGGCTGGCAAAAATTGCCACGCTGTTTTCATTTCCAGGAAAAGAGACAACGTGTGACAATTGAAAGAATGATCTGTTTGATTTAAGTTTTAATGAATGGGGAAGTCTGTAAACCGTACGAAATTGCAGATGTACGATTTTAATTGAGGTAATGAAAACGACGAGAATCTGAACCAAACACTATTCTCACGCCCTTCACTCCCACTTTCGTTAATATCTGCTAACTCACAAATTAACTGACATTGTTTCATCCACGGCTTTAAATTTGCTCCTCTTATTAAGCTTTACATACGTACATCATACTCACAATTTATTTTTTGCCAACTTACGTATTCTACACGCACTTGCACCAACACTACACAACAATACACGGTAAACAAAACAGTTTGCCTACTTAAGAAAATTTGGTTTAATAATTATAAATCATCCTCGGGCTGCAATATTTACTTTTGACCAACGAAAATTTTGACTATAGTAATTAGAAGTTCCAGCAAAAGTTGATTCGCAACGAGCTTTCAGTTGGTGTGAAACTATTTCTAATTAATCATTAAGGTGAAAGTACCATTGGTTCTGCTGTTTCAAAGTTTAGGACAGACAGACAGACAGACAGACATATACAAACAGGCATATCAGTTATTACGTTATAACAGAGGGACCATTGTAATTTGAGCATAGGGGCAAATGACGCTATGCGCAGGCGTGGGAAAGGGAGAAAGTTTCTACTTCTGCCTCATCGTAAAGTAAGCGATGTAATAGGTACTGAGAAATTGTGTCTCGGAGTTTGAGGTGGCGGAAAACAGCTACCTAATGGTTAAATATAAAAGGACGCCGGGATTCGTTTCATTCAGACCTTGTTGGAGCATACGTAATCCTAAAATGTAGCATCGTACTACAGATGGCGTTTACCGCGCCAATTGTGGTATTTTATAAAACGCACTGTTAAGACAGCAGGTAAAAGTTGGTCTGTGTTCTGTCGTAGCTGTCTGCGACGCGCTGATGAGATCCAAAAAGATCGAAATCGCGATCCGCGTCTGGCAGTTTCGACAGAATACACAGACAGATTCCACTTTTGGAAATTTTCACTGGTTTATTAGTAATACAACTTTTATTCGTCCTTAAACAAGTTCAAAACATTCCAATGTAATTTTACAAAAGAAAATCTACTTCTACGATGTCTTAACACTTTTACTTTACACTTACTTATACCAGATAGCATTGATATGACAATTATGAGTGGTGAAAAAGTTACACTGACAATTATTCGCTTTATGAATGAAAGGATAATGTTGCTTGTTAGCTTGTAGGAAATGTTCCTCTTTTGTGTCGTCGTTCAGGACGTTTAAGGGATAATGAGTCAACTGGAGTCTTGGAAATGGTCCACCGGGAATAATTCGAGAAACAAGGAAACTCAACCACTACTTAACAGGCAACAGGACGGTTTCTGTAGCAAATTATACACTCGCCTAATTGTTGCATGAGAGCTCTTTTATTGTCTTGCGGTTTCAATCTACTTCAACTTGAGACCACACTACACGAATTAAATTCGTTCAAGGAATTTATCCCCTGTTTCAATATTTAAACCGAACTCCTTTAAGTTTAAAGCAAAATGTTGGTTAACAAGTCGAAGGAAAACATTTTTTCTCAGGATCGGACACAATGGAGAGTTTTAAGGGTTATTATGACTTAATATTGCAATGGAATTACAAGAAATTATTAACTAAATCCAGATCTGTTATGTGTCTACTCACATTTTTTAAGCACAATCCTCAAATAATACTTCTTTTAATCCTGGAATCTTAATCATTTGAGCTTATTAATCTTTCGATTAAAAACCCCTGCATCTTATTGCTTCTAAGACCGCTGAGTTCAAATTCTTCTTTTCATTCTTAATTATGATGAAGTAATTTGAATTAAATTCTGATTTATTGCAAAGGGATTAAGGGAATCCTCCAGCCCTCCTCATTATTCCACCTGTTCGGAGATCACTGCTCTTTATGTTAGCGGGGAAAGTTGATGATCACGGGTCGCAAATAAGATTGGTCCGTTCGTGATCAGAAGTCGTTTAGTTTGGACATAGAAGAAGGGCAAACATATAAAGAAATGGATTACAGTAATCGTTTATTACATTTCACAGGAGGAAACGACTTGTTGTAACGAGATCATGATTTCTTAATTTTATTGCCTTAGTAAGATCTACGTATAAGGATGATGTCCTTATGTCGAAGCTAGAACGAACAAATCTCTTGTTAATACATGGTGATGATACAGAAATCTATTAAAGGAGTGAAAATCAAAATTCGGGAAAGGATAATTAAAAGTAGTGACAAGGTTAAAATCCTGATGGGATAAGAAAGAAGAGCAAATGCAGACTGAGAAGAGTGAGAAAAAAGAACAAAAATAGCAAAAAGACATCAAAAATGAAAGGACATTATAGAATAAGAATAAAAGGCTAGAAGGATATAATAGAAAATGAATAAAAGTACTCTTTAAAGAAAATCGAGAAAACTAGGAACTAGTATAATATCAGTAGAAATTAGTTTTGTGATCCTTGGTTTCAACTTATGGTTTCTGTATTCATTGATTAGAAGCATTGTAAGCTTTACGACAATTTCTTGTTTGATTATTTAACATTTTCGATGGTAATAATAAGTAGTTCAACTTTTGGAAAGTACACTTCCCTAAAAATCTAATCGTAATTAATACACCTTACAGTTAATTATGCCCTATTGGACCTGTAATCCTACTATCTAGAGATAAAAGTTGATAGTCCTTGTAACTATTTGCCTCAATGTAAGGAATTTATTAACATCTACAAATTTTATTTCATTTATTACTTCGAAACGATAGTAATTTTCACAACTATCCTGGTAATTCTTTCTCCATTTCTACAAGGATATTATTTTGATTGAACGATTCTTTATTCATAGTGATATTATTAGCAAGGACCTTCATCCTGTATTGTCCTTTTAGAAGTGTTAACTTCATGTTTGAATTTCTGTACCGAAACTGGAATCAATTACACAATTAAGGAAAAATTAATTTAAAAGCATTTCCGTAGGATAATTACAATTGCATGTAGTGAATATAATTACTTATTTTTTTAATAAATTACCTTCAAACTGAAGGAAATACTAATTAGAATAAGAGTAATAATAGTATTCCAAAGATACAAATTCCGAAATAGCATTTAAATTCAATTCTGAGCAAAACTGTAGTTTCAATTATCCTGAAGGACTATAGAAACAGGATAACTAAGTAAGTACTACACGATGTCTGTTAGAGGGATTAATTTTTTATTAAAAACGGATCTGTAATTGTCATTATCCTGAAGGACAATGGTAAGATGGCAAGTTATTTATTTATTTCTTCAATTAAAATGGCAGCACACATTTTCGTTCGTTTCAAAAGCTATTTTCTCTGGGTGAGAAAAAAAACATTTCGGAGTGACTGTGAGTGAAAATCCAATTGGGATTTCAATTCTGATACATTCAAATATTCGATTTATTCAAATTCCGTTCGAATGGCTTTCGCGTTCGCAGATAGGAGCGAATTTTTATTTCACCTCCAGATTAAAGAGAAAATCGCGATAACGCAGATTATAAAGTGTAAAGCAAACGATCTCATTTTCTCCGAATATTGCTCCCCTTCAAATCGATGAATAGGGTAAAGTAGTTGTAGCAGTTAGGAGCGCAGCAGCGCCGGCACCCTATTCCGTATTTCGCACGGCCGGGAAATCTTCTGCAGGCGTGGTCGCCACACGACCCAATGACATCTCTCAAATCCCTTCTCTCGCTATTAGGAGCCGCGTCAAAACGGAGATAACATAAAAACATGGTTAAATAAACCGTAAACGATAACGATTCCGCTCACAACTTTGTTCTTAAATCAGAATTAATGCCGCCCGACACCTCAAATAGTTATACGAGTGCAAAAAAGGATTCCGAAGCTGAATCCTTCGGAGACCGGAAAACGGACTATTGCGGCGCAGTTCAACCGAGTTATCCTTTGAAGGACCGGTGCGGATAATAATCCTTTTGGAGAGTTTCACGTTGTTTGCAAAAGTGGAAATCGCGGAAAAGAAAATGGGAAAAATCGCTTTTCGTATGAATTATAATTTCGGGGTTTGCATCCGTACCGACGCCTATGGAGGTATAACGTTATCATCCTGTGCTTGAGTGTTGGGAGGAGCTTTTTCGATCAGACACACCCATGCTACATTACGGAGGAGTACAGAAGGTTGTTTATCGTGTGTCGGGGAGGACCTCTGCGAAACAAATACTGATTCATCCAGGACACTTGTGTGCCTTGATATAGTCAACCGACCGACGGCTGTTAAGGGTTGACGCGACGCAAAGCAGTTAAAAGTCAATTTTGACTCCGATTGTTTTTCTTTTGAGAAAGACAACACACAGATAGGAGAGACGAAGATCCGTTTTGTGTCCGTGCTATTCAAGTTCGAAACTATGATAAACTTCTAACGAAAGATAAAGTCGTACATTTATTATTATCGAAATGTCTTTGGACTTGACCTCTGTGAGTACCATGCCATTGGATTATAGTGGATCGTCGATTAAGAATCGAGAGATATCGCCGAGTCCTTTGGTGGTCTCTGATTCAGGACGTTTGAGCCCCCGAGGAAACAGTGCTTTTACTATTGTCAATCCTTCAGCCAGGAACGGTATGTTTTAAATACCTAATTCTTTTTTTTAAATAATAAATCACATTTATTCAATTGTGGATACCAAAACTAATCCTGCTCAATTACAATATACCTTTTTTTTTGGACTTGACATTTCCACGTTTCTTCTACTGTTCATTAAAAATGGACACAGTTTCGTTTTTATATTTCTTATCCGTCTAAAAGAAAATTAAATACCTAAGGAAAATAGCTTCAATTATCCTGAAAGATAAAATAAGAGATCTGAATTTTGAAGGAATGTTTATTTATTTATTTATTTATTTATTTA
>NW_020438915.1:1026206-1036732 GCF_000699045.2 Agrilus planipennis | reverse complement strand
TATCGTGGGCCATGACCTTGGGTTGAGTAGTGACAAAACTCCTCCTTTTCATTGATTTTTTTTACTTCTCACTAAAAGTATTGGTCATCTGGCCGTCACTGTTCATATGATTCAGTACAGTCACTTACAGAATGAATGTAATAATAAGGCCCAATCTTTGTACAGACACAGGACATTTTAAACTACCTCAACGTGTGTGACAGTCGGCAGTAGGAATAAGTGACGTCATGATGATACTAACGCTCGATAAAAGTATTATCGCAACTACATCGTTCATAAGTAGACTTTAACAACAATATTTCGTTTTATCTACATTTGTAAATGAGTGAAAAAAGAAAAACATTTTCGATGTAATATTTTGCTGATAGCTGTAGTTAATAAAGTTTCAATCCTGATTTTAAACTTATGTCGTCAACTTCCATCTTGTCTAAATTTTCCTTAAAGGAAATACATATTTTCCGAGCTATAGCTGGAATAATTGAACTATTGTCAGGGAAAAATGAAAGCAAATGAAGGGCTCCAATCAGGTCGCGTCCCAGGCGTTAGCACAAAACGGCACTCACCGACAACGGGGAATATTTTATTACATATTCCGGGTTTTCTGTTTCTGGAGCGTGAGCAATTTCAAGCTCACCAGGTTTTGTTCTCCTATATTAATTCTCATTTGCTTTCGCTGTTCCGTAATTGTCCAATAGTTAGGCAAAAGTTTGGCGTAACTTATACCGTAGGCGGTTGACAAAAGGACCCGAATTCTACCTAAAGGAAGCGATTTATCAAAGGAAAGAACTGATAATTTTAGCTTGTAACAAACCAAACCACAATAGCTGTTTTATTATCCCAATTTCGTTTAAACTACCCCGAGATTTTACATTTTACGACTGTTCTCAAGCATTATTAATATATGTCATCAATCAAATAAGAAATTTTAGAATGCGCTTAAGAAATTTAACGTTAAAATCCTTAATCTTGTAAATTAATTTTGCTAGAAGTAATTAGAAAAAAACTAAGCGGGCATCATACAAAGTATAGTCTTAGAAAATAAACAACTTTCTATTTTGGTTAGTTATTTAGTTTAATAGAGAGAAAACCTACAAATTGTATATGTATTTATTAACAGAAAAAGAAAAAGACCGATGAATTGTAATATCAATATACATAAGAAGGGTCAGAAAAATGAGCGAAAATATTATTATTAATCTTTTGGGTCACTATAGCCGGATATGACTTCTTGAGTATCAGTTACAATAAACGATATGTCATTTTAAATGGTGTCATTATATCTAATAGAGAATTTAATATGAAAACCAAACTTAACACTGCAATTACTTCATATTAACCGGTTGGTTAATATAGGCGGAGTCATCATAAACGAATTCCACTGTACATTTCGTTATTTTAAGTTAATGGAAAATTAACATTTAACATTAAAAGCAGTTAATTTACAATTTTCTGATTTCTGTTTCAAAAATGCGTACTACGACGTGGGCATAATTAATAATAAAGAATATCACTTTTCGGTTCACCATCAGTCACTCCTTCAGTGTTCATATTTCCTTCAATTTAGAACATCCCTCCCCCTTAAACCAGTCCTTCAAAGATCTCTCTGGCTGTCTGTCTACAATAATATATACTAAGTCTTTCGCTATCCCTTATCTTTACTCTTGTTTTTCTGATTCTAATATGTTTTTAAATATCCCTTTATGAGTCAAAAGTCGGTCCTCCCTTTTTTCTTATATACTTTAATAACTTCTCACACTCCCGATTACTAACCTTTTCTACCAACAGTATTGTTGTTATACCTGACTGAATTTTATCCTGTTATCTTTCAAATAAGTCGTCAGTCACAATTTCCAAAGTTTTATCTACATGTATACATAATCGCTGTATTTGTTATATTTTATTTTATGTCATCGCTGATTAAAAAGTACGGTAGGTAGGTACTGCTTTAAAAATGAGTTATCAACGGTTTTGTTTGTTGTAACCACATACTAATTATAATCATTACTATATTGCGTTAATGCTCATTATTGTAGCACAGGAAATGAAATGAGAATATTACAGACGTCTAAAAAGACAAAAAAAGCCGTGTACTTGTATGAACTGAATTACGAAAAAGCATTGGGATTTGATTACTCTCGCCATATGATGTATCACAGCGTACGTAGAGTGTTTTGCACTGTTTTTTTTTGTGTTTTATTAAAGCTAACACATGTTGCTAGGATGCTGCATGATGTGGATGAAACTTGTATCTGTCTTATGGAATACAACATTAATTGATATATAATGTCAATCATGGATATTATACTGGTGTAATGACTACAAAAACACATAGTACACCGTCCTTACTGATAATTATGCATAATCCTTCAATCACAAACAACTATCCCCGAATCCCAATTCTACAATCAAAATCGACAGTTTCAACCATCACACTCGGGAATTGAATTTTGAGCATGCTTTATGAGTATTTAAAACGGTTCTTAATTTTGATTCCGTGCATATTACAGTTCCTTTTTTTATAAGAAATAAGCGGTTAACATTCTGTTAAAATCGAAATTGATTATCATGATAACAACAAGGACAAAATGATATCGTTGCTATTAATTTTTGCAATCAACTTTTAATTGTACTATATGAGATTTATTGGAACGAATTTTTTATCGCATGTTACGGCGACAGGGAGTTAAAGACTCCCTTTTGCTGGTCTGGCTGGCCAAGAATCGAATGTGTTAGTGGACATCTCTCTCCCTCTTACTTACTGCTTGCAGAGATGGAGAGAAAGAGCAAACAAAGTATTAGATTCGATTAGTCTGCTTTCTTGTAAATATATCTAATAAAAGTGACTTTAAAAAGCTTTGGAAGCTAACCTGTTAAAATTCCCATTTCGAAAAATTCCTTCCTACCGGAAGTCCCACGATACCACACACCTTGCTGTATTAAAACAATGTTCCTCTAAAACACTGAATTTCTATGATATTTATTGCTACTGTGACATTTTTACGTTGATTTAGGGAATTCTTCGGGACATGAACATTTTTTATGAGCTTTTCTTAAGATTTCGAGAAAGCTTTGCGAAGGCGTAGTATTATCTAATGTACGCATGAACATACAAACATATGCATATATATGCCGTATTACATAAAAATACATTCGTTGAAAATGGATTTTCCGGCGTTAGAAAATTGACATTATCGGAAAAAGATCGTGCATATTTTATGACACGTAAGTAGCGTTAACTTGTTACGAAATCATAAGAAAAATCCCGTATTACATCTCGAACGTCATGATTGACATTATCCCGTGGGAGTAGAAGAGCTTTTCAAGCAATGAGAAAGGTATTGGATTTACCTATTATCGAAAGATTTGAGAGACTCATATAATGAAACTTTTATCTTTCCGGGAAACGAACTACTGCACGCTATAACTCCGGTAAGTACTTAAGTTTAAAAATTTATTTTCCGTTCAGACAATCGGTCAAAGTTTGCTTTATTTCGTGTTCTCCAAATCGCAACCAGCAGGTATCTTGCCATAATACTTACGATTAGATATAATACAGAGTCGACTCGTGGGTGTGTTATACGAACAAAACATTAACAAATTTAGCATCTTCGCTACAAGACGAATGCACATTTTTTTAAGATCAACGATGAAGGTACGATAGGTACACCTCGAAGTCTCCCTGAATTTGTATCAGTATCAATGGTAACTACTGATATAATCATTAATATGTATATGTAACCAGCTATACACCCGGATAGAAATATTTAGGAAAAATTGCTGATTTTTAGTTCTGCAGGTGACCTAAGCAAACCTGCCATCTTTTTTAATCAAAACAAAACTTCAATATAAAAAACTGATTATGACACGTGTCCTGAACCATATTTTTCAACATCTTTCATTTAATTCTACATTAACGATGGTTTTATCAGTAAATAGCTACAATAAGGAACGATCTAGCACGTAAGTTGGAAGTCAGTGCTCATCAGTCTGTTCGGTCAGATTCATAGCTGGCTATCAGGATCCAGTTATTCAATTTGAGGGAAGGTTAACAAATAAAAATGAAATGATGCTAAATGGTCAATTACTTTGGTAAACGTTATACACAAACATAGACATGCATACGTGTATGCACTGAAGAAGTACGCGTGTCTACAACAAAACGGACTTTACTTCAGATCATTGGCGCCTAGAATGACGTCAACTCGAGCTAATAGGACCAGCTAAATGGACAAATGGAACTGAAGTCAATTACACATTAATTTGTTATTTCCGATTTTACTTTACTCTTTCTTCGCTTCCTACGCCGCTGCGTTTTGATTTCCATTAATAAGTTACAGCATCAATTTAGTTGAGAAATTTATTGTCGGGAGCTCGGTCATGGAAAGATCACTCTCGTTTCGTATAAACCCGACTACTGTTTCTTTTTCAAGCGACTCAAGAAATATTTCTGAATTACTCATATAAGCCTGACAGAAGTCTTCTCCTTCTCCTTAAAATTAAAGTTAACCAATACCTACGTTTATACATTATATTAATTATGTATTAAAAAATTAAGTGTACAATTATCTTAGCTATTGCAATTCTAATTTGTACAATAAAATCATTCTTAGTGTCGTATCACGGTCATCATCATAAGGTCGTCAGTCCTAAGACTGGTTGGACACGCACCTCCACTTTTTCCTATCCTGACCTAATCTTCCTTAAATACATCTGAACAGTAATCTAAATCTAGGTCTACCTCTACTCCTTTTAATTCCTGTTGCTACTTCTAATGTCTTTAACTAGCCCTTCATGCCTGAGAAGATGTCCTACCAACCTATTTCTTGTTTATTTCCATAGTGACCCCTTCTGTATCACTGGGGAATCCTCATTATTTGCCTGTAACACCACATTTCTTTTTGGCCGCGTCCACCGTTCGTGTTTCGCACCCGTACAGTGCTGATAATTGTTTCAAGACTTTTTGTTCTTAGACTCAAAATTTGTTGTTCGTTTCTAAAAACTTTCCAGAAAATTCAAATGGCAACTTGCAATGGTATAGAAAATATATGTGAGTTGTCCTTTGCTCTTGGTTGGAACAGGGTACCCAGTAGACGATACCTGCCCATAATCTGTTACTTCCCACATCATTATCACTTTCTATTTCGAATTGGCGTTCACGTACGCAGATATGTATCTGGGCCCAATAACGAAATAAATCCATTTAATCCAATACTACAATAAATCAACGTTATCGTTATTTGTTTCGAAAAAAGGTTGAAGTATTTATTATGGTCGCCATATCATTCAATGTAGATCTGATTAAGTTTTCCTTAATATACGCTATTTCACCGTTTATTATTGTTTATCGTTAATCACTGCAATAAAATCATTTCGGAATTAGTTATCATTGATTTTTGTTCTATTCAATCGATATCAAAAAAAAAAAAATATGTATCGGGAGAACCAAAATAAATAACAAATCAAATCGACTGAAAAAAATAATTCACTATAACCGGATGCTCAAAGAGGAATTGCAAACGTTATTTTAATAAGAAGCGTCATTCCACTACATCAGTGAAAAATTGGGTTTGTAGAAAATCACTGCTTCTTTTCTTCCACTATAAAGTCGATTTATTTTAAGCGAAAATAATTAGTTATTATTGATTGATCGATATAAGAGAGTACACTGACTACAAGTAAAAAAAAACGTTCTCTATAACCAAATGGTCAAAGAAGAACAATACACATAATTTCCTTGGTAACCGTGCTTCCACTATATCAGCAGAAAGCTGCGTTTGCATTTGTTTTTGTCCATTATAAACGAAACTTTTTTGATTATTAGTGGATCTGTGACGGCCGATGATTGTAGATGAACTTTAACATTGATTTTTAAGTTAATTCCATACGCGCTGCAAGTTGTTTTAATAAAAACGTTAAGTACTTACAATTGTTCACATTTAAAACACGTTTTCGGGATCACGAAGGAACTATGGATTTTTTGAGATTCGTCAGGAATGAGGTAAAAAAGATATTTAAAGATTCAGGATTAAAATAACCCTATTTTATAGAAACAAATACAATACTAACACTCGTCGATTGAGTTAAAACTTTTTCAATTTGTTGCAGTGTTGAGATTAGCAATATAAAGACGTTTTATATCCCAGTGTTTGACAAAGTGGCCAATAAGGGTTGGTGGGGGCGTATTTGCAATGTTTGAATTATTGTTGGTATTTATGGTTAATTAACGCAATTGTATTGTTGAGGTAAATAAGCCCGAGTCTAGTCACGACACTATCGGATTATACGTTCACATGTCGCATTTATTACGTTATATGACATGTATAAAGAACACCAGACCGGAAACATTGTTTACTTTACTTCCGTGAGCCACTCTGTTCATACAGAGAGATTGTGATCAATGGTGAAATTTCTGTTTACATGTAAACACTAAGAAAAATGACAGGGTGAAATAGGAAAATGAATCGTGTAACTTACAATACATATTACTTGTTTCTGTGACCCTTTACGAATTAATTATGTTAAATATTTAGATATTCATTGTTGAGGAACTGCGAATCGTTCAAAGGCACACGCCATAATATTGTGCCTTTATTGGTTTAAATGAAATTGGGATGTCCAGTTGCCATTGATCAAGATCCATACGAATTGAAGAAATTAAATTTTGTATTTATGATTAATTAACAAGAACTAATTGCCTTAATATCTAGAATGAATCTTATCATTTCAGAAAAAGTTTTAGACAACAGTAGCAATGTGACATATTCTAAAGTCACTGAAAAGCTCTGTGTTTCGGTCAATATAATAGAAATTTGCATGTCCTTTCTGCTATCTTGCACTTAGTTTTCTCTGTTTTTTTTAATTACGTTGTTTTTGTTTTAAAACAAAAGGCGAATGTTATCGCATAGACGAGTATTATATTGAAAAATTAGTTTTTCAAAAGTATTCCAATCGGGAAGAAATCAGGAGTAGTATCAGCTGCGAAGAGTCAATAAGATTAGATGTTTGTGAGTTTGTGGATTTATGTCGGAGAATTGTTCAAGATAGCGGTCGGTTAAAAGCGTGTATAAAGCAGGGATTTCAGATATCGATGTCACGATGATGAATTGCTCCAAAGATTGTAAATCACATTAATCCTACACGACTCGGTCGATTCCTCTAACAGCACTCTACTCTAAAAACTATCTATGCAAACGTATTTTATATCACAAAATATAAATATATATGTATAAGAGTGATAAAATGCACTTTATATCTTTTAATAGTAACTAATTTTTGTGTTATCGATACGTTTGACGCAACAATCAGTCCAGGATGTTGAACAAATGTTTCGGATAAATTAAATAATATTTACACAAAAATAATACAAGAAATCAATTGGAGTTCTATGGAACTTAACTAAATAAACAGTAAAATACTCGAAATTTAGTTACCTACTCTTCTTAAATCTAAAGCCTATTGATTGTTAGGGACGGGTGCATATTAAGGGTAGGATTTGTGATTGTTGATGAGCGGTAAGTATATTAAACGTTTACTCCTTGCTGTCATAACCTACAATTATTTTCACTAGTGTACTATTTCACAACCCCCATCCTTACTATGTATCCCTCTTTAATAAATTTGACTTTGTTGGTTTTTGGATCGCACCTTGGATGTCGAAACCAGCCTTAGGTTTAAATTTTTTGTGAGAGAATGATGAGGATAGCCTAGAGATAGCTATAAATAAAATGGAAGCGGTACTGACAGATCAGTACTGTATGAAAATAAATAAAAGTAAAACTAAAATACTGGTATGCAAGGGAAGAAAAAGTAGGGAAAGAGCGAATATAAAGATAGGAGACGAAAAATTAGAAGAAGTGGCTGATTTTAGATACCTAGGAAGTCAGATAAGTGAGGATGGAAGGAGTAGTAGGGATATAAAGCAGAGGATAGCGCAGGGTCGTGTCGCCTTTAATAAAAAGAAGTCACTTCTATGCTCGCGAACGGTTAATTTAGAAATTCGAAAAAGGTTGTTAAAGGTGTATGTTTGGAGCACGGCGTTGTACGGGTGCGAAACATGGACAGTGGGAGCGGCGGAAAAGAAAAGGTTAGAAGCGTTCGAAATGTGGTGTTATAGGCGGATGATGAGGATATCGTGGGTAGAAAAGGTTAGAAATGAAGAGGTATTGGAAAGAATAGGAGAACAGAGGACTCTATGGAAGTCAATAAAAAATAGGCGAGATAGGTTGGTAGGACACCTTCTCAGGCATGAAGGTCTAGTCAGAGACATATTAGAGGCAGAAACAGGAGTTAGGAGGGGTAGAGGTAGACCTAGATTAGATTACTGTTCGCAAATAGTTAAGGATGTGGGCTGTTCTAGTTTTAGGGAAATGCGAAGTTTAGCTCAGGATAGGAAAAAGTGGAGGTACGTGTCCAACCAGGCTTACGACTGATGACCTTATGATGATGATGATGATGATGATGAGAGAATGATGAGGATAGCGTGGATAGAAAAGGTTAGAATTGAAGAGGTATTAAAAAGAATAGAACAGAGGACTCTATGGAAGTCAACAAGAAATAGACGAAATAGGTTGATAGGACGCCTTCTCAGGTATGAAGGGCTAATTAGAGACATATTAGAAGCAGAAACAGGAGTTAAGAGAAATAGAGGTAATTCTAGATTAGATTACCTACTGTTCGCAAATAGTTAAGGATGCGGAATGTTCTAGTTGAGGATAGGAAAGATGATTATGATGATGATATAATAATAATTGTTTATCAACCCCATTCCCTAAATATATCTTTATCCATAATTCTGAATTTGATTCTTAATAGCTCCAGTCACTTTATCAATAACCATCAGTGTTGATACATTTAAATGGGCTAAATTTTTATCAACCAATTTTGCATTATTTGATAATTGGTGCAAGGCAATATAGAGTTTCAATGTCTAAATAAATTATTTATTTATAATTCCATCAAAACCAGCCCCCTGTACGGAATTTGGTCTCCACGAGTGAAAATAAAATACAGCCATCCACTTACACAAAGCACACATGCTCACGATATAAATGTGCAGAGCTACTAAAGCTTAACCAAGTGGTAAATGAGGCGTATAACATAGCGCAGAGCATAAACTGACTCAGAACTTTTCGTCCGACCCCCTCAATTAACGCCGCCGGATCACCCCTATTTTGTAATTTATGTCGCTTGCACCGAGATTAATTTTCATTACAAATTGCCCTTCTTTATTATTGTTACAATGTTTTTCTTGATATCCGTGGAATCCCGACGAACAGAGGAACAAGCTGCACTACACTAAGAACAGTTGCACTTTGTGACAAGCCAGCTACTACTATTTTAATACATGGGGATTAAAAATTGTAATCGCACCAAAAATGTACTGATTCTAAACTAAAATATTTAATTATCTGTAAATTATTGTTCAAAAGAAATGGAAGAGTTGTTGTCAAAACACTATTGTATGAAAATAAATAGAAGTAAAACAAAAGTACTGGTTTGCAAGGAAGGAAAAAGTACGGAAAGAGCGAATATAAAGATAGGAGACGAAAAATTAGAAGGTATGACTGATTTTAGGTATCTAGGAAGTCAGATAAGTCAGGATGGAAGGAGTAGTAGGGATATAAAGCAGAAAATAGCGCAAGGTAGAGTCGCCTTCAATAAAAAAAAGTCACTTCTATGCTCGCGAAAGGTTAATTTAGAAATTCGAAAAAGATTGTTAAAGGTGTATGTTTGGAGCGTGGCGCTGTACGGGTGCGAAAATAATGAGGATATTGTGGATAGATAAGGTTAGAAATGAATAGGTATTAGAAAGAATAGGAGAACAGAAGACTCTATGGAAGTCAGTAAGAAATAGGCGAGATAGGTTGGTAGGACACCTTCTCAGGCATGAAGATCTAGCCAGAGATATATTAGAAGCAGAAACAGGAGTTAGGAGGAGCAGAGATAGACCTAGATTAGATTACTGTTCAGAGATAGTTAAGGATGTGGAATTTTCTAGTTTTAGGGAAATGTGAAGGAAAGAGTGGAAGTGCATGTCCAACCAGTCTTCAGACTGACGACCTTATAATGATGATGATATTCTTCATTTCTTCCCTTGAATTTTTAATTGTTTAGAATTAAAATCAATTAGGTTCAAAGGTTTTCGTTGACGGGTCAACACAATTCGAAAATTACAGCTGCTGGGCAATACTGTTATTTGTCTTGTCATCTAGTTGCATTAATTATGTACTACAATTGTATTATCAGCGAACACAGATATTATAGTCTATATTCATTGCTATTAGCAGTTTAATAATAAAGAAATTCAATAAAATGTACGATTTCTAACTAAATAAATAAAATATCAATATAATGATACCAAATTAATAAGGATAACTGCGTGGTTTTTGGTAAAACGGATTCATATATTTGAGTTCCTTATATTAACAATAAATATGATAATTGTCAGAGGTGTACACAGATTAGATTAATGAAAGTTTTACAAAATTCCAATATTAAGGCATTAAAATTTTATTTTTCTGTTGAGA
>NW_020438915.1:1018846-1023036 GCF_000699045.2 Agrilus planipennis | reverse complement strand
TGGATAGAAAAGGTTAGAATTGAAGAGGTATTAAAAAGAATAGAACAGAGGACTCTATGGAAGTCAACAAGAAATAGACGAAATAGGTTGATAGGACGCCTTCTCAGGTATGAAGGGCTAATTAGAGACATATTAGAAGCAGAAACAGGAGTTAAGAGAAATAGAGGTAATTCTAGATTAGATTACCTACTGTTCGCAAATAGTTAAGGATGCGGAATGTTCTAGTTGAGGATAGGAAAGATGATTATGATGATGATATAATAATAATTGTTTATCAACCCCATTCCCTAAATATATCTTTATCCATAATTCTGAATTTGATTCTTAATAGCTCCAGTCACTTTATCAATAACCATCAGTGTTGATACATTTAAATGGGCTAAATTTTTATCAACCAATTTTGCATTATTTGATAATTGGTGCAAGGCAATATAGAGTTTCAATGTCTAAATAAATTATTTATTTATAATTCCATCAAAACCAGCCCCCTGTACGGAATTTGGTCTCCACGAGTGAAAATAAAATACAGCCATCCACTTACACAAAGCACACATGCTCACGATATAAATGTGCAGAGCTACTAAAGCTTAACCAAGTGGTAAATGAGGCGTATAACATAGCGCAGAGCATAAACTGACTCAGAACTTTTCGTCCGACCCCCTCAATTAACGCCGCCGGATCACCCCTATTTTGTAATTTATGTCGCTTGCACCGAGATTAATTTTCATTACAAATTGCCCTTCTTTATTATTGTTACAATGTTTTTCTTGATATCCGTGGAATCCCGACGAACAGAGGAACAAGCTGCACTACACTAAGAACAGTTGCACTTTGTGACAAGCCAGCTACTACTATTTTAATACATGGGGATTAAAAATTGTAATCGCACCAAAAATGTACTGATTCTAAACTAAAATATTTAATTATCTGTAAATTATTGTTCAAANACATTATTTGCAGACCCGTATGCCAAAGTCCGTTTATTACAACGTAAAATAAAAAATCTAAAAGTTTTTTGTATAGAAATTAATAAATGGATGGTTATATGCGGAGTTGTTATAAGCGAATTTCGCAGTACGCGCTGCAGACACTAAATAATTCTATACTTATTAAATCATATAATTGTTCGTAAGCAAATACCTGTTTCCTATAAACATCAAAACACTCGGTAGATATACAAATTATATTGGTAAATTTTAGAATTTTAATTCATAACTGAAAACTCATTAATACATGGGGATTAAAAATTGTAATCGCACCAAAAATGTACTGATTCTAAACTAAAATATTTAATTATCTGTAAATTATTGTTCAAAAGAAATGGAAGAGTTGTTGTCAAAACACTATTGTATGAAAATAAATAGAAGTAAAACAAAAGTACTGGTTTGCAAGGAAGGAAAAAGTACGGAAAGAGCGAATATAGAGATAGGAGACGAAAAATTAGAAGGTATGACTGATTTTAGGTATCTAGGAAGTCAGATAAGTCAGGATGGAAGGAGTAGTAGGGATATAAAGCAGAAAATAGCGCAGGGTAGAGTCGTATCGCATGTTACGGCGACAGGGAGTTAAAGACTCCCTTTTGCTGGTCTGGCTGGCCAAGAATCGAATGTGTTAGTGGACATCTCTCTCCCTCTTACTTACTGCTTGCAGAGAGGGAGAGAAAGAGCAAACAAAGTATTAGATTCGATTAGTCTGCTTTCTTGTAAATATATCTAATAAAAGTGACTTTAAAAAGCTTTGGAAGCTAACCTGTTAAAATTCCCATTTCGAAAAATTCCTTCCTACCGGAAGTCCCACGATACCACACACCTTGCTGTATTAAAACAATGTTCCTCTAAAACACTGAATTTCTATGATATTTATTGCTACTGTGACATTTTTACGTTGATTTAGGGAATTCTTCGGGACATGAACATTTTTTATGAGCTTTTCTTAAGATTTCGAGAAAGCTTTGCGAAGGCGTAGTATTATCTAATGTACGCATGAACATACAAACATATGCATATATATGCCGTATTACATAAAAATACATTCGTTGAAAATGGATTTTCCGGCGTTAGAAAATTGACATTATCGGAAAAAGATCGTGCATATTTTATGNTATGGAAGTCAGTAAGAAATAGGCGAGATAGGTTGGTAGGACACCTTCTCAGGCATGAAGATCTAATCAGAGATATATTAGAAGCAGAAACAGGAGTTAGGAGGAGCAGAGATAGACCTAGATTAGATTACTGTTCAGAGATAGTTAAGGATGTGGAATTTTCTAGTTTTAGGGAAATGTGAAGGAAAGAGTGGAAGTGCATGTCCAACCAGTCTTCAGACTGACGACCTTATAATGATGATGATATTCTTCATTTCTTCCCTTGAATTTTTAATTGTTTAGAATTAAAATCAATTAGGTTCAAAGGTTTTCGTTGACGGGTCAACACAATTCGAAAATTACAGCTGCTGGGCAATACTGTTATTTGTCTTGTCATCTAGTTGCATTAATTATGTACTACAATTGTATTATCAGCGAACACAGATATTATAGTCTATATTCATTGCTATTAGCAGTTTAATAATAAAGAAATTCAATAAAATGTACGATTTCTAACTAAATAAATAAAATATCAATATAATGATACCAAATTAATAAGGATAACTGCGTGGTTTTTGGTAAAACGGATTCATATATTTGAGTTCCTTATATTAACAATAAATATGATAATTGTCAGAGGTGTACACAGATTAGATTAATGAAAGTTTTACAAAATTCCAATATTAAGGCATTAAAATTTTATTTTTCTGTTGAGAATAAATAAACAAAACATTCTGACTAACTGAAATTTGTTATCTATATACTTTTTAACAACCTTTAAGCCCCTATCCTCAGTAATCCTTATGATTCTCACATTTTGTGCTCCTACTTTTAGCAGTTATTTGTTTACATTGTTGGGTTAATAAAAATATTAGGCGAGTTATCATTTAATTTATTTTTCCTCTTTTCCAGATAAAATCAAATTCGGAGTAAACAGACTGGTAGCCAATCAACTGTCGGATCAGGATTATCCTTCACATAAGAACGTTATTGACGAAAATCAATCGTTTCACTATTACGTTGATAGACATGAAGACTCAAGAAGCAGCAGTACGTCGCCCGTGCAATTCCAAGACAAACTTGTGGACCCTGCGATTTTATGTCCTAGCAAAACGACCTCGCCAGACATAGAGGTCGATTCTCCCCCGTGCTCCCGGGTCAGCTCACCCTCTCCTTCTCACCGGTTTTTTCCCGAAACAAAAAGTACAAGTTCCCTAAAAAAATCCGAAACATTTTCTGTGAGTGCGCTTCTTAAACCAGATAACCCGAAAAGTAAACGTAATTCCTGTTATCAAGAAACGATATCATTCACAAGGTCATACTTTTATCCCCCTATTGTCGATCTGTTAAGGGACGCGCATATCAAAACCAACCAGGACTATGAGAATTACATCTTCCAAAGGCATCTCTTGCAATATCCGAATCTTCTTCCTCCCGGTATATATCAAAAACCTATGGAAGACAAGTCGTCTTTTGCTACTTCTTCTATGTATCTTAGTGCCGTTGCTGCCGCCATGGCAAACGATAATTCTGCTAGTCTTCAACACGGACAATATCCCGCTCAATATCCCGAGGACTTTTTAAGATTAAAACACCAAATCTTCAATGGTAATAGCATTCATCCACATAATCATTTACTACTTAGACCGAATATCATGCCCTTAGGGGATGTTTATTCTTGTATAAAGTGTGAAAAGATGTTCTCCACCCCTCACGGTCTGGAAGTTCACGCAAGACGGTCGCATAACGGAAAACGACCCTTCGCCTGTGAACTTTGTAATAAAACTTTTGGACACGAAATTAGCTTAAGTCAACACAGGTAAGTTACGTTCAAATTACATTTCTGTACTTACATTATTTGCAGACCCGTATGCCAAAGTCCGTTTATTACAACGTAAAATAAAAAATCTAAAAGTTTTTTGTATAGAAATTAGTAAGTGGGCGGTTATATGCGGAGTTGTTATAAGCGAATTTCGCAGTACGCGCTGCAGACACTAAATAATTCTAAACTTATTAAATCATATAATTGTTCGTAAGCAAATACCTGTTTCCTATAAACATCAAAATACTCGGTAGATATACAAGTTATATTGGTAAATTTTAGAATAGA
>NW_020438915.1:1005403-1018704 GCF_000699045.2 Agrilus planipennis | reverse complement strand
CTTAAAATTCAAATATGAAAAATACTGGAGATAAATTACTTCGTTTATTTATTCAAACAAAAAAACTAGGACATAATTTTATGTATTTTTTGAAAAAAAAAACACAATTGTTAAAGTCCTAGAAGAACCTTTAAAGGGCAACAGGACGATGTTTGAAAAGAAAACACTTTCTTGATATCAATATAATATATTAATACTACTATTATTAGGACAAAGTTTTTTCTTGACAGCCTTTTATAAAATGATGATTATAGACTCCAATTAATTTTTCAATGACTTAAAATTGTTTTTTTTCTTCTAGGGCTGTTCATAATGCCGAAAAAGTTTTCGAATGTAAGCAATGTGGCAAGTCGTTTAAAAGATCCTCGACGCTTTCCACGCATCTTCTTATACATTCAGACACCAGACCGTATCCATGTCAGTATTGCGGAAAGAGATTCCATCAGAAGTCAGATATGAAGAAGCACACTTACATACACACTGGTGAGTCTTTTACAATTTTTCAAGTTTGCTTTCTTTTTATTCGTTTCTTACAAATGAATAAAAACGGAAAATCATTCAGAGTTCGTAAATACCTATTGTTTAAAAAAACTTTTCAAAAATGGAAGCAAACATCCTCGTGCCGTATCTTTGAACGTGTATCTTTAATTATATTGTATGGTACTTAATAATAAATAACTGAACGTAGAACAAAATACTGGTATGCAAGGGAAGAATGCGAATTTTAGGTTCTTAGGAAGTCAAAAAACTCAGGATGGAAGGGTAGTAAGCAGAGGATAACGCAGGGTCGAGTCGCCTTTAATTAAAAGAGGTCACTTCTATGCTAGCGAACGATTTATTTAGAAATTCGGAAAAGATTGTTCAAGGTGTATGTTTGGAGTGCGGCGCTGTACGGGTGCAAAACATGAAATGTGGTGTTAGCGGCGAACAATGAGGTATTAGATAGAATAAAAGAATAAACGATTCTATGAAAGTCAATAAGAAATAGGCGAGATAGATTATAGTAGGACACCTTCTCAGGTATGAAGGTCTAGTGAGAGACATATTAGAGGTAAAAACAGAAGATAAGAGGAGTAGAGGTAGACGTAGATTAGATTACTATTCGCAAATAGTTAAGGATGTGGGATGTTCTAGTTTTAGGGAAATGCGAAAATTGGCTCAGGATAGGAAGGAGTAGAGGTGCATGTCAAACCAGTCTTAGAACTGACGATCTTATGATGATAATGATGATGGTACCTAATACATAATCATCATTCTGAACAAGNATATAAAGCAGAGGATAACGCAGGGTCGAGTCGCCTTTAATTAAAAGAAGTCACTTCTATGCTAGCGAACGATTTATTTAGAAATTCGGAAAAGATTGTTCAAGGTGTATGTTTGGAGTGCGGCGCTGTACGGGTGCAAAACATGAAATGTGGTGTTACCGGCGAACAATGAGGTATTAGATAGAATAAAAGAATAGACGATTCTATGAAAGTCAATAATAAATAGGCGAGATAGATTATAGTAGGACACCTTCTCAGGTATGAAGGTCTAGTGAGAGACATATTAGAGGTAAAAACAGAAGTTAAGAGGGGTAGAGGTAGACCTAGATTAGATTACTGTTCGCAAATAGTTAAGGATGTGGGCTGTTATAGTTTTAGGGAAATGCGAAAATTAGCTCAGGATAGGAAGAAGTAGAGGTGCATGTCCAATCAGTCTTAGGACTGACAACCTTATAATGATGATGATGATGGTACCTAATACGTAACCATGATTCTAAACAAGAACATTGTCCTTTTTGTTGTATTTTTAATGACCAAATTCATTACTGTAAAATAAAAAAAATTACGTAAATTTGGGCGTTTTATAGAAAACGTTTTATAGTGGATCTACTTCATATTCTTATCAAACCTTTATTTAAAATGACATTTACATTGAGTTGAAACCTCTTATTATTCTGGAGCAATGAGAACAATCTGAGATGAAACATGTTTCATGATAATCTAAAATTTTCGTCGGTTAAAATGAAAATGGAAATAAATTCACCTCTGACCGAGCTGTTAGCGAAAAAGGCTCATTTTGCCTGCGTGGTAGGTACTTCTCTTTTTTTTTTTTTCATGTAACCCGTAGCAACGCAGAAAGGGCCTAAAGGAAGACCAACAGATCAGATAATAAGCGGTAGACAGAGAAAGGGAAAGAGACATAGATAGGGAGAAAAAGTGAAAGGGAGAAAGATCGCGGAGGCGCTGCCTGCCGCAGGTCGAACAGGGAGGAATCGGGAGAGAAGTGCGAATCAGATTATTGTCTGAAAGTGGTGCCTGGCATCAAATGCAATAAATTGAAATGTGAATGGTCTCGGATGGTGAGTGAATTGCTAATCGCCGTGTATGTATTCAAAACCGTTTCACTCCGACGCAAAGAAATGGCATTAGGTGGTGGGCACGGGATGAAAGAGTGAGAGTGAGGGAACGACAGACGACTAAACTACCCCGTGAACAACAGATCCTCTAGATACTCCCGACGGTGTTAAGTTACAGTGATAGTGGATCAGCCCCAATATTAGCTTCTGCGATTACGAAAACCAATAACGATAATTATATTAGTGTCCTGCTGCAATCTAGCAGAGTGATCCATGCGCTGGTTAATATTTTTATTCCCCGCACTTTTTTTTTGCCCTCTGTCGCGCCCCGTCTTTATCTTTCAATTAGCTCACGCTGCCACGTTACGCCAATTATTATTATTAATGGGAATGATGAAATTTTTGCTTCCACAAGCTCGGATAAGTTTCTGGAACAACTTTAATGTATTTTTCTTTTTGATTAATCTTGATAAAGTACAATTTTTGAAACTGCAAATTAAATTACGTATAAGTATATAGCAGAATGTTTCGAAAGTTTTGTAATTGACCTTTCATCTGCATTGTAAGGCAGGATTTCCAACGCTGATCTTTTGTAATGGCACAATCGGCAGCCTAATCATTTTTTTTAACAACAATTGACTTACATATATCAGAGATAAGTAGAATAAACGGGCGATTTCAATGTCAAATAACTCATGGATTTCTAATCATAATTCGCACCAAGTCGTTGTTAAAACAATGTTCCCTTTCATAGTGTGTTATTGATACATTTCATTGAACGGGTTTCCAACGTTTACAAGTTGGTGTAGCTGCCATGACCTGACCTGTCAATTGGTGAATTTTTGGAAAGTCCTTTCTATTTAAATTAAACCTTAATATGAGAAAACGACTCAACAAAAGCAATATTTGGAGCAGGATCGTTATATGTTTGCAAAACGTGGACCCTAACCCAAAGGAACAGGTTAGGAGTGTTCGTAAGGTGGTGTTGAAGGAAAATGGAAAAGAAAATAAAAGAGGATGTGCTTCTGATAGTGAAGAGGAAGGAAAAGATTATTGGTCACTTCATACTGCACGACAACTTCTTCAAGGCTATATTAGAAGGAAAATTGGAAGAAAAAGTAGAAATGGAATGCTAAGGAAGGAAAGAGGAAGAAAAGAAGAGAGGAAGAAAACAGGAAATCAAAGAAAGAGTCGTATGTTCATGAACAACCCTTTATAGTTAGTTTCTTGGTCATAAAACGTTGTGTCAGTGGATTCATATCTTGGTTCAATTATCCAACTATTTCAACCTTTATTGGACGAGAGTTTTCGTAGAGTTGATTTTGACCTTTTGCTCTCTTCTTCGATATCCTGTTGTATACAATTGATTGTCAATTACACATCAATAAAAGAAACATTGTTTTTTCGGTCGATTTGGTGTCAATTGATGTAATATATGATTAAAAATCCATAAGTAATTTGACTTTGAAATCGCTCATTTATTCTATCATAACCTTCTGTAAATGGTAGAAAGTGGAAACTGAGTTCATTTTTAGGATTCCTACTATTAAAAAGGTAAAAGGGAACAGCTAGAACACCTGAATTTAATACCACATTCTGAGATATACAGCCTCATTCCCTTATAAAAAATTGAAACTACTTACTTGGTGAATCATATGCGACATTTGAAATACATTTTTTTAAACATGTTGGTCCTGAATCTAGAAACTTGACACAAAAGAAAGTATCACGGCAAAGTAAAGTACAATAATCTTAAAATGATTCATTTCTAATTCGGTTTAAATAAAACACTATAAAATTTATCCATTGTTTATTAAATTGAAGAATGTTTCGTTACTTTGCGGGTTCTTCAAGAAATGCAAAGCTTCTTAAGCATAATGAAGTTTGATTCTCTTTATATACAAATCTGTGACCATAGCATTATTTTCCTCTTTAATAAAACAAGAACAAATGTGTAATTTTGTTTGTATCATTAATAAGCAAGCACAGAGTCTATTTGCGCCTTGTGAAGATTTTAGCCGAACGAGACCAATTAATTGGTCGTAATAATACGGTTGCTAAACGAGAATGAAAGAAGAAAATGACAATGCCTTTTGCTCCTCCGAAGGAGCGACGTTAATGATGGCAAATAAAAAATGCGTTAAAGTGTCTTATTACTCTCCTACGGTTCGCTCTCTGTCTGCGTCACTGCGTCAAGAACATGTGGCCTTATGCTGGCGCGAGGAAACATTTGCTGCTTTAATTTCATTATCGCCCTCCTGGTATTGTGTGATATGTCTCTTCGGAAGTCTTCAAAAAGATTACGTTCACGCACGGTCCTTTTCCCATTTGTAACAGAAGAAATAAAAAAAAATCCACGTGTTTATCTGTCGTATATATACAGAGTGTTCCCGTAAAGTAATGAGACTGATGAGACTGACCGCCGTACGGTGCCCCGTCCGGTTGTATACGAGGTCTATTCAAAAAGTATCGTGAATTTTGTGTTTTTTCAAAAATTACTTATTTATTCATGAATATCTATTTTGTCCCCTTCAATGTAATCCCCACCAGATATTATACACTTGTGCCAACGTTTTTTCCAATCTTCGAAGCACTTAAAAAATAATTTTTGTGATCTTGTTCAGCTCCTCCTTCGGTGCCGTCTATATCTCCTCAATCGTAGCATAATGTCGTCTTTTCATGGGCCTCTTCAGTTTCGGAAACAAGAAAATGTCACAGGGGGGCAGATCTGGGGAATACGGTGGCTGTGGCATTATTGGTGTGTTGTTTTTTAGGCACATGCAACGATGTGTAANGACAAGTGCAAAATTTATTAAATTTATGAAATAAATATCATTCTCTTCAAATAGCATCTGTTTTATGCACAATAAATTAATCATATAATTAATTTCCCTTTAATTATTATTCGCTCTTCTTAAGAACGTATAAATAACGACGCCCCTGGTTTAAATCGATTAAGAGATCATTTTAGTTTGTCAACAACAATTGTTATTTCCATTTCTGCAGTTCTTTAGCCGATCCACCTGCCGTAAAATCACGAACTTAACAACGTCATATTCGGTTTTCCACTTTCCACCTCCTGCTTTGCCTGCCATTGCCAGCATTAGTGTGAGAATTGGCACGGGTACGGTAACGAGTTTGTTCGAATCTTGTCGAGTTTAAGACATTAATTAACCACGGAACGATTATGTGAACGATTGTGAGTGATACTAACTCAATAATTAATATTAAATGATTAATAGGTAAGTGGATTACATTGTGATAATTAATTAATTTCTCATTAACTGTCTAGCAAACGATTTCCTTTTCGTGCGAGCGTTGGTACTCGTTAACAAAATGGAGTCGCATTACCTGTATCTAGTATGGTACCTATTTCTTTAATGTTTATTCGAAGTAAAACTATATCAAAAAGAAATATACAGTTTTAATTCGATAGACATGGCACTTATACGTATGTAGATTAAAATTTCTGTTTGATTTTGCTCTTTTAAATGGTTTTTACTCGTTAAAAATGGTCCCGTAGCATCCTAGTCGGTAAGAAGTAGGTATGAGACGTTAATTTTAACATAACTAGCTGTACCTAACTAACTTTATTAAAGTGTGATTGACGTTAATCTGATAAATGCTTTTATTCTTCGAAAATCTCACATTTTTATCAACGATTAGCAGCATTCTCTGGAGATGGCGACATATTCTCACTTTGGATGTATTNTAATGACCAAATTCATTATTGTGAAATAAAAGAAATTACGTAAATCTGGGCGTTTTATAGAAAGAGTTTTATAGTGGATCTACTTCATATTCTTATCAAACCTTTATTTAAAATGACATTTACATTGAGTTGAAACCTCTTATTATTCTGGAGCAATGAGAACAATCTGAGATGAAACATGTTTCATGATAATCTAAAATTTTCGTCGGTTAAAATGAAAATGGAAATAAATTCACCTCTGACCGAGCTGTTAGCGAAAAAGGCTCATTTTGCCTGCGTGGTAGGTACTTCTCTTTTTTTTTTTTTTCCTGTAACCCGTGGCAACGCAGAAAGGGCCTAAAGGAAGACCAACAGATCAGATAATAAGCGGTAGACAGAGAAAGGGAAAGAGACATAGATAGGGAGAAAAAGTGAAAGGGAGAAAGATCGCGGAGGCGCTGCCTGCCGCAGGTCGAACAGGGAGGAATCGGGAGAGAAGTGCGAATCAGATTATTGTCTGAAAGTGGTGCCTGGCATCAAATGCAATAAATTGAAATGTGAATGGTCTCGGATGGTGAGTGAATTGCTAATCGCCGTGTATGTATTCAAAACCGTTTCACTCCGACGCAAAGAAATGGCATTAGGTGGTGGGCACGGGATGAAAGAGTGAGAGTGAGGGAACGACAGACGACTAAACTACCCCGTGAACAACAGATCCTCTAGATACTCCCGACGGTGTTAAGTTACAGTGATAGTGGATCAGCCCCAATATTAGCTTCTGCGATTACGAAAACCAATAACGATAATTATATTAGTGTCCTGCTGCAATCTAGCAGAGTGATCCATGCGCTGGTTAATATTTTTATTCCCCGCACTTTTTTTTTGCCCTCTGTCGCGCCCCGTCTTTATCTTTCAATTAGCTCACGCTGCCGCGTTACGCCAATTATTATTATTAATGGGAATGATGAAATTTTTGCTTCCACAAGCTCGGATAAGTTTCTGGAACAACTTTAATGTATTTTTCTTTTTGATTAATCTTGATAAAGTACAATTTTTGAAACTGCAAATTAAATTACGTATAAGTATATAGCAGAATGTTTCGAAAGTTTTGTAATTGACCTTTCATCTGCATTGTAAGGCAGGATTTCCAACGCTGATCTTTTGTAATGGCACAATCGGCAGCCTAATCATTTTTTTTAACAACAATTGACTTACATATATCAGAGATAAGTAGAATAAACGGGCGATTTCAATGTCAAATAACTCATGGATTTCTAATCATAATTCGCACCAAGTCGTTGTTAAAACAATGTTCCCTTTCATAGTGTGTTATTGATACATTTCATTGAACGGGTTTCCAACGTTTACAAGTTGGTGTAGCTGCCATGACCTGACCTGTCAATTGGTGAATTTTTGGAAAGTCCTTTCTATTTAAATTAAACCTTAATATGAGAAAACGACTCAACAAAAGCAATATTTGGAGCAGGATCGTTATATGTTTGCAAAACGTGGACCCTAACCCAAAGGAACAGGTTAGGAGTGTTCGTAAGGTGGTGTTGAAGGAAAATGGAAAAGAAAATAAAAGAGGATGTGCTTCTGATAGTGAAGAGGAAGGAAAAGATTATTGGTCACTTCATACTGCACGACAACTTCTTCAAGGCTATATTAGAAGGAAAATTGGAAGAAAAAGTAGAAATGGAATGCTAAGGAAGGAAAGAGGAAGAAAAGAAGAGAGGAAGAAAACAGGAAATCAAAGAAAGAGTCGTATGTTCATGAACAACCCTTTATAGTTAGTTTCTTGGTCATAAAACGTTGTGTCAGTGGATTCATATCTTGGTTCAATTATCCAACTATTTCAACCTTTATTGGACGAGAGTTTTCGTAGAGTTGATTTTGACCTTTTGCTCTCTTCTTCGATATCCTGTTGTATACAATTGATTGTCAATTACACATCAATAAAAGAAACATTGTTTTTTCGGTCGATTTGGTGTCAATTGATGTAATATATGATTAAAAATCCATAAGTAATTTGACTTTGAAATCGCTCATTTATTCTATCATAACCTTCTGTAAATGGTAGAAAGTGGAAACTGAGTTCATTTTTAGGATTCCTACTATTAAAAAGGTAAAAGGGAACAGCTAGAACACCTGAATTTAATACCACATTCTGAGATATACAGCCTCATTCCCTTATAAAAAATTGAAACTACTTACTTGGTGAATCATATGCGACATTTGAAATACATTTTTTTAAACATGTTGGTCCTGAATCTAGAAACTTGACACAAAAGAAAGTATCACGGCAAAGTAAAGTACAATAATCTTAAAATGATTCATTTCTAATTCGGTTTAAATAAAACACTATAAAATTTATCCATTGTTTATTAAATTGAAGAATGTTTCGTTACTTTGCGGGTTCTTCAAGAAATGCAAAGCTTCTTAAGCATAATGAAGTTTGATTCTCTTTATATACAAATCTGTGACCATAGCATTATTTTCCTCTTTAATAAAACAAGAACAAATGTGTAATTTTGTTTGTATCATTAATAAGCAAGCACAGAGTCTATTTGCGCCTTGTGAAGATTTTAGCCGAACGAGACCAATTAATTGGTCGTAATAATACGGTTGCTAAACGAGAATGAAAGAAGAAAATGACAATGCCTTTTGCTCCTCCGAAGGAGCGACGTTAATGATGGCAAATAAAAAATGCGTTAAAGTGTCTTATTACTCTCCTACGGTTCGCTCTCTGTCTTTCGTGACGTCACTGCGTCAAGAACATGTGGCCTTATGCTGGCGCGAGGAAACATTTGCTGCTTTAATTTCATTATCGCCCTCCTGGTATTGTGTGATATGTCTCTTCGGAAGTCTTCAAAAAGATTACGTTCACGCACGGTCCTTTTCCCATTTGTAACAGAAGAAATAAAAAAAAATCCACGTGTTCATCTGTCGTATATATACAGAGTGTTCCCGTAAAGTAATGAGACTGATGAGACTGACCGCCGTACGGTGCCCCGTCCGGTTGTATACGAGGTCTATTCAAAAAGTATCGTGAATTTTGTGTTTTTTCAAAAATTACTTATTTATTCATGAATATCTATTTTGTCCCCTTCAATGTAATCCCCACCAGATATTATACACTTGTGCCAACGTTTTTTCCAATCTTCGAAGCACTTAAAAAATAATTTTTGTGATCTTGTTCAGCTCCTCCTTCGGTGCCGTCTATATCTCCTCAATCGTAGCATAATGTCGTCTTTTCATGGGCCTCTTCAGTTTCGGAAACAAGAAAATGTCACAGGGGGGCAGATCTGGGGAATACGGTGGCTGTGGCATTATTGGTGTGTTGTTTTTTAGGCACATGCAACGATGTGTAAGCAAGGGCGTTATCATGGTGCAAAAGCCACAAATCCGGGCGTTTCTGGCGGATTGCTTCTCGTAAATTGCACATAACTTGCAGGTAATATTCCTTATTGACCGTTCTACCTTGTGGCAAGAACTCATGATCCACCACGCCCCTGCAATCGAAGAAAACTGTAAGCAAAACCTTCACATTCGATCTAACTTAGCGCGCTAATTTCGGTCTTGGCTCTTGCGGCAGCTTCTACTGGAACGATTGAGCTTTGGCTTCCACGTCATAACCATAAACTCATAATTCGTCACCAGTTATGACCCTCTGGAGCAAATCTGGGTCGTCGCGGACAGAGTCCAACAGCTCCTTAATAATGTTAATGCGATGCCATTTTTGGTCGAAATTGAGTAATTTTGGTACAAATTTCGCGGCGATCCGTCTCATGCCCAAATCATCGGTAAAAATCGAATGGCAAACCTCGTATGTCTAAGCAAAAAACAACAGAATACTGCTAAATAATTCAAATCACAGTTTCGCACGGGCTGTTACAAAGTTTCTGACAGAGTTTACGGCAACAGAATTCCAGGAAGGCCTTATACTCGAAATCGTATTGAAAGAAAGGTATTGACGCTTAAGGATACTATTTTGAAAAAAATTTAACGATATTACGTACCGACAATCAATGAAATCCTTTTATTCAGTCTCAATATTTTACAAACACACCCTGTAAGATTATCACAAGAAGAACTGTTTGTTATACCGTTGTAGTTAGCAAAACACTCAAAAAACCTATCAATTTGATAAAAATATCAATTTTCGTCAAAAAAAAAGAAAAGTCATAGGGTCATTAATTATAAATGATTTTTCAAAGTGGAAAAGTTTTGACAAAAATGAAAAACAATCACGGGAACGCTGTACCTCGACAGTTGTTCTTTTCTTTCCGAATTGATTTCAAGTGTTTACGTAACAGCTAGTGGTAAAATGTTTCGAGATTGAACATTTCAATCGGAGGGGTGAACATTTAAAGCCAAACAGTTATTGTATTCAACTGCAACCGAGTCATTATTAAATTCATAAGACCTCAAGCAGGAGGGGTTAGTGGCGAACCCCATTGGGACTGGAAGGCAATCAGCTGTAGAGGTCATCCGGGACCATCGACAACTGCTGACGACGAACGGGCGCGTGATGCAATGATGATGATGATGATGAGTATTACGACGACATGGGGAGAGAAGAACGGCACATGGACGCCATAAGCTTGATTGAAATCAAGATTTTTGTGATAAAAGTTCATAAAGTACAATTATCTCATTAATTTGACGATCTACCCTCAATTAACTGCTACGTAACGTTTTTTTTTTTCTAGCGTCGAATCGAGCGTCGGCAATAAAAATTAAATTTATCGCTCGCCTAAGGGGAAAACACTTATTCCAGTTAATTTAAGAAAATAAGAAACAATAATTCCAATAACTGGACGAAAAATAACAGAAATTAAATGGAACGAATCTGAATTAATGATATCATAAAATAAAACCAACGAAATTGCCCATTTCTCTTCAAACGGTCCGACAACAATCATCGATTTCCTGACTTCATTTAGACATTTGAACGTCAATATTATAATCAATAACATTTTCCCCTTTTTGTGAAACAGTTAATATATTATGTTAAATAAACGTATGCAGTTTTGTTAAGAGCAAGTGATGTTAGGAGAACATAGACAAATTAAATAAGCATTTACAGGGTAAATGATCAGATAATATCGTTAATGAAGTACAACCAATCCCTTGTTAACCCATTTTATGCAACTGTCTAGCAGTCTTGACGAAAGGTATCCAGCAAGCGTAAGTGCACGTTGGAATATAAAATTATAATAATTCAAACAGGGTAAATAGACACATTCATAATAGGGGAGCTCACAAAAAATAGAGGGGATGGTTAACAAAAAAAGTCAGACACCATTGACTATACTTATCCTTCTTGTACCAGTGTCTTGAAACGGTAAGTCTTGCGCAAATATAAACGTATGCAGTGTAAGTAAGCGCTGGTAGCGTTTACGCAGAGTTGAATGAGCTTTTTTAATCGTATACTCTAACTGAAATGCTTCAGCGGATGGTTAACAAAAAAAGTCAGACACCTTTGATTATACCTATCCTTCTTGTACCAGTGTCCTGAAACAGTAAGTTTTACTCAAATATAAACGTATATATTGTGTAAGTAAGCGCTGCTAGCGTACGCAGAGTTGAATGAGCTTTTTTAATCATTTACTCTAACTGAAACGCTTCAGCGGATGGTTTACAAAAAAAGTCAGATACCCTTGACTATACTTATCCTTTTTCTCCCTGTGTCCTGAAACAGTAAGTCTTACATAAATGTAAACGTATGCAGTGTAAGTAAGCGCTGGTAGCGTATGCGCAGAGTTGAATGAGCTTTTCTAATCATTTTCTCTAATTGAAATCCTCTTAAGAAATTTTTCATATGGCTTTAGGCTTATTATCAAACTTATGTCTTTAGGCGATAAAATTATTGAGTTCGAACACTTATTTACCGCTTCGTAATTTCAAGGATTCCGTTAGCCAAATTAATATGTAGGAGAGATATGTGTTCCAGCGTTCGTCATAAAGATTAGAACAAGAACGGAAGGGCATTATTAATAGCACTATTGGAGCATTGGTTGGAATTTTAATTTGGCCCTGAAATCTCGGGAATTGTCATAATAAGTCGCTCGCTACGACTCTTGATTTATTGCGGACATTAGACCGTTTATTACACTGGGATCATTGATTTCAGTTAACCTGCACCCTCTGTTTGGTATTTAAGATATGTGGATCATTAAGTTTTATAAGAACTAGTTTCGCGTATGGTTTCGACCAATTTGCTTTCAAATAAAATAATGCGAATTAATTAACTTCAACTCTTCACATTTTAATACAAAAATCTGTTCATTTTAGTTGTTGAAACAAAAAAAAATAAACAAAACGTCTAGAGCTTTCTTCCATATTAAAAACAAAATTTAGTCTGTAGCTAAAATGTACATTAATTCGTTGCCAGTTTGAAGAAACAAAAGATGGAGTCGATTGTTTTACTTTTTTTTTACATGAAGAACACGAATAATGTAATAATTTTGTAAGTAAGTAGTCCATAGAAGGCAAGGCAAGTAATAGTTTCAAGCGTCAGCAACGTACTACCCTGTTCGTAATCTTGCAACCAAAACACTTGAAACTGCTCGAATCTATTCGCCTCCCTTCTGTTCATTATCTAAATTTAATTTCCCCATTGATCAAATATTTTGTCTCTTAACATTTCACGCTATTTTTTCCACACCATTCTATACACGCCATTAAACCTGACTGGTGGTAAATATTAGTAAGAAACTTAATATGAAATCTTATTAACAACCCTCATGCCATCTGTTTTTTCGTGTAGTACCTATAGAACAATACGTCAGCATCATTATCATAAGGTCATCAGTCCTAAGACTTGTTGGGCATGCACCTCCACTCTATCCTATCCTGAGCTAATCTTTGCATTTCCCTAAAATTATAACATCGCACATCCTTAACTTTTTGTGAACAGTAATCTATACTAGGTCTACCTGTACTCCTATGCCTAAAAAGGTGTCCTACCAACCCATCTCGCCTATTTCTGAACTAGACTATATATATAGTATTTATAGTGGTAATGTAAACAATTTCTGTAATTGTTAGGACTGTTTCATCATCATCATTAGGTCGTCAGTCCTAAGACTGGTTGAACACGTACCTCCATTCTTTCCTATCCTGAGCTAAACTTCGCATTTCCCTAAAACTAGAACAACCCACATCCTTAATTATTTGCGAACAGTAATCTAATCTAGGTCTACCTCTACCCCTCCTAACTCCTGTTTCTGCCTCTAATATGTCTCTGACTAGACCTTCATGCCT
>NW_020438915.1:987689-998733 GCF_000699045.2 Agrilus planipennis | reverse complement strand
TATTATAAAATTTATAATAAAACGTTGTTCTACATCTGGCATTTGATGGTAACGTAGCATTTATGTACATACAGGAAATCGGTAAAAATAGTAATCTGTGCAATCCAGGCGATATATGAGAAAAATCAGGAGTCCGGGACTTTCCCAGAGGATAAATAAAATTTATGAGTGATTCCAGAATTTTGTGTCGGGTCATACATACAAAAGTGACTGGCCCGAGGATCGGTTAACGTTATCGTACGTCCGTTTCGACCTAGTGAACGACACCATCTCCATCCTCCTCATCCTCGTCTTCCTCAAAGCGCAAGATGGCAATGTATGTGTACGTGTATGTATGTATACGTAGGCAGAGATCGAGAACAAGACGGTAATCTTTTTCCCTCCGAGTTAACTTTCATTATGTCGAAAACCTGTACGTGAACTGAATAATATTCGCCCTTAATGGCTCCAAATACTCTCAGGAAGAAGACAGCTTCTGTTTGCCGAAAACGGAAAAGAACTTCGCTACGTCTACGGCTTCATTCACATCTTTTATTTACATCATGATTAAGTACTACTTGATAAAATAGCCACTCTTTCTGTCTCTCTAAAAAATAATTGCAGGCTGCGTATGGTTTCTAATCGATTCGTTGTTATTGATCATTATATTAATACGTCAACATCAGAACTTATGTTAGGATATCTTAGAAGCTGATTTAGGCTTTCTCTGTTGTCGTCTGAGGAAACTGGATTTCCGAATTCTAATCGTGTCTTATTGATGGAATCCTCGTTACAATGTCACCATGATCCGTCATCAATAAGGCACGGCAAGAACCCGGAAATCCCATCAGTTTCTTCTTATCATATATACTTAATGGTCATGATCTAGGACTGTCTCTCCTTCGGTGAGAACTTGAAATTTCAAAAGCTAAGGCTAATATTATTTGATTGAAAACAAGTTGGCTGTATCTTGTGCGGATGTTTCCCTGTATATTATGTAATTTTATAATATTAAAATATAGTATGCTTTATTATGGTTTAATACTTTTAATCTCCCTATTCAGGTGTTAGTGCTACGCTTGTTGGGCTGAATGGAACTGAGGACTTCAAATTTGAAAAATACAGTCAAAAGGTAGGATTTAAACTTTCTTTTATGTATAAGTGTTTTCTTGTCTTTAGGTAATTTATGGTTAAAGCGCAAACAAAGTCGATGCGTCTCTTTAGGGAATAATATTACAATTTGCAATTTTCTGTTTGAGACAAAGAAACGAATTAACCAAAACCTAACAGGTAATTTATTATGGTTTTGTGGAAAGGTTGTTCCCTCTGGGTAATAAACACAGTATTTCGTAAAAAGGGCATTTTGATAACGATATTTCAATTGGCTGCTTATTCAAAATATCGTATTAGTTGATTATAAATTCTAATCAAGAAAATCTGTTAAAAAATAGTTACCATTGAACCATTTAATTAATTGAAACCATTAAACACAGGGATAACCTCCCTGTATATTATTCATTTAATTAGAAAGCAGTCTTTTGTCGCATTAGGAAGGGCATTAAGTTCTAACTATTTTCTTTTGGAATTATAATGACAAAACTTTCCGCAGAGCGAGGTGTTACAAATACTTTTCTCTGTTTTGTGACTCATCCAAATTGTATGAGTTTCCTATTTGCCTGAAATGGCTACTTTCAAAATAAGTTGTGGGCCCGTTTTCATAACATTCCTCTCTTTCCGAATTAATTAATTACTTACCTTGGTAAAACAATTGTTAACACGTCGAAATAAGGGTAAAAATAAGACTTAGTTCATTTTGGACGCGTCCCAAACAATATTTGGTCCTCAGTAAACCCAACCGATTGTCGTTTAGTCCTTTTATGAAACACCGACTTCATTCATGCCTTGCAAGAACCTATAATGAAAATATTATTAATTAGCCCGGTAATAAATATTGAAAAAGGACACTTAAATTTTCGTTTGAATTACAAATCTATTTGCTTTACATTACAACAAACGGTGATGTTGATCAGTTTCTGCTGGACATGAAAAATCGAGTTTCTGTGTAACGGATATAAAGCCAAAAAAATTCATTTTTAGCTTATGGTTAATATATGTGTTTTACAGGACTTTTTGAAAGAAATTTTAAATTGCTTGTTTAATCATTCTATAACTTCCAAATTAAAATATCTAATGAGAAGTGTTCTTAGAGTAAAATTATAGGATTTTTCCACAAACAGTACTTAATAAATAATAAGAATTTTGTCGCAAAATTGTTGAATTTATAAGGTTGAATCGTTCCACATACAGAAATAACAAGGTAATTCTCTAGCTCTGGTGGCCCATGGTTGAAGGAGGTGGAAAATGTTTAGAGGAGATGAAGGTGACATTGTACTATATAATATTAAGAAAATGTTTTAGGTAGGGTAGAGGAGAGTATATAAAATCAAATATTAAAGATTAATTAAAACTCTGGAAATCCCAGTTCTNTTATAAAATTTATAATAAAACGTTGTTCTACATCTGGCATTTGATGGTAACGTAGCATTTATGTACATACAGGAAATCGGTAAAAATAGTAATCTGTGCAATCCAGGCGATATATGAGAAAAATCAGGAGTCCGGGACTTTCCCAGAGGATAAATAAAATTTATGAGTGATTCCAGAATTTTGTGTCGGGTCATACATACAAAAGTGACTGGCCCGAGGATCGGTTAACGTTATCGTACGTCCGTTTCGACCTAGTGAACGACACCATCTCCATCCTCCTCATCCTCGTCTTCCTCAAAGCGCAAGATGGCAATGTATGTGTACGTGTATGTATGTATACGTAGGCAGAGATCGAGAACAAGACGGTAATCTTTTTCCCTCCGAGTTAACTTTCATTATGTCGAAAACCTGTACGTGAACTGAATAATATTCGCCCTTAATGGCTCCAAATACTCTCAGGAAGAAGACAGCTTCTGTTTGCCGAAAACGGAAAAGAACTTCGCTACGTCTACGGCTTCATTCACATCTTTTATTTACATCATGATTAAGTACTACTTGATAAAATAGCCACTCTTTCTGTCTCTCTAAAAAATAATTGCAGGCTGCGTATGGTTTCTAATCGATTCGTTGTTATTGATCATTATATTAATACGTCAACATCAGAACTTATGTTAGGATATCTTAGAAGCTGATTTAGGCTTTCTCTGTTGTCGTCTGAGGAAACTGGATTTCCGAATTCTAATCGTGTCTTATTGATGGAATCCTCGTTACAATGTCACCATGATCCGTCATCAATAAGGCACGGCAAGAACCCGGAAATCCCATCAGTTTCTTCTTATCATATATACTTAATGGTCATGATCTAGGACTGTCTCTCCTTCGGTGAGAACTTGAAATTTCAAAAGCTAAGGCTAATATTATTTGATTGAAAACAAGTTGGCTGTATCTTGTGCGGATGTTTCCCTGTATATTATGTAATTTTTATGTTAAAAATTATCGCAATTTTAATGAACTGTTACAACTAAATATTAAGTACCGTTTGTGGTGGTTATTGTACCATGAAGGGCAACCTTATAGGATTCTGTTTGGTCTTTCCTTAAATACTAGACCGGAAATTTGTTAAGGCTGCGGTCTGGATCCTGTCTGGCATACCTGACTTCAAATAGGGCCTATGATGGTCGGGCTCGGAACAAAAATGTAACACCTTAAAACATTGAAACCAAATCAGGTAGTTGTTAAAATTGGTTCAAATAGGTGATACGTGATTAGGTTATATAACGTTACAATGATCAAGCTATCTGAACTGGCTATGACTAGGCTACATTTAAGTTATCTTTTAAGCTACCTGAAATGACCCGAATTGGGTTATATTTTTTGGTCCTGACCTCAAAAGGGTTGACTTATCTTACTTGAACGTAAGGATAGGTAATCCAAGTCATTTTTAAACACGATTACTCAGATCCTTGAACAAACGGAGATTAACCTCCTCGTCCATACTACGAGTGGAGGTTTGTTAATTTGCCGTTGTAATTTTTTATGAATAACGACAAATTTCGTAATAATTTTCATTCGTATTGTTATCTTTCTTTCGTGATTGTGTACGTATGAAATGGATAGTTACATTTGGGTGTGAGCGGGAGGTGTTTTCAGCGCCTGAAAAATCACCACCTGATCTCTTTCAGATCTCGGGAAAAGTTAGAAACGTTATCGATTGCGATAAGTTTGCCGCAAACCGTGATTCGCCCTGTAAATTCAGGGTAAATTCAGGATAAGCTCCGCCCGTACACCATCCCGTTACCATAGAAACAGGTCCTCAGAAAAGGACACCACCAACCGTTCGCGTCCCTATCTCCCTTCTTTACGATCTTAAAGGTGACATAAATCGACCAAATAGCTTTATAAATATATATATATGCGAATATGCGACTCAAACACACGATACTTTTCTCAAATATTTCGTTATGCATATCGGTAACTTACTTATTATTAAAAAAAATAAAATAAAAGTATTTCGTAACAACTTTAAAAGTAATGAAAGCTCAGAGCTGGTATACTCATCGAAACAGAACTTCAAGCCTTTTTTCCAAGTTTAAACCCAAAAATAAACAAAATTTCGCTCGTTTCATAAATCCAAACTAAAGATATTTCATCTTGGGTACCAAAAATAGCGTTTTCTTTTTAATTTTTTTAAGGCAGTCAGGGTTGTAAATAGTAAAAATCAACAACTGAATGAAATTTTATGAAAAGAATTAACTTATACCTTAATATTCCCAAAACAGTACGTTAGATAAGATACTGGGGCGATTTCCGGTTGTACCCAAGCTGTTTAAGCTGAATGAAAAGGGATGGGTATCGATATTCAACTTTGGCGATTTATTTTTCTTTTTCGTTAAAAAATGTTCCCTAATGCACAAAAATGTTTATGAAAAAAAAAAGTTTAATTTTCCTTATCATCGAAAAATGTTAACCGTAAAAATTTATTAGATACTAAACATGGTGAAAGATAAGTTTCCGTAAGTTTATGTTGTTAATGCTCCTTTTTATTATTTTAAATTTTATCTCCATTATTGACTTTTCTTTCACTGTTGTCAATGAAAAGGTTGTAACCATTAATAGGTATATTTATTGTTCATTCACGATAAACGAAATTTCAGCCAAAAAATCTTATAGTTAATAAAGTTCAAACGATTGCGCTTATTAAGACTTAACATCAAATACTTTTCCAAAGATTACACTCATTTTACCTAAAATTGATTAGTAATATTTACTTAAATGTTTTTGAGACGACCGTTTACAATAAGCCTGATGCTAAAAATGTATTAGTGCATATTTAATAATGGCGAATTTTACTTCACATTTTCATGCAAAACGATTGAAAATTCCCCTTTATGACTTAAAAAAGATAACTTTTAAGATCTCTGTATCTTTTTAAATCTTAATCATGCCCGATTTTATTATCGCATCATATCATATTAAGCTGTAATATCATAATAAAAGAGAATTATAGGATTCTTAATTCAAAGAATTCGCAATCATGAAAGATTTAATATAATTAATGCGATATGTTGTACAATTGAAAGCAATTATTAGAAACTTTGCGAAATATTAAACAAAAACAACACCATTACATAACTGGGTAGTTTTTATTAAACGGTTTTCATATTTGTTTAACGATAATAATCTAACATTTCTATAAAGGATTTGTAAGGATATATTGGATAATTTAAACTAGAAAAAGGACACAAAATTATTAAATAATTATCCTTAAATAGACTAAATAATTTGATACCAATTCCATTATTTTACACCTTCGTATTTTAAAAAAGTATGTATTTATGATTTTAAGTATGTAAAATTGCAATATGTAGTGTACTATTACTGTACATCATCATTTGTTAACTGTCAGTGAAGGAAAAGAACAAATCTAAACCGAGATTGTTATAATAACATATTAATTGATTATAGTTTGTAATTAAATGTAGGTAGTTCATTTGGTATTTGTTTTTAGCATTGGCAACCAATTTCCACCAATATACACACTGTTATTAGATATTAAACTAGTCCATAAGAAATCCGATTATAAAATCCTTATAAAACTTTTTTAATGATTAATATATACTAGGTCTGTAGCTATTTTTTTGGTTTAGTGTTGTGTTTAATTAAAAAAGATACAACAAAATTTATTATAAAATCGACAGGAAACCAATACACGAATATGCCAGGCGCCTTCGCCATTTTTTCAATCACACAATAAATATAGTCATTTTTATTTTATTGATTTTTAACTACTACACATTTTTTTCAATAAATATAATACAAACTAGTCATTAAATTAATGTAGTAGTTTTAAACAGAATATATAGTTTTTACAAAAAGTAAAAACGTAGAAGGGTGACTAAGTATTAGAAACCGACTTACAATTAGATAAGACTGCCATTGCTAGTTTACTAATGTAATGTATATCGAAAATGCAATTAATGTTACCTATTAGAGAAGGGACAGTATAAGAAATAGATATGTATGGGCAAAGGTTAGCATACTTTAAATTGTAGACCATTAGCAACACGGAGTTAAAGATAACCTTAAATAAAATGGAAGCGGTATTAACAAAAGATGAAATTAAATAAAAATATTGTTGTAGTAAGGAAGTAAAGGTAAGGCAAGAGTTAATATAAAATCCGAAAATTATCAAAAGTCGCTGATTTTCAGTATCTGGAAAGTTATATAACTCTAGAGCGGTAACATATTTAAAACAGAGATTAGCCCAGGGTCGAGTCACCTTTAACAAATTGGAAATATTCTTCTAATCTAGAAATTCTACAAAAACGGTAGAATTTACTTCTGAATTTATGAAGGTTTTTATCACCGTTTTCTTTGATATAGTCAATGAAACTGTAATTATTTTTATTAGTAACTATTTCAGAGTGTGATGATATTGTAGATGATTAATTTCTTTGCACATTTTTCATAAAATTGTCTGTTATATTAGGATTAAAACCATTATTTGTAGCAATATGTTTGATGATCTTCCAAGTTCGCGAGGGTTGAAACAATATTGTAAAGACAAAAATATTTTTTTCCGTTACCTATATTACTTATTATGATAATGATGAATAGAAAATGTTATTAATCATAAATGTTCAATCTTAAATTTTTGTTTTTCTATTTATTACAGGAGAAAAACCTCACAAATGCCAAGTTTGTGGGAAGGCTTTCAGTCAATCGTCAAATTTAATAACTCATTCGAGAAAGCACACCGGATTCAAGCCGTTCGCATGTGACCTGTGCGGACGAGCTTTTCAAAGGAAGGTGGATTTGAGAAGGCACAAGGAAACGCAGCACACAGAACTCAGGTCGATCGTTGCATAGTGTCAAGAAACCGGAAGTACCTACACTTCTTCCAATCACTTCCTAACTAAACAAAGACGACCTTAAAATGGACCGTTTCGACGAAAAAAAAAATAATAAAAATAGCACATTATCTTATAAGTATAAAATAACTAATACGGCTGAATTGCCTTATCAAGAAAAACTACAATTTTCCTTTGTACATATTCCGTGTAAAATATTATTGTCGGTTTTTTTTTGTTTTGTACATAAGTTAAAATTTGCAAGATTATTATTATTAATTCTATCGTTGTGAATTACTTCTCATAAAATTAACGCTAATTATCCAAAGAAATGATGGATGAGAAGAGAACTGTGATCGATCAACCAAAAAAGAAAAATTAATGAGAAATTGTGGTGCTAAAAGGTTTTCACTCTGCTAGTGCCCCTTGAAGAAGCGAATGGGAACTTCTGTGTTGTGCAATTTGTTTAGTGCAATTCTTAAGCTTTAGTGTACTGACTTTTTCACTGCAACATGTATCGATTTCAATTTTGAAAAATTAAAGCTTGAAGTTAAAACATTATCCCAGTTATTCAGTTAGTACGCATACGTACCAGTAGGACGTTATCGGGTGAGTCACAAGAAAATTACGAAATTTTATCTTAATTTTTTTTTTTTTTGAAAGCTTAATTTTTAGAACGTTTGTTCAGTTTATTAAATTTATTTTATTGGAAAATCATCCAAATCAGTATGTTATTGTATTACAATAACAAACATTTTTGATTTTTTCTACAAAAACAAAATACAGGGAACTCAGTTTAGTCATCTGCTTTTAATTTCAATAACCATGTATCAATTACAACCCAATGTTTCAAAGATATTTAAAGAGACATCTCGCAATTTACCAATGTGAAATTAAGCGGGGAAGAAAAGATTGCTGTTTAGTAATCTATAAATTAAAGTTGAGTTTTAACTGATTTCTTCGAGGTATTAGTTCACAAGAATTAACTTTTTTAAATTTCTTTTTTATTCAACCCTGTTCACAAAGGCAATAAACGAAGAAAATAAGAAATGATTTCTCCTGTATGAGTATATACACTAAAATACAAATAAAGAAACACAAAAAGTTTGTGAAAATCTTTCTTTATTCATATGTAAACATGGATTTTAATCATGTATTCAATAACAATTTTTAGAACTTACCTCAGATGGAATACATGCAAACCAATTTTTCCTTTACTTACCTAGCTATCAGAGCACTAGGATTTATACGAGGTAGTTTTAGGAAAAAATAAATTATTAAAACTGTTTATCAATGCAAACATGATAGCAAATAGACAACAAAAACAGAGAAAGATTTACAACAACTTTGGTCTTTATGAAACTGTTGGTGAAATTCTGTTAGGGTAAGAAGGTAAAATAATAGTTAAGATTGAGCTTATATCAATTCGTTTATTTTGTAATTATTGATGAATACTTTGCGTTATCTAAGTAAAATCACTATCGTTAATTTACTCGTAAGACTCAAGAAAGAGTTATACACAGGATTTATTGTTATCTAACTTTTTTCTTCGTTCGTTGGCCGAAGGAAATAGACGCATTATTATTATTATTATTAAGATTTCTTTTCGGAATACGGTTTGAAAATGCATTTAGGTCCCTCTTCCGAGCTGTACGTCCACTTCATCTTGCCCTTTGGCAAGTTCAAATCGGATTTTGCGATTTTACGAGTTGCAGAGAACTCGGACCCTTTTTGTCACTGCAGTTCACAAAACGGAATTCTTTGGCTAACTTTGTATTCCATTTCGTTACTTTCAAAATCTTCTTCTTTCGGACTCTCGACGTTGCTACAGCCCTCAGCCACCGCACTATAATAAAAAAGAACAAACAAAATTACATCTTTTGTTGTTGGTGTTTGAGATTCAAAAAATGCACCATTCTTTTATAAAATACTAATAAATTATCTGTATATAGTTGTTTCAAAACTGAATTGAATCGTACAGAGATCCAAGAAAAATATTACTATAAAGATAAGGTAAAGTTAAGGATAAAAAAGGAATTTTATCGTAGCTACCAACAACCGACATTTCACCTTTCGGTAGAAGTCTTCTTGAACGTATTTTTGTACCTTGAAGGGGCAAAATACCAAAATGTGAAACGTCGGTTATTGGTTGCTTCAAAAAATCCTTTTTACCCCTAAGTTGACTTTAATTTTTACAATTATATCTCTGAAAAAGTTGAATTAAAAATTACTTACAGTACGTGATCAACTAAAATACGATTTATAGATTTTTACAAAATTCTATTCAGTTAATATGAGGGTAAATTCGTTTTATTTTACTTTTAGTCCAAAGAGTTTGAAAACAAAATCAAAAATAATTGTCTGGAAAACTAAATTAAGTAAAATTTTGTGTCGCTTTAAAAAATATTTTTTAACTTACTTGGCGGACGGCGAAGGGCACATCGATTGTCACCGAAGCACCAGGGTTGAAATTGCTGGGGGTCGAGTGGGCTTATTATCCAAAATTCTTTCGATATCTGCCATCAAGGTGGCACTTAATTTTGGAATTAACTAAAGAAATTCATTATTAACGCAAATTAATGCATTAAGTATTGCGTTGGGAATAGTTATCGTTCATTTAATAGAATCGGACTAAAAGGCTGTGATTTAAATGTCACTTAAGGTCACTGAAGATGTCAGCCGCAATTTTCGACGAAACGTCTAACGTAATAGTTAATTTAGAATATCACCCGTCAGTCCTAATCATATTTCTGCTGTGAAAGCCTATGGTTTTAAATTGTTCATTTATTTATTCATTTTTATCGAAGTTTGTCTATAAAAGTTACTTGGATTTCCTTAAGGAATGTTACCAATATTCAGTTTTGATAATGGACTCCCAGTTTTAAACACTGATGATTTTTTTTTAGTTCAGTTGATTTTCTTGTTGTAATACTTTGAAAATCATTTTAAAACTCTAATGAAGTTGCTCGAATAATTTCACAATTTTTGTCTTTATAATTTTTTTTTGATAATATACGTAGTAAAATTAATCGAAACATTTTAAATTTTACCTGAAGAGATTGAATGCCGCTAAATAATTGCTCTTCCGACGCAGCTTCCAAAAGCAAACAATGAACAGATTCATTTTTGAGGCACCAGGCAGTACATAACTGAGCAACCGAACATCCCAATTTTTCCGACAGGATACTCAATTCCTGAAGTTTTTCCGAAACTTTCCTACCCTTGTCTAATTGATTTCGATCTTTAGACCAATTCCAACTCTACAAAAAGATCATCAACACACATTTATTAATCACTTCAACATAATATAAATATTATTATAGACCCTTAAAATACCTCTTTATTAATTGCTGCTTCATCTTCTGTCCAAGAAAATGAAGTGTTTTTATTTTTAAAATTGTACCGCGAGAAGAAATTACTTCTGTCGTCTCTATCCATTGAAGAAATCATGGATGTCGTACCCCATGTCATTGCTCCTGAAAATGGTAAATAAATATCATGTACACCCCAAAATATCAATAGCTTTTTTATCTAGGCAGATATCACCTACATTACCGTTTGTTTAAACTTATTCGTAATTTTACCAATTACATTCGCATTTGCCTTGCAAAAACCAATTACAGTTCCTTTTCCAAATTTACTTAAAATCTCTATTAATTTTCACAAAACTTACATTAAAACTCTTAGCAATTAGTTCTATTTACTAATATTTAATCAGTATCTATAAT
>NW_020438915.1:978785-985893 GCF_000699045.2 Agrilus planipennis | reverse complement strand
CAGCTACATAAATTGCTTGTTTAATCATTCTATAACTTCCAAATTAAAATATCTAATGAGAAGTGTTCTTAGAGTAAAATTATAGGATTTTTCCACAAACAGTACTTAATAAATAATAAGAATTTTGTCGCAAAATTGTTGAATTTATAAGGTTGAATCGTTCCACATACAGAAATAACAAGGTAATTCTCTAGCTCTGGTGGCCCATGGTTGAAGGAGGTGGAAAATGTTTAGAGGAGATGAAGGTGACATTGTACTATATAATATTAAGAAAATGTTTTAGGTAGGGTAGAGGAGAGTATATAAAATCAAATATTAAAGATTAATTAAAACTCTGGAAATCCCAGTTCTATAGTTTTACCCAAATTATTCACAAAGAAATAAATCTCACTCAAAAAAAAATTTACGATACTGGATTACGTTGGACTGGGAAACCAAGGTTGCCTAACCCAACCCGTAGTTTCTTTTTCAGTATTCAGTTTTTTATCTCCGCCTCTTGAGCCTCAACCCCTCTGCCCCCACGCTAAAGCAATATTTTATGGGTCATGAGGTCCGTGTTCTAGGCAATGATAGTAAATAAAATTATACATAAAGGCCAATATTAAGCTTCAACTGCTATAGACAATATGCAATAAATTTTAGGTCTCAACATTGTTTGGGATGCGCCTTAACAACAAAATTATTTGCTATTGTTAGATCATAAAATATGAAATTAAAAAAAAGATACACATTATGAAAAAAATTGTGAAAATTTGTGGTGGTACGAATTTTCTGTAATGTAAATTTTCTTTACCTACCTACATATTTACCTTTTTTGATGAAAATTGTAATTCATTCTTTTTCGAAATCTTTTTAAAATGTAGATAAAAAATACGAAAAGGTAGTGAGCATTCACAAAATCTAAAAGTTAGCTACGTGATAGGGCTCAAGAAAAAAGCGGAATTCAAGTTTATGAAAAAGCAAGATTATCTCGATAGTGTCAGTAATAGTAATAGATAAAATGCCTATAACTACATAGATTTCACAAAACTTTAGAATACACTAACTACCTACTGTTTAAACATTAAAATACTTCATTACCAAAGAAATTTGTAGCAAATAAAGTACGAGAAATGAGCTGTCAAACAAAAAACTACAACTACTTACAACAAATAAAATTTTGGATAATTCAGATAATTTTTAAAGTGAGATTAGGTGGCAGTCTTTTAAAGATCTATCAAACGTGTTTAATAAGAAACAATATAAATATTATGATTATAAAACATTTGAAGACTAATCAGTGTCATTAATAACTGGATATATTCCTTTGAAGTTAGACTACTTATATTTCTAGTTTTAACACTTTTGCATACAAATTTTCTTAGCTCTTAAACCAACTGGATAACAAGGATAAAAGTTGATTTAGGCTTTCACGGCAGTTGTCTGAACAAACTGGATTTCCGGATTCTAATCGTCTCTTATTGATAAAAACCCCTGACGGAACATAGCGTCATCAAAAGTAAACTAAAGTGCATCGACAGCGTCAAGTTTCTGAAGATGCCCTTTGCGATAGAAGACGAAACGTTAAACACTTTTGACGTAACCATGATCCGTCATGGGGATCGAGTCAATAACACACGATTAGAATCCGGAAATTCAGTTTCTTCGACAAAGATAAAACAGTTAGTTGTGTATAAATTAGAGTGTGGGTCATGCACGAAATTTCCCTTTGGAAAGATTGGGCGGTTTTTCGGTAAACGAATTAATGAACATCAGTAAGACATTTAAACAATTAAAAAACTATTGTGATTATGCATCACATCTAACCACGAAAAAACATTTTTTACAATCTTACATACTGAAAGTAAACCTTAACCTCCTCGAAAATATGGAAATTAATAAATATAGGAGTAATAGTAGTACTACTGAGTGACAAAATAGAGTTAAATAATTCCCTTCACTTTCTACCCTAGTTTCAATCACTTCAATGTATGTATAAGTAGAAGTGCTATCTGTCCAACAGGTTTAAGAGCAGTGTAGCTTCTGAGGAAGCCACAAAGTAGCGAAACGGTCGTTAAGGTAACAAGAGTTTATGAAATCTATAAGCAAATGATTTTAGAATCCTCCATGTGGAAAATGCCACCCGAGTCGAATACAAGGGTGGAAACCACACGAAGGATAGTAAAATCATTTTCTAATAACGATTATTTTAATAATTCGTTGGTTATTAAAAACCAAAAAGGACTTCACGTATTGATAGACCCTGCTTCTATTTCATTTAGTTTTATTAATGATCTTACCTACTCCAATTTTATTGTACAGTTCGGGCATGTGTAACTCGGTCTTCTCCCTACAAAACATGTTGTATTCCGTCTGTTCTACGATCGGTGTTACACAATTGAATTGTCGACAGTTAGTATAGGCCTCCATTATTTCCACGGGGGACCACCTTGCAGTGCCCCAATACATCACCCATCCTTGCGAAATTATATAATGCATAGCTCTGACGACCTCTGTCAACATAAACAAAAGGATATCTAAGAAAAAAACAAGCAACAAATTCCTTTAACAGTAACGTATTGTTGATGTTGGATATTAAAATTTTAATTACTGCAGAAAAGTTACCTTCCATTGGGCACATAGAATCGGCCTTATGAATTATGACGATATCGATGTAAGGTAACTGTAATCTCATCAAGCTCGCTCTAACGCTTTCGACTATGTGCTTTCGAGATAATCCTTTTTCTTCTGATCTACAAGAAAAAGAGATGGTTAATTAGGTGGTCATGGGGCATCCTATAGATTATTCAACATGGAAATCCAATCCAAAGCATATCTACAGGGTGTTTCAAGCATAACTAATCATATTTCAAATCTAATTTCGGAACTTCAAAAGAACAAAATGTTTGCGATGAAGATATGCCCAAATGCGACAGTCTTAACAGTTACTATTAACGACAACAACCAGTTATTAAGTTAGTTAGTTAGTTAGTTAGTACTAAGAACTAGTGCTCAAAACTAGCCATAACAATCGTTCATAACTCGCTCGATATGTTCTCCTAAACATTTAATTCTCGATTTCAAAGATAATACTAGGCCAAAGATTTCGACAGCTACAACTTTTAAACGAAATTGACTTTGACTTTTCGCAGCCCGTAGCTGGAGAACGGTAGGACTTTTCGGAAAAATTCTTTCACAGACGGATGCCCCGGCTCAGTGCGAACATTATAGGACATGTGCGGTCGAAATCTGTGCCGATCCAAAATTCAAAATTTTCAAAATTTTTAATATTTTATTTTCTTTCGAGTTCACGACGATCCGGGCCATCCGTTAGTGCAAGAATTTTTGCGCTATCTCTTATAGTTCGTCAGATATGTTCTCCTAAACATTTAATTCTCGATTTCAAAAATAACACTAGGTGAAAGCTTTCGACAGCTATAACTTTTAAACGAAATCTCGTAGGTAGGCGCTTTTATAATCCACCCAGAGCGCAGTATCTCTAGAAAATTTTGATAGCACTTCCATAGATTTCGGACCATCCAGTCGGAAGTTAAAGGTCTTCCTGTGGACTCAGAAAAACGCCAAAAATGAAAATANATTCCATGTCTGCTCCATTTTTTCTGTGATTGCTGGAGCTTTGCATAGCCAAACAAGCATTTTACGGTAAATTGTTATAGCTGCTTGAATTGCCCTTTTCTGAACTGCAATATTGCTATCAGACAATAACAAATGAACTGTAACCATAACATCTACAAGGTACTGTTCGTCTAACTTGCTACAAATCAGTTAAAATAGCAATAATTTACACATTGTAACTGCCACAAACCTACCATACTTCTTCTATAAAACCCATTAATGTTTTTTTAACATCTGCACTCTTATCAGTAACAAAATTGAGAATATTTTGTAAAAATTCACGTAACAAAAAAGGTGTTTTTCTAACTAAAAATTCTTGAAGTTTCTGTAATATCTCAACCTTTTCTTTAGGATTTGACGATACAGCGGAGATATTTAACCATTGTGTAATCTTAAAAATAAGAAAACAAGAATTAACACGAGGCCAAAGCTTTTGAGAGCTATAACTTTTAAACGAAATTTCATAGGTGGGCGCTTTTATAATCCACGCAGAGCACAGTATCGCTAGAAAAAATTTTTAATTTTTTATAGTTTCCAATTTCAAAACAGATGCTTGATTTATTTAGAAGGTTTTGTGACTATTTCATGTGTCTGAAAAAACTCATTTTTAGTTAAAGAAATGGAATAATGCCGACCGACAGGTTGATTTCGGAAATTGTGTTGTTTAATAAAACGGCAAAATGCTTAGTAGTAAAAGGTTACTCTCAAAAAAAATTTATATATAGTGCTGAATTCAGATTTTATTTGTCAAGTTAAACCTGGAAGACCATATAGAAGGGACTTTTCGACTCTTTTATGAATGATGTAATTTCAATTCTGTGCAAGAAGCANTAAATAATTGCTCTTCCGACGCAGCTTCCAAAAGCAAACAATGAACAGATTCATTTTTGAGGCACCAGGCAGTACATAACTGAGCAACCGAACATCCCAATTTTTCCGACAGGATACTCAATTCCTGAAGTTTTTCCGAAACTTTCCTACCCTTGTCTAATTGATTTCGATCTTTAGACCAATTCCAACTCTACAAAAAGATCATCAACACACATTTATTAATCACTTCAACATAATATAAATATTATTATAGACCCTTAAAATACCTCTTTATTAATTGCTGCTTCATCTTCTGTCCAAGAAAATGAAGTGTTTTTATTTTTAAAATTGTACCGCGAGAAGAAATTACTTCTGTCGTCTCTATCCATTGAAGAAATCATGGATGTCGTACCCCATGTCATTGCTCCTGAAAATGGTAAATAAATATCATGTACACCCCAAAATATCAATAGCTTTTTTATCTAGGCAGATATCACCTACATTACCGTTTGTTTAAACTTATTCGTAATTTTACCAATTACATTCGCATTTGCCTTGCAAAAACCAATTACAGTTCCTTTTCCAAATTTACTTAAAATCTCTATTAATTTTCACAAAACTTACATTAAAACTCTTAGCAATTAGTTCTATTTACTAATATTTAATCAGTATCTATAATTAATATTAATATAATTAATAGTGTTTTAATAAATAAATTAATTCTATCGTTGTGAATTACTTCTCATAAAATTAACGCTAATTATCCAAAGAAATGATGGATGAGAAGAGAACTGTGATCGATCAACCAAAAAAGAAAAATTAATGAGAAATTGTGGTGCTAAAAGGTTTTCACTCTGCTAGTGCCCCTTGAAGAAGCGAATGGGAACTTCTGTGTTGTGCAATTTGTTTAGTGCAATTCTTAAGCTTTAGTGTACTGACTTTTTCACTGCAACATGTATCGATTTCAATTTTGAAAAATTAAAGCTTGAAGTTAAAACATTATCCCAGTTATTCAGTTAGTACGCATACGTACCAGTAGGACGTTATCGGGTGAGTCACAAGAAAATTACGAAATTTTATCTTAATTTTTTTTTTTTTGAAAGCTTAATTTTTAGAACGTTTGTTCAGTTTATTAAATTTATTTTATTGGAAAATCATCCAAATCAGTATGTTATTGTATTACAATAACAAACATTTTTGATTTTTTCTACAAAAACAAAATACAGGGAACTCAGTTTAGTCATCTGCTTTTAATTTCAATAACCATGTATCAATTACAACCCAATGTTTCAAAGATATTTAAAGAGACATCTCGCAATTTACCAATGTGAAATTAAGCAGGAAGAAAAGATTGCTGTTTAGTAATCTATAAATTAAAGTTGAGTTTTAACTGATTTCTTCGAGGTATTAGTTCACAAGAATTAACTTTTTTAAATTTCTTTTTTATTCAACCCTGTTCACAAAGGCAATAAACGAAGAAAATAAGAAATGATTTCTCCTGTATGAGTATATACACTAAAATACAAATAAAGAAACACAAAAAGTTTGTGAAAATCTTTCTTTATTCATATGTAAACATGGATTTTAATCATGTATTCAATAACAATTTTTAGAACTTACCTCAGATGGAATACATGCAAACCAATTTTTCCTTTACTTACCTAGCTATCAGAGCACTAGGATTTATACGAGGTAGTTTTAGGAAAAAATAAATTATTAAAACTGTTTATCAATGCAAACATGATAGCAAATAGACAACAAAAACAGAGAAAGATTTACAACAACTTTGGTCTTTATGAAACTGTTGGTGAAATTCTGTTAGGGTAAGAAGGTAAAATAATAGTTAAGATTGAGCTTATATCAATTCGTTTATTTTGTAATTATTGATGAATACTTTGCGTTATCTAAGTAAAATCACTATCGTTAATTTACTCGTAAGACTCAAGAAAGAGTTATACACAGGATTTATTGTTATCTAACTTTTTTCTTCGTTCGTTGGCCGAAGGAAATAGACGCATTATTATTATTATTATTAAGATTTCTTTTCGGAATACGGTTTGAAAATGCATTTAGGTCCCTCTTCCGAGCTGTACGTCCACTTCATCTTGCCCTTTGGCAAGTTCAAATCGGATTTTGCGATTTTACGAGTTGCAGAGAACTCGGACCCTTTTTGTCACTGCAGTTCACAAAACGGAATTCTTTGGCTAACTTTGTATTCCATTTCGTTACTTTCAAAATCTTCTTCTTTCGGACTCTCGACGTTGCTACAGCCCTCAGCCACCGCACTATAAGAAAAAAGAACAAACAAAATTACATCTTTTGTTGTTGGTGTTTGAGATTCAAAAAATGCACCATTCTTTTATAAAATACTAATAAATTATCTGTATATAGTTGTTTCAAAACTGAATTGAATCGTACAGAGATCCAAGAAAAATATTACTATAAAGATAAGGTAAAGTTAAGGATAAAAAAGGAATTTTATCGTAGCTACCAACAACCGACATTTCACCTTTCGGTAGAAGTCTTCTTGAACGTATTTTTGTACCTTGAAGGGGCAAAATACCAAAATGTGAAACGTCGGTTATTGGTTGCTTCAAAAAATCCTTTTTACCCCTAAGTTGACTTTAATTTTTACAATTATATCTCTGAAAAAGTTGAATTAAAAATTACTTACAGTACGTGA
>NW_020438915.1:957548-975761 GCF_000699045.2 Agrilus planipennis | reverse complement strand
GGTCTGTATCAGACGTCATGCTGCGGAGCTATGAATTTTCAAACGCGCCCATGCTCGTGAGCGCAAAATTTTCAAATTTGACCTTTCGAAGCCCGTAGCTGGAGAACGGTAGGACTTATCGGAAAAATTCTTTCACAGACGGATGCCCCGGCTCAGTGCGAACATTATAGGACATGTGCGGTCGAAATCTGTGCCGATCCAAAATTCAAAATTTTCAAAATTTTTAATATTTTATTTTCTTTCGAGTTCACGACGATCCGGGCCATCCGTTAGTGCAAGAATTTTTGCGCTATCTCTTATAGTTCGTCAGATATGTTCTCCTAAACATTTAATTCTCGATTTCAAAAATAACACTAGGTGAAAGCTTTCGACAGCTATAACTTTTAAACGAAATCTCGTAGGTAGGCGCTTTTATAATCCACCCAGAGCGCAGTATCTCTAGAAAATTTTGATAGCACTTCCATAGATTTCGGACCATCCAGTCGGAAGTTAAAGGTCTTCCTGTGGACTCAGAAAAACGCCAAAAATGAAAATAGGGAAAATTGCGTGAATTTCGTCGGCTCTAACGCAGACCAGGAATGAGACAGTTCTGAACTGTTTTCGTCAAAAACTTCTCATACTTTTTGGGCTTCGAAGGAGCCACGTTTGGTATGTATGAAACGTCATGCTGCGGAGCTATGAATTTTCAAACGCGGCCATGTTCGTGAGCGCAACATTTTCAAATTTGACTTTTCGCAGCCCGTGGCTGGAGAACGGTAGGACTTTTCGGAAAAATTCTTTCACAGACGGATGACCCGGCTCAGTAGACACATTAGAAGACATGTTCGGTCGAAATCTGTGCCGATCAGAAATTCAAAATTTTCAAAATTTTTAAAATTTTATTTTCTTTCGAAATTAGGTTTTTCCTGTTCGCGACGATGCGGGCCGTCCATTGATGCCAGAATTTTTGCGCTATCTCTAATAGTTCGCCAGATATGTTCTCCTAAACATTTAATTCTCGATTTCAAAAATAACACTAGGCCAAAGCTTTTGAGAGCTATAACTTTTAAACGAAATCTCATAGGTGGGCGCTTTTATAATCCACGCAGAGCACAGTATCGCTAGAAAAAATTTTTAATTTTTTATAGTTTCCAATTTCAAAACAGATGCTTGATTTATTTAGAAGGTTTTGTGACTATTTCATGTGTCTGAAAAAACTCATTTTTAGTTAAAGAAATGGAATAATGCCGACCGACAGGTTGATTTCGGAAATTGTGTTGTTTAATAAAACGGCAAAATGCTTAGTAGTAAAAGGTTACTCTCAAAAAAAATTTATATATAGTGCTGAATTCAGATTTTATTTGTCAAGTTAAACCTGGAAGACCATATAGAAGGGACTTTTCGACTCTTTTATGAATGATGTAATTTCAATTCTGTGCAAGAAGCATCTGAGGCATTTTTTCAAGAAGATTAATAATATAATTAGAGAGATTAGGCACACTAAGTAGTGAGTAAGGTGATTTATTTCTAGCTAAACTTTAATAGGTGTTACCTGGTGCTCCAATATATCTTAGTTACAATAATATAACTAGATCTCTTCCACATTTTCCGCGAAAGAATTCGTCCCAATTCAAGTTCAGAACCAGATCCTAAAACAATACCACTCGGTAATAATTCAATGACTCTATAACTGCAATTTGATTTATTACCAGAATGAGCTTCTGAAAGATCAAAAACGTTTATCCCATTATTCATCGCCATGGTGATTATCTCCTCAATTTTTTCACTGGTCAGACCTGACCCAAAAAGCGACCAAGTACCTTTAAAAAGTAATTAATGTGTAGGGCAAAATTTAAAGAAGGAATATCACATTAGAATAAGGTATCATAAATTATGAAACGACTTTGCAATTCCAGAAAATAGGCAAGCTTTTTGGTTTTCTTCTTTTAATTGGACGTTTTAATAATCAGATAGTAGCAGAAATCTACGATTTGATTGCAAAACAAAAGCACTCTTTTTTCCTTTTTCAGTCAATAATATCTTTTGAGTTAACCGCTTAATAAAGTTGAATTTTAACAAGTCCCTAGTTTTTAAACGTTTAGATCAGTCGCCTTTATGGTATTTCAATTATCTTTCTCCGTTTTTTACAATCTTATATGAAAAGTGAAATTTTTAACATTTCGTTGTTCTCTCTACCAATCAGTATCCTGAAAAGTGATTATTCGACTACATATAGTTTCTAGGAATAGATCGTCGTTAGGTGTTTGATCAGTTGCTCTTTTTGATAGTTTATGTTACTTACCTAGTCCAATGTTGGCGACTCTTAGGCCACTTTTTCCAAGATTTCGATACCGAAGTCCAGGTGGTAAGGATACTTGTTTAGTTAATTGGTAAGGATTCTCTGAAGAAGAATAAGACAGGCCACTTAAAAGAAGGCGTTCCTTACTTTCAATCGGTCGACCAGATGCAACAGCACCAGCACTACCAGCGCTAAATTCTTCCATGCAATCCAAACTAGCTATTGGTGCTCTACATCTAAAAATATATGGTTTTTTCCTGTTTTTCGTGTCATAATCTATTTTCAGGGATTAAAATCCTAAGGACTCATAGTTGTTGACAAAAAATGGGTCGTCCTGACATTAAGTTCTATTATTATTAAGAAAAACTACAAGTAATAGTATTAGTAATTTCTACAAAAGGACACTATACTGTCCCTATTATAGGATTCCGACGTCCCACTGTTCTAACGGTCGCAATCCTTTATTACCTATTAATTAATTACTATATCAGTCTTTTAATTTTAACTAAAGAAATTCACTAATCGTATAATTACCTACCCAATCAATTTTTATACAGGCTTTTAAAAAGTAATGGAATAAAACCTAATTTTAAAAATAGTTTTTATAACTTTTTGTACGCTTTATCGTAAAGTGTAACAAAGCAACTATTGTATGGTAAGGGTGAAAAGGCCTAATGAGAAAAGCAATCATTAACAATGATAAATAATAAATCATCATCTATCAATATAGTTTATAATAGAAAACATCAACTCAACGTTATTTATTCATAACTGCATTGTACTTTATTGAAGACCTTGAATTGCATCAAACTCGGAAAACTATTATCACCAATAAAATCAATAGATAAATTATAATGCCATTACCTGGAAGCTTGGAAAACTGTAAAAACTGTTCATAAGACCATTAATACGATTAGGTAGGTGCAAAAGCTTCTTTAAAGTTTACAGAAAAAATGTGAAATATATGTGCATGCTAAATTTAAATAGAGTTGGATACGTAACTTTAGAGGAATTAATTTTTCTCAATTTCTTAAATTTAGAACAAAATTCCCCTTAACTTAAAAGTATAACATCAAGAGAACTGTTTCGTTTTTTGGTTATCAAAATTATTATTTCATTATAGTTAATCTATTATAAGGAAATTAAATACTTGTTATAAATAGTTTTTAATACATTTTTGAGTTAACATGAGAAATCAGGAAAAGTACTTATCACAATCCTTTTATCTAGGATGAAAAACTACCCCAATATTTTAGAAAATAAATGTGAATTCGCTCGACTTGTTGCCAACAAACTTTTCGCTATCGCGCTATTCGCTATTAAAAGCTGCATCAGCCTTGAATTCTTCCGTGTTTTATATCAATATATTTAAGAACATCAGACCAGTAGTTTCTAAACTAAATCGATTACCCCAAATGTTGCAAATAACCTGCTCTTATTTTTCCCAGAAAAAAATATGTTTGAGAAATAGGCGATCGACAAATATGCTAATGAAAGTGTACCAAACGTACTGCAGCAATGTGTTTATCATTGTCAGGATTGTTCAATGAGAAAATAGTTATGTTATAGGTAACTAATATGTGTAAAGAGTTAACTGCAGAACTACTATTTAGTGGACGCACGCAAATTGAATATTCAAGGAATAGTTTGCTATTAATAAAATACCAAATTAATAAAAACTAGAGCATTTTGGTATACGTAATACTAGATCTAAGTCCTAATTGCCCACAAATATGTAAAAGTTGCTACTCGTAGCTTAATTATAGACAGAATGTAAATACATCCCGAAATTTCGCAAAGCACAACTTTCAAATCTACATCTACCTGCAATAAATAGACCTAGATAAACGCATGTTGACCTAAATTTCGCCTGAAATATCGATTACACGGAAATTTTAAAAAAGAAAACATAACCGTACAATAGTAAGTGAACGAGTTTTTTATAAAATAAAAATAGTGGGATAAATGTTATAGATATTTATTAAAAACTACTAGATACTCTGTAAAAACGTAACATATAATATCGTAAATAAGAGCTTTTCAAATCACTCTTAAGTATTATTAATTTTTTTTTAAATTGTAAAAGCCCCAAATGTTCATTAACCACTAGAGCATTACCAAAATGTATACACACTTCATTGTAATTTAAAACTAAATCTATTGCTTCCTATTTGAAGCCCATTAAATAATATCTTTTACATAATAAAATAAACAATTTTACCTGTAACTTTAACTAAAATTGTAGAAATTTAATTAAAAACAAACCAAAAGATAACTACTAAATAAATGACTTTTTAACTAATGCTGAAATTTGCATATGTACGTACCTGTAAATGGTTACAGCTTTAGAGTCGTCCATATCATTATCATTATTGTTAGTGTCATTACTCGCAGGATTAAACAGTGCCATTCGTGACATCCTTAAGGACTTAGTCGCAACATATAAACGTGATCAAAAGAAACAACAAAAATTAATAAAAAAGTACACACAAACGTTCGAAACGTTGCTCGTCGCCAAAGGACGAAAATGAAATAAAAATGACGGCATATATACTAAATATATTAAAATAAATTTACATAGACAGCAAGTTATCGTGTTAAAAGTATTAAAACGTTTAAAATATTTAAGCGACACATCAACGTTATTATATACATATGTACACAGGACTTTTAAGGACCTGACGTCAATGCAGTACCACTGCCGAGAACCGACTGGCGACGGAATTTTACGAAAAGGATAATGGAAGGATATTCTCTAATTTTATGTACAAGGATCTCTCGCAAAATTGCAATCTCAATTGGAGCGCCCATTGCAAAAAGGGTTTTTAAGTCAAATTTCACTCAAAATATAATATTTGAAGGATATTTTTCTATGTAAAGGACTAATGTCCTGAGAAACCTAGTCCAGAGTTGGACAGAGCTTTGGTGGGTCCATTAAGGAGCAGTGTAATCAAACCCTTTTACGAATTTTAATCTAATCGTTTTCGAGGTCCTTATGGTTAGTTCTTCAAAAGCTAATTGTTTAAATAAGAACTTTAGGCTTATGCCTTGGAGCTTTTTTACTGAGAGCTTGGTCCACCTCTGCTCTACTTCATACGAATTAGCAATTCACAATTCCGCGCTGAAAGGTCTAAAGTCTGGACTTTTATTCAGAGAACTGATACTCCCGACAGTATGCATACGTAAATTTACATAAAACTCCAGTAAGGAATTTGAATGATCAGGATACCGTGGATAGAGAAGGTTAGAAATGAATTAGAAAGAGTAAGAGAACAGAGGACTCTATGAAAGTCAATAAGAAATACCTAGGCGAGATAGGTTAGTAGGACACCTTCTCACGCATGAAGGTCTAGTGAGAGACATATTAGAGGTAAAAACAGGAGTTAAGAGGAGTAGAGGTAGACCTAGATTAGATTACTGTTCGCAAAGGGTAGAGGTAGACCTAGATTAGATTACTGTTCGCAAATAGTTAAGGATATGGGTTGTTTTAGTTTTAGGGAAATGCGAAGATTAGCGCAGGATAGGAAAGAGTGGAGGTGCGTGCCCAACCAGTCTTAAGACTGACGACCTTATGATGATGATGATAAAGGAATTTGATAAACTTGCTAGCGTCAGCTGTTATTAAATGTTTTTCGTAATTATCTCAAAACATGGATTTTGCAAGGGGCGCTTCAATTTTTTTTAGAATCAAACGTTTTTCTTAATTATCTCATTATTATTGTTTGCGTCGGGGCTGTTTCCGACATTTTTCCCTTTTTGGGCATAAACTTTTGCTTACAAGATCATTTTTAACGCTACTTGCTAATTGTTACTTCTTTTTAAAATTTAATAAAGCAGTTTTGAAAGTAGATAAATTATGAATCTAAACATTCCAATAAAATTGTCTAAAATATTAAAATAATTGCCCCTTTTTTACTTATCATATATAATATCATAAACGATCGTTGTTCTATGTAATTATTATAGTTTTTAATACATTTTTGAGTTAACATGAGAAATCAGGAAAAGTACTTATCACAATCCTTTTATCTAGGATGAAAAACTACCCCAATATTTTAGAAAATAAATGTGAATTCGCTCGACTTGTTGCCAACAAACTTTTCGCTATCGCGCTATTCGCTATTAAAAGCTGCATCAGCCTTGAATTCTTCCGTGTTTTATATCAATATATTTAAGAACATCAGACCAGTAGTTTCTAAACTAAATCGATTACCCCAAATGTTGCAAATAACCTGCTCTTATTTTTCCCAGAAAAAAATATGTTTGAGAAATAGGCGATCGACAAATATGCTAATGAAAGTGTACCAAACGTACTGCAGCAATGTGTTTATCATTGTCAGGATTGTTCAATGAGAAAATAGTTATGTTATAGGTAACTAATATGTGTAAAGAGTTAACTGCAGAACTACTATTTAGTGGACGCACGCAAATTGAATATTCAAGGAATAGTTTGCTATTAATAAAATACCAAATTAATAAAAACTAGAGCATTTTGGTATACGTAATACTAGATCTAAGTCCTAATTGCCCACAAATATGTAAAAGTTGCTACTCGTAGCTTAATTATAGACAGAATGTAAATACATCCCGAAATTTCGCAAAGCACAACTTTCAAATCTACATCTACCTGCAATAAATAGACCTAGATAAACGCATGTTGACCTAAATTTCGCCTGAAATATCGATTACACGGAAATTTTAAAAAAGAAAACATAACCGTACAATAGTAAGTGAACGAGTTTTTTATAAAATAAAAATAGTGGGATAAATGTTATAGATATTTATTAAAAACTACTAGATACTCTGTAAAAACGTAACATATAATATCGTAAATAAGAGCTTTTCAAATCACTCTTAAGTATTATTAATTTTTTTTTAAATTGTAAAAGCCCCAAATGTTCATTAACCACTAGAGCATTACCAAAATGTATACACACTTCATTGTAATTTAAAACTAAATCTATTGCTTCCTATTTGAAGCCCATTAAATAATATCTTTTACATAATAAAATAAACAATTTTACCTGTAACTTTAACTAAAATTGTAGAAATTTAATTAAAAACAAACCAAAAGATAACTACTAAATAAATGACTTTTTAACTAATGCTGAAATTTGCATATGTACGTACCTGTAAATGGTTACAGCTTTAGAGTCGTCCATATCATTATCATTATTGTTAGTGTCATTACTCGCAGGATTAAACAGTGCCATTCGTGACATCCTTAAGGACTTAGTCGCAACATATAAACGTGATCAAAAGAAACAACAAAAATTAATAAAAAAGTACACACAAACGTTCGAAACGTTGCTCGTCGCCAAAGGACGAAAATGAAATAAAAATGACGGCATATATACTAAATATATTAAAATAAATTTACATAGACAGCAAGTTATCGTGTTAAAAGTATTAAAACGTTTAAAATATTTAAGCGACACATCAACGTTATTATATACATATGTACACAGGACTTTTAAGGACCTGACGTCAATGCAGTACCACTGCCGAGAACCGACTGGCGACGGAATTTTACGAAAAGGATAATGGAAGGATATTCTCTAATTTTATGTACAAGGATCTCTCGCAAAATTGCAATCTCAATTGGAGCGCCCATTGCAAAAAGGGTTTTTAAGTCAAATTTCACTCAAAATATAATATTTGAAGGATATTTTTCTATGTAAAGGACTAATGTCCTGAGAAACCTAGTCCANTCACAAACGAATTTTTCATTGACTTTCGTACAGAAATGAAACAAATTATGATTGTAAATAATATATCATTTTTATTAATAAGGTACAAGTTGTTGCCTGCACAAATATTTTTATTTCAATTCGACAATTAAAAAAATATTAGCATTAATAAATTAAGGCAATTGTTTATTCCATCCCTGGTGGCAAAGGCTCATTGAGATTAGAACTACTTTCAATCTGAAAAATAAATTAATATTCCAATAAACATTAACGCCTTATATTAAATAATATTCTTATTACCGTTTTCGTAGTTACAATTTCATTTGGAACAGAAGTTTGTTGCTGTTGTTGTTGTTGCTGCTGTTGTTGTTGCTGTTGTTGTTGTTGCTGTTGTTGTTGCTGCTGTTGTTGTTGCTGCTGTTGTTGTTGTTGTTGTGAACCAAAAATAACTTCTTGTATCGCTGAAGGTATATGAGCCCTTTGGCTTTCAGAAAAACTGGTCAGATGTTGTTTTAAAGGCTCGTGCAGTTCAGGACACATACTCAAAGCCTCAGACAATTGAGGGCCCGGTAACTGAAGAAGAACTGTAAAACTTTGCGGCTTCGTCCTTTGGCAACACTTTATAAAACCTTCCCAAACAACCTTTTGCTTCCATACCTGCAAAAATGTTAAAGACAAAAAATTTAACAATTTTCAACAAACACACGCTAAATCAAAAGATTCAAAGTTACTCGTTTAACTGATAAATACTTTTATTTACTTGTTTTAAAATGAGTCTTTGCAATATATTCATAACGAATCCTGAAAGTCTTGGATAAGAGCTTAGAGCTTGTATAACGGTCCTCATTAAAAGCGTGGGAAGGGGAGTTTGCTCCATCAATTGCTGTAAAACGACTGCTAAAACTTCTTGGGTAAACACCTCAAAACAAATCAAATTTTAAGTAAAACTGCCATGCAATAATTCTAAGTTTGTTTTACTTGTTTTTCGCTCAGACACAGAGAAGTTGCTTTCATAACGGTCTTTAGATCTGCTTTAGATGTATCTATTAAATGCAAAGAAACCAATAATTCGGTAGGACTAATAGGACTATCACCATGTGTACCTAATAAACGATTAAAAACTTCGCGAACAACTACAGGATTTAATTTTATTAATTTAGGAAGTGCAGCAATAACCTGAAAATAAATTAAAAGTATTTTAATGTTTACATTACTAAGTATTGAAACAGTCAGTTTCTGTTTTCAAAATTTTAATTTGTTATTCAGAATTCAATTTCTGTTCGGCAATATTAAAAAATAATAAGAAGTTAAAATTCCTCTTACTTCCTTCTTTGTGAGGCCATTTAGAACAGGTATAAGGAATCTGACGTCAGAAACTCGTGTCTGATACAATCTCCTTACAATCTGTACAAGTTGAACACTTGGGGGACNTAAACTTTCATTATCCTTTTCGTACACTTTAAATAACTCAAATAAATTCATCAGGCAACTTTAGCTTTTAATGTCAAGGAAAATTAAACAATATTTACAATTATTAATAACACTTTTTCAACCTAAAATTCTAGTTGTTAATCCCAAAAAAAGTAGTTTTTTTCGATTGTGCTGAAACTTTTAGACAATACCTCATATATGCCTCGGGAAAATGCAATACTGCGCTAGCGTGTAATTATTTATGAACGCAATATATGCGTGAGTGAAACTGATTTTTCTTGATACTTAAAAATGAATAGAGTTATCTAGAAATGATTTAAACAAAATACAAAAACCTAAAATTGCGTATAAAAACATCCTAATTTTCTAACTGGGTTTTTAAAGTTTTAGTCATAATATGCTTTTAAATATAATCTATTTTTCTATTTACATAGTAATATACGATGTTTTTCATTCCTTATAATTCTTATTTATATCTAAATAATATAATTTTTACCTACAGTCAATTCTCAGTTATTCTTGTTTTAAGAAATTTTATTGATGTAATAGTAGTACCATAAAATTGTTGGTCCAATAAATAAGAGGCAGATAATTTTAATTTACTTTGGAGTGTGTAATACAGTACAAATTGTTTTGAATTAAGTATAATTTAAAATTTAATGATTTAAATTCAGTTTAAATTCAATAACGTCCAAATGAATTATTTTAGTCTAATTTATGTAAAAACAATTAGAAACCCCATTCAACAAAATTTTTAGTTACCTAGTTCATAATAAAGTTTTCTTATTATAAGTACTTTTCTGATGCAGCATTTCAAATTTAATTATTAGAACTAAATTACTTATACAGTTAATTGCAATGCAAAGGTCGTATATATCAAATTAACGGTTTCGGTATTCTATGTTCATTAAAAAGAGTGCGGGAAGATCGGTCTAGTATCTTGTACACACTAGTGGCGGATTATTGACCTGTTATTTTACTTACTATTCGGTAAAATTAATAAACTGACACAATTGATCTAATTTCGGCTGTGAAGAATTTGTTTAATCACTTTCTTTGTGTAAAAATTGTTTGAAAAATTAAATTCAAAGGAATTGTTTGTAAATAGGTATACAACACATCGTACACTTCAGCATAAGAAATTGCTGATACTATGTAATACTACTTAGCCCTGTGCTATCAGCACTCATAATTTCTTTTGTATATATTATTATCAGTAGTCAATAAGGAAATGTTTTTAATACATAAATGTTAATTCAAATGCAGATTTTCCAAGAATTCGTTATAAATTAAAGTCATATTGCAATAAAATAAGTTACTTGTCTAGATTATAAAATTAAATAACCGAAATAAATAAAATTGTATATATGCATATTTATAGTATAAGAAAATAGTTAAAAACTTTGGGTTATTAAAAAACGAGAATTAAGACGTAAAGTAAAAACCATTTATTGCTTTATTTGTTAACATGCTTAAATTTATATATTTTATTTTTTGAGCTTTGCTTGTCCCTTAATGTCTTCTTCTTCCTTTTTTGAATGTTTTTGTTGTCGGTTTTCTTTCTCCCTTTTTCGTCACTTTTATAATNTGAAAAATAAATTAATATTCCAATAAACATTAACGCCTTATATTAAATAATATTCTTATTACCGTTTTCGTAGTTACAATTTCATTTGGAACAGAAGTTTGTTGCTGTTGTTGTTGTTGCTGCTGTTGTTGTTGCTGTTGTTGTTGTTGCTGTTGTTGTTGCTGCTGTTGTTGTTGCTGCTGTTGTTGTTGTTGTTGTGAACCAAAAATAACTTCTTGTATCGCTGAAGGTATATGAGCCCTTTGGCTTTCAGAAAAACTGGTCAGATGTTGTTTTAAAGGCTCGTGCAGTTCAGGACACATACTCAAAGCCTCAGACAATTGAGGGCCCGGTAACTGAAGAAGAACTGTAAAACTTTGCGGCTTCGTCCTTTGGCAACACTTTATAAAACCTTCCCAAACAACCTTTTGCTTCCATACCTGCAAAAATGTTAAAGACAAAAAATTTAACAATTTTCAACAAACACACGCTAAATCAAAAGATTCAAAGTTACTCGTTTAACTGATAAATACTTTTATTTACTTGTTTTAAAATGAGTCTTTGCAATATATTCATAACGAATCCTGAAAGTCTTGGATAAGAGCTTAGAGCTTGTATAACGGTCCTCATTAAAAGCGTGGGAAGGGGAGTTTGCTCCATCAATTGCTGTAAAACGACTGCTAAAACTTCTTGGGTAAACACCTCAAAACAAATCAAATTTTAAGTAAAACTGCCATGCAATAATTCTAAGTTTGTTTTACTTGTTTTTCGCTCAGACACAGAGAAGTTGCTTTCATAACGGTCTTTAGATCTGCTTTAGATGTATCTATTAAATGCAAAGAAACCAATAATTCGGTAGGACTAATAGGACTATCACCATGTGTACCTAATAAACGATTAAAAACTTCGCGAACAACTACAGGATTTAATTTTATTAATTTAGGAAGTGCAGCAATAACCTGAAAATAAATTAAAAGTATTTTAATGTTTACATTACTAAGTATTGAAACAGTCAGTTTCTGTTTTCAAAATTTTAATTTGTTATTCAGAATTCAATTTCTGTTCGGCAATATTAAAAAATAATAAGAAGTTAAAATTCCTCTTACTTCCTTCTTTGTGAGGCCATTTAGAACAGGTATAAGGAATCTGACGTCAGAAACTCGTGTCTGATACAATCTCCTTACAATCTGTACAAGTTGAACACTTGGGGGACCCTTATCAGTCAATATATGAATAACTCTCGTAACCAAAGTTTCAGAACCTTTAGGACACTCTTCAATAAGCTTCAATAATTCCTGACATTCCATTCCCATATCTCTTATAGGATTTTCTAGCAACCTTAATATTGCCCTTTTAACATCTGCATTTGTTTGGATATAAATTTTCGTCAAGTCTCCTATAAGGACCTCGTTGTGAGGTAAAATTTTAATATACGGCATTAAGCAAGCTTTCACTAAATCCTCATTCCACATTTCTAATTTCACAGGTCTTCCTTGGCCCTCCCCGAAAAGTTTGTCAGGGGGATGTGAGGAACTCAAATAGTCCAAGTGAGCTTTTGCAAATTCTTCAATAGGATCTTTTAGTTTAGAGTTTATGTAAAGATCTAAAATATGCTTAAGGGACACGTCGCGGACGGTACCATATTCGTGGGTCGTTAGAGAAAGAAGAGCCTTTAAAAAGGGCACTTGTTTAGGGGGTTTTCGTAAAATCAAATCGTGCAATAAACCGGCAGCCCATGCACAGTGAGTTTCATCACGACAAACTGAACAAAGAATATCCAAAATTTCATCTGTTATCAAAGGCCCTTCCAAAAATAACCGGGATAATACTAATGCATCTGTCATTGAAGATGTCACAAATGCTTTAATAAGATTGTTGTAACCCTGCTCGGGTCGTGTACCCCGTCTCAAGGGGGGAAGTCTTGAAAAGCCCTGAAAATAAAAATAATATATTTTTGACTAATTAAACAATACTTTCGTGAATTTATTAATATTCAACTAAAGTGAGTCACCCAACTCTAAATCTATATAAATTAATTTTATACTTCAAAATTTCGATTTAATTAATAACGTACCTGCATAATACTGTACTCTTCATACAACCATGATAATGCTAAGTCCAGATGAGCTCGTAAGTCTGAGAGGAGAAAACTTAAAATTGTCTCCCAAACAGTTTGAGTGAAGGAAGTCCCCATTGTAACGAGTACCTTCTGCCGTAATGGTCCTGCTTTATTTGTACCAGCTGTCAACACCCTTTGCACAGCGTTTAACATGAAATTTTCCTTCAAGTTCTTTTCCAAAGGTTTCGTAATTTCAGATAATTTCAAAATTTTTACTCTGGGTACTTTTATTCTCTCTTTTTTCTGAAGGAAGAAAGGTATTAGATGTGTAAAAAATAAAAATTTACTGAATTTACCTTTTCTTTTTCAACTTCTTCAGTTTCCATCTTATCATTCTTATTGTCTTCTTGAATGGTTTCTATGGGAGGAAGGCTTTTTATGATATCCCCACCAGGGCCCAAGTTACTTTTTAACAAATAATCACCAAGAAGAGTAATTAATGCTTTATACTGTCCTACCATTCCTGTGCTGGTGAATTCTTTATATTCTTTATCAAAAAATGAGGGTGCTGATTCGGGCAATTTCCCCAGAGTTAACAGCACTAATTCAATTATTTTTTCAGTATTTATCTTTTCACAAACGAATTTTTCATTGACTTCAACTGCTTGTTTCTTTAGGTTTTCATAAGTTTCCTTATCCATGAAATCGGCATCTAATCTTTGTCTTTTGGTATTTTGCATATATTCCATCTGAATTCTACGTTTCTCTCTTCGTACTTGGTCATCAATTTTTGGAATCATTTTTTGTATTTCTGCACTTGAAACACCTTTAACAAAATATGTTATCAAACATAAAAATTGTTAACTCTACTTTGAATTCCTTTTTACCTAATTCTATTAACATTGCAGAGATGCTGTCTATAAAATCATAACTTGCAGGGTTTTTTATAAGCCCCATAAGTTCTGATTTAAGTTTCTTTCGTACCGAATTAACTTGAGTACTGCTCAAAGTAGGAGGTAAATTTGAATGAAGCAATTCAATAGCACCTATAACTTTTGGCATGTATGAGGGTCGATTTTTGCCAATGTTTGCCAAAGCACCCAAGCAAGCAAACAGATTTGCACTACTGATATGTTGTGAACCAGTAAATTTTGACAAAAGTTCAAAAATATTACTAAAATTATGAAAACAATTACAAATAAGATGTTTTAATGCTTTATATATTCACATACTGTGCCTCTTCTTCAAGTTTTCTCCTTCTAATGATCTTCAAAGTTAAAGGAACATCTTCTAGAGAGAAACCGCTTTTATTCTCACTAGAATCTGGATAAGTTTGCAATAAAACTACACATTCTAGAAACTTTACAGCACTTGTTCTGACCCCATCATTGTCACTGTCTACTAAATTTGCAATTTCCACTTTTATAACATTTAGCTGATTCCATGTCTGCTCCATTTTTTCTGTGATTGCTGGAGCTTTGCATAGCCAAACAAGCATTTTACGGTAAATTGTTATAGCTGCTTGAATTGCCCTTTTCTGAACTGCAATATTGCTATCAGACAATAACAAATGAACTGTAACCATAACATCTACAAGGTACTGTTCGTCTAACTTGCTACAAATCAGTTAAAATAGCAATAATTTACACATTGTAACTGCCACAAACCTACCATACTTCTTCTATAAAACCCATTAATGTTTTTTTAACATCTGCACTCTTATCAGTAACAAAATTGAGAATATTTTGTAAAAATTCACGTAACAAAAAAGGTGTTTTTCTAACTAAAAATTCTTGAAGTTTCTGTAATATCTCAACCTTTTCTTTAGGATTTGACGATACAGCGGAGATATTTAACCATTGTGTAATCTTAAAAATAAGAAAACAAGATTATAATAGCAACTTGTTGGGTAGCAACTTTCCTACTATATCTCTATCCGGCATTTCCGCATTTATAAAGTTGTCTCTATCTTCTTCTGCCATTTTTTAGGGTACGAAGAAGTTAATTACTTATTGCAATAACTCCTTAAACGATTAAACAAGCTCCATTCTGCAATATAGTTAAAAATATAAAAATAATCTGCTCGTGTTACGCCGACACAATATCCTAACCTAAAATATCGAAAACATTTCATTGATTGTTTCAGCCATGTTTCTACAGGTTTATTGATCAATTCTGATTGGTTGATTAGTTTATTCATTAAAAAACGTTATATACGATGTTGCCATTCATAGTTATCATTGAATCATTAAATCATTCATAAATTAATGCAAATCTTTGATTTAACATGATTCGCTTTTTTAAATCAGAAAATATGAAAATTAAATAATTACTTTAAGTAACTACTTATTTCTTAAAATTATAATGTATTCATTCAAATCGAGAATCCACTTTTTATTTTCCTCTTTTAAATGCTTTTGAGTTCTGACAACATGTTGATTAATGAATTGCCTCCCTTCTGTCAACAAAATACTGGACTTGTTTTTATTATTGTTTTTGCTTATTCCTGTTTACAACTGGATAGTAAATAGTGGTTAATATAAGTGAAGTAATTTTATCCCAGTATTATAATAACAAAAGTAGAATATAAATAGGAGCCGTTAGCAATTAATAAATGGGCCAAATTATAAGACTCACATATTGAGATACATATGTAAGAAATGTAAAATTATCTTACTACAAATATATTATAACAATGAATCCGGAATACACTGAAATGATTGCTGCTATAGCAATTGGAGTGCTATCAGCAATTTTTCTGAGTGCATTTATAGTGTTAATATTAATCTGCCGAAGACAAAAATTATACTACAAATCAAAACTTTGTGAAAATGATGACTTCTCAACAAGGTATCAACAAAATAAGTAGGAATATATTTGTCTTTCATTACAAACGCATTTTAGACCAGAGGTGATGCTTATTGAACCAGAAAAACCAGAAATTTTGTTAAATGAAGTAACATTGAATCCTAATCTGGAACAAATTCTAACTGATGAGCAATGGGTAGATGATGCAACAGGACTAATTCCTCATTGCCTATCAATTTTAAAAACATGTCGTTTTTTGACTGAAAGACTAACAGCCCTGGCTATGAGACCCATGAATTCTAATGGAACTGGGTTATCACAAATCATTGATGTAAGATGATTCATTTTTATAAATCAAGAGGCATGAGAATTGAAAATTTTAGTGTGCAAAGAGAATATCAAGTCGTGTTGATGATGTAGTAAGGAGCATGTATCCCCCCTTAGATCCAAGACTGTTGGAAGCAAGAACAGCAGCTCTCACACTTGCTGTAACTCAACTTGCCCTTATAACTAGATATGAATGTGGTCAAAAGGAAAAGAATTTATCATGGATTGATAAATCATTGGCTCAAATGGATGGACATGTTTTGGTATACTTGAAAAAATTTTGGTAATTTTGTGAAAATCATATCAACTGAAAACAATAATTTTAGGTTCTCAGAGAAGCTGCTCTTACACAGGAAGCTTCAAATAAAATCCAGAATGCCACAAATACTTTATTAGCTTAGGAAATATGATGACAATTCAACATATGAATCTCATTTTATCATTTATTGAATTTATTTTGATATGATATACTCTACATATTACTACACTTATTATACTTTCGGGTTTCAAATAAATGTAACTTTACCAAAACTTTTTTAAAAATACTAGAAATGCCCAGTGAACAGTAACATATACTTTTGGTGTGGCTTGAGACACATTTCAAAAATATTCAATATCTTGAGGTTGTATGAACAGTTCTTCAAGAGCCATAGGGCTCAATATAACCTCAAAATAATGTAAACAAATCAAGCCAAATTTAAAAAGAATGTTGGTGATGATAAATAAATAGTAATAGTGAACCATGCACCCAAACAAAGTAAAAAAATATTTTTACTTTGTGATATGTGCAGTTGTAGTGTCGTACATGTCTGGCCTATTTCTTTACATACTAGAAGAAGATTATAGCAAAGACTTTAAATACCCATTTGATGTTGATATAAACTTATTAGTTAATCAGCTAAGACAGAAAGAAGTACCAGATGTAGCACCAATTAATACTTACAACTATGATTATATTTATTCGTGTTCTCAGAAGTGCAAACTAGAGGATCCTCTTTATACGCAGGGAATAAGATTAGTATACTTAATTAAGTCAGCTCCACATAATAATAATAAAAGACTAGCAATCAGGAACAGTTGGGGATTTGAAAGACGATTTAGTGATGTTGAAATAAAAACAGTATTCCTCTTGGGCATAACTAGTAATGAAATTCTTCAAAGGAAAATAAAAGAAGAGTCTTCAACCTTCAATGACATTATCCAAGCCAATTATATTGACTCCTATTTCAATAACACAGTTAAAACCATGATGGGATTCAAATGGGCAATAACTTACTGCAATGAATCAAAGTTTTATATGTTTGTTGATGATGATTATTATGTATCAACCAAAAATGTTCTCAGATTTGTAAGGAATCCAGCAAATTATCCTCAATATTTGAAAGAATACCTCCAAACTTTACCAAAAGTCAAACTACCCTTTATCAGAAGAAAAAGACAAAATATAAACTTTGAGTTACCAGAAGATGTTAAACTATATGCAGGATATGTGATTGTGTCAAAACCTCAAAGGTTCATAACAAGCAAATGGTATGTAAGTTTAGAGGAATACCCATACAACAAATGGCCTCCCTATGTCACTGCTGGAGCTTATGTTCTATCAAGAGAAGCACTTTTACAAATGTACTATGCCAGCTTCTACACTAAACATTTTAGATTTGATGATATTTATCTTGCACTTGTAGCTAAAAAAGTAGATATTGAACCCTTTCATTGTGATGAGTTCCACTTTTATAGAAAAAAGTATGAACCTAAAGAATACCAATACACAATTGCATCACATGGGTTTAATAATCCAGAAGAGTTATTGCAAATATGGACAAATCAGAAAAGTTTAGGAAATGCATGATATTTTTCAACATTAAATGGAAATTATGTGATCTGAAAATAATAAGACTGTTTAAGAAAATAATTAAAAGCATATCACAGTTTTATAACACAGTTGCTGCATAACTTATGCAATAAAGCTGTAAACTACTAAATGCATTAATTTTATTTTATTAAAAAAATGTGAAGATATAATAGAAGCTGTATGTACAGCATTTAAAAGTCC
>NW_020438915.1:945885-955685 GCF_000699045.2 Agrilus planipennis | reverse complement strand
TTTTTTAGTACTATCATTTCAAATATACCCTTATACATATAATAATTTAATGTCTACACTTAAATATACTTATTAATATTGATTATTGACTGGCGAAAATTGAGGAAATGTATATAGAAAAGTAGTCTGATGTAAACGTCTGTTTAAAAAATCGCTATTTTGAGAAACATTTTGACAAGGACTGACAAAATTGACTGGAGAAAATTCGGGTGGGAAAAATACTTGCGGTGTTGCATAACTAGGAAGATAGGTGGGACGAAATGTGGGAGTTAGGGGTGTCACAGGACTCACATTAGGACTCATAAAACAAGGTGATTCAAAGTCGGAAGATTTACGTGGTAGTCCCACCATAGGGGGGTAAAGATTATGTGTAGAGAGGGGAAATTGGGGAGGATGCGGCATAACCGCTTGAATAGGGGGATGAATTATTAATATCGGGGAAGGAGCGTGATTTTGATGGTTTGCCGGGCAATCATCGAAATGTTTCATTTTAAAGATTTCGCTTAGTTTTACACCCACTGTATTAGGATCTGTAACAGCACCTTTTGATGTTAAATAATTGAACATTTCGAAATTTCCTGTAGCTGCAGCAAACATAATTGGTGTTATTTCTAGAAAAAAAGATTAATTGCACTAAGTGTGTCTTGCATCTGCACTTACTTAAATCATAGTATCATTAAAAAAATTTAAAATCTTTTTATAATATAAAATATATTTTTTCTTACCTGTTTTAATAGTTTCTGAATTAACATTGAACGTCTGATCGATTAAACACTGTACAATGGGTTTGTGATTAAACAAAATAGCGAGTGAAATTGGAGATAGAAAGCCTTCCATGCTTTTTCTTGTAACACCTCCGCGTAAAAGATGTTGCAAAATTAATACCACCAATTCTAATTTTCCACTCGCGATGGCCATGTGGAAAATACTGCATCCTTAAAACATTTTACATAAATACCACTCAGACAACGAGTTTTATTTGATATTTATATTGTTTAATTTTCAAAAGTAGCTTACCAAATTTATTTTTTCTTGTCGAATCAGCCAATTTTTCGATAAGAATTTTAACAATTTCGATGTGACCATGTCTAGCGGCCATCATTAAAGGTGTCCACCCTAAGTAATTTGTAATGTCAATCTTGTGTCCATTTTGCACTTCCTTCAATACCTCTTCAGTATCTCCCAATGCAGCGGCAAGATGTAACTTTGTATTTCTATCGAAGTCAATAAACACGGTTTTACTGTCTGTTGATATTAACGGTGATTTATTCTCTGAAGAATTGTCGGTCATTTTTTAAAAAATAGTCAAATTATTATACACGAACAAAAACGAATATTTTCACATCACATCACATAACGTTGTAAAGTAAGTGTCAAAGAAAAAGACAGCACAGTAAGTACCGTTATCTGCCCTTCACAAGTCCTACATTTTTTGGGACCCCAAGATGATGAAAAAAGGAAAGTAAAAAGAGTTTATAAAAAAGGGGAAAGTTTATTTGAGCAAATATATACAAACATTAATCTACTTTTAAAATTTAAAAATACTGTCATTATAAATGCATAACAGCCACACCGTTTGAATTATAAAACTATTTCATTTTTTCGATGCTCTTACAATAAAACTACTCAACAACTTTGTACATGGCAATTGTGTGTAATTAGATATTATTATAGACAGACTTATCACATCACAACACGTGTGTAAACTTACAAATAATAAATTTATACAAAAAAGTTTCTCAACTTTATTTAAATAAAAAAGTCGTTGAATAAAACAAATTAAAAAGGAACGAATTAAAAAATTAAAAAAATAAACAAATCAGTCACTGGACACATGGTGGTAAATGTACATACAAAATAAGTGATAAACGTTCACTTTTTAGTTAGAACTTCTGTTTCTGAACCAGAATCAAGATTAGCTTTAGCCTTTCGCAAAACTTGGCTTGTTTTGTGAATTTGTTTGCAAATCGTTTTTTCCACTTCCTTCTTACGCTTGTTGGCCAGTGTTAATTGGGTCACCGTCTCTTCTAAAGCCCTTCTCGTCCTCAGTAGTCGCTTCTTTAACTCTGAATTTTCATTCATCATCTCTTTAATTTTCATTATACAATTTTCATTATCTGTAACAGTAATTTAATGTTAATTTTCTCAAAAAATAAATGTATTTGCTAGTAATATTTTATTAAGATGTCGTCCATAGAAGTTAAAATTAGTAGAAAAATTTAGAAACTTACTACAAAAACCGTCTTGAACAGAGACACTGTTATCCAATAGATTATTCATGGACTCTGTTAGTTCTAAAGTAGGTAACAAAGGTCTAGGAATGTTGACATTTGCCTCGAGACTAGAAAATCGTCCTTGGTCGCTTTCTATCCCCAAATCTGGAGACGAATTTCCATGACGAGAATCGTGCTCCATTTCCATAACATTCGGTGCCTGAAGTTGAACAACATTAAAAAATCCTTTAGTATCGCCCAGGTCACTAGGGGCAGTGTCCGATAACTCTCGAAAGTATTGAACACTTTTTTTAGAACGAATGGGCAAGGTTTTGTTGGGATACAGGTCAGCGTATTTAGTAGGACTATTCGGAAGAGAATAAGACAGAGTGTTGTCATCAAGAACGTTGATATTGCCACTACTCATAATTCTTCTACGTAGATCTGCATTCGATGATTCGAGTTGAGTCACTTTAGCTTCAAGAGATACTTTGAGGTTTTCTAGGTAGCTAAGTTGTTTTTGGAAACTATGCCGTATATCAGTAAATTCCCTTTGGAAATCGTTAACTTGTCTTATCAATTCTTCTTCTTTGCGGATATATTTTTGAATGTCCTGTTCCAAAACATTCTTTTCATTCATCAACTTTGTTTTCTCCAACATTGTTTCTGAGTGTTGGAGTGCTACAGTGTCAAGTTGTATATAAAGATTTTTTATTTTTTCTTCATTTTGAACCTCCAGTTTAAATATTTTTTCTTTATAGAATTCTTCGTTTTCCTCCATGTCTTTTACTTTAGCTCTCATAGATCGGATGGATTTTCTTATGCTTTCCAATTCGTCCATAATATACTCTACTTCTGTTGTTTCATTAGCTACGTCAGAATTTCGCTTTTGATCTTCGGCACAAGCTTCTTTAATACTGGCTATGGTCATTCTTATCGATTTTATCTGAGATTCACATTCGTGTTCTAGAGATTGTAACTTTGATTGATGTTCTTGTTCAGAGCATTTCATTCGACTTTGGAAATCGTTTTCGATATTTCTCAGTTTATTTTTGTATTCTTCCTCTAAGCTTTGTCGTGTTTTGTTTTCTATCTGTGCAAGCTCGTCCTTCAAATCGCAAAGTTTCAATTCTGCATTTTTGATATCAATTTTGGCATTGTCAGCTATTTTTTCGGCTTCTTCGGCAGCCTTAATAGCCATATCTTTTTCCTTTTCTAGTTCATTAATTATATTATGCATTTCTTTATCCTTCATTTTCAGTTGCTCTTCCATTTGTGACTTAAACTGTTCTAAAGTAGCAATGACAGAGTTGTTATCTTCTAATTTTTTATTTGCTGCTTCATAATTTTGCTCAGCTTCTCTAAGCTTATCTTCTGTACTTTTCATTTTGGACACCAACTGTTCTTCCTGTTTTATGTAATTGAGTACCTTAGCCTTTTCCTCATTAAGAACTTTTTCCGTTTCAAAGTAAGCAATCTGGACTGCTAAAAGTTGTTTTTCTTTGTCTCTAAGCTTGTCTTCAAGCTCGCAAATCTGTTCATGTAAAACGACTATGGTGCTTCTCTTTGATGGTGTCCTGGACAAACTCATATTTCTTTCGTCCTCTGTGGATTCAGTTGAAAGACATTCCATATAACTGAATCTACTTCTGCGACCAGATAAGGAAGAGTTCAAGCCAGTTTTAACCTTATCGTCAATAATTCCCATCCTCTGCATAGATACTTTTCGATCGGGTTCTGACCAACATTCTGATTCTGATTGATTTTCTGTGTTAACATTTTTAAGGGTGGTAGACGTGGTGTTAAGAACAGATTTATCGTTTGAACACAATAAAGGCGATTTCGAAGGGAACAGTCCTTGTAAAATTTTTTGAGGTGATGGAACATGTTTGGAGGATTCGGATAAAGAAGACTGTAGATCTATAACTGCTTCAACGAATTCCTGATCATTCTTCAGTTCTTTTCTTTCGCTTCTTGCTTTATTTTCTAGTTCAGTATCTCTTAATTCAATTTCTTTCTTGAGATTCTCCACTTGTTCTCGTAATATATTTATTATTTCAGCTTGTTGACTTACAATGCTTGAATTAATCATATTATCTGTATTAGTGCACTTTAAATGACTTTGATAAGTTAATGATACTTCATCTGGAAGAATGCTTAGTGAAGTTTCTTCAGGACTATTAATAGATTCGTTTGTTTCATGCGTCAAATCTAACAAATTACTGAGGTTGCTTAGTTGTAAGAGGCTTTGATTTGGATTTAGAGAAATGCTTATTGACAAAGTGCGAGAAAGATCAAGGCTTTGATCGATGATTTTACGAAGGTGGCTTTTTTGTTTATTCCCTAAAAATCCAAGGACAGACTTTTGTTTTAATAAGGAATCCAGAAACTGGCATAATTCTTCCAAGCGTGTGCTTAATACGGAACAAATGTCTTGGCTTTCGTGTCTCAACTTCTCGCATTTTTCTAGTTCGTCTTTTAGAGCAGCTAATTCTTCACTTTTATTATTTTCCAAGGAATTATTTAAATTATGTTTAAGATTTTCTGATTGTTTAATTAATTCTTTTCGTTCTTTCAAACTGCAATAAAGACTTTCTTCTAAGGATTTATTTTCAGAAAATAATTTCTCGTTGTTCTTAACAGGTAGCAGGTCCGACTCTGGTGTTATTTGAGCTCCTAATTCGCTTATTTTATCTTTGAGTAGGGTAAGTTGCGACTCTTTATCCTCAATGTCCTTTCTAAGTTCAACAATCTCTTTGTCTTTTAATTCTAGTACGTTTCCGTATCTCTTCTGTAACTTTTCTATTTCTCTATTTTTTTCCCACAATTCCTTGTTTACTATAGTCTGTAAATCCCCAGTACGTTTGCGCAATTCAATTTCTAGTCTCGAAATCTCTTTGTCCTTTTCCATAAGTTCTCTTTTCCAAAAGCTACATTCTTTTTCATTGGATGCGTCAGATTTCTCTTGGGTGGTAGAAAGCAATTCAAATTCTAAGTCAATGATACGGTTTTGCTTTTCTTGCAATTCTGACAACTGACTTTCACACTCTGCTTTGTAACTATTCAGTTGAGCATCTTTTTGGTTGAGTGTTTCAAGAAGAATCTGTATTAAAAAGAAATTAGATTAATAACAAATATGTTTCATTGCTACCGGTAAAACACAAACCTGGACCTGTTTCTCCAGTTCAACAGACAGAGTTTTGTACTGTTCACATAGTTGTGATGTGCCCTCGGCCGTTTCTGACATCGAATTCTATTAAAACGATAAAACAAGAAAATGTACTTCTATTGTCAAAACATAAAATGCACAACAGTCAGCAAGTCACCACGATCCCCCAAATGAAGCATACACAGAAACCAGCAAAAAAATACTAAGCAGAAAAACACAAAACAAAATTCGCATGCTCTTTATTAACGTTTAATACAAAATACATCACTTCAGTATAAATATATTATTAAAAACAAGTACATCATCGGTATTATAATTAGTGGGGCTACATTTTTGGATCATACAAATTTTATTTTGTGTTAGGGGACGGGGAAAGGTCAATTTGTTCGTAAATAAGGGGTAGCCGCCGATAAAGCAGTGATTATTTCCCACCAAAACTAAAATTCAACAAACAAACATTTGTACTTTTTCAATCCGCTTTTTAAAGAAGTTTTGTCATTTTTAATAAATAACAATNAATCTTAAAAATAAGAAAACAAGATTATAATAGCAACTTGTTGGGTAGCAACTTTCCTACTATATCTCTATCCGGCATTTCCGCATTTATAAAGTTGTCTCTATCTTCTTCTGCCATTTTTTAGGGTACGAAGAAGTTAATTACTTATTGCAATAACTCCTTAAACGATTAAACAAGCTCCATTCTGCAATATAGTTAAAAATATAAAAATAATCTGCTCGTGTTACGCCGACACAATATCCTAACCTAAAATATCGAAAACATTTCATTGATTGTTTCAGCCATGTTTCTACAGGTTTATTGATCAATTCTGATTGGTTGATTAGTTTATTCATTAAAAAACGTTATATACGATGTTGCCATTCATAGTTATCATTGAATCATTAAATCATTCATAAATTAATGCAAATCTTTGATTTAACATGATTCGCTTTTTTAAATCAGAAAATATGAAAATTAAATAATTACTTTAAGTAACTACTTATTTCTTAAAATTATAATGTATTCATTCAAATCGAGAATCCACTTTTTATTTTCCTCTTTTAAATGCTTTTGAGTTCTGACAACATGTTGATTAATGAATTGCCTCCCTTCTGTCAACAAAATACTGGACTTGTTTTTATTATTGTTTTTGCTTATTCCTGTTTACAACTGGATAGTAAATAGTGGTTAATATAAGTGAAGTAATTTTATCCCAGTATTATAATAACAAAAGTAGAATATAAATAGGAGCCGTTAGCAATTAATAAATGGGCCAAATTATAAGACTCACATATTGAGATACATATGTAAGAAATGTAAAATTATCTTACTACAAATATATTATAACAATGAATCCGGAATACACTGAAATGATTGCTGCTATAGCAATTGGAGTGCTATCAGCAATTTTTCTGAGTGCATTTATAGTGTTAATATTAATCTGCCGAAGACAAAAATTATACTACAAATCAAAACTTTGTGAAAATGATGACTTCTCAACAAGGTATCAACAAAATAAGTAGGAATATATTTGTCTTTCATTACAAACGCATTTTAGACCAGAGGTGATGCTTATTGAACCAGAAAAACCAGAAATTTTGTTAAATGAAGTAACATTGAATCCTAATCTGGAACAAATTCTAACTGATGAGCAATGGGTAGATGATGCAACAGGACTAATTCCTCATTGCCTATCAATTTTAAAAACATGTCGTTTTTTGACTGAAAGACTAACAGCCCTGGCTATGAGACCCATGAATTCTAATGGAACTGGGTTATCACAAATCATTGATGTAAGATGATTCATTTTTATAAATCAAGAGGCATGAGAATTGAAAATTTTAGTGTGCAAAGAGAATATCAAGTCGTGTTGATGATGTAGTAAGGAGCATGTATCCCCCCTTAGATCCAAGACTGTTGGAAGCAAGAACAGCAGCTCTCACACTTGCTGTAACTCAACTTGCCCTTATAACTAGATATGAATGTGGTCAAAAGGAAAAGAATTTATCATGGATTGATAAATCATTGGCTCAAATGGATGGACATGTTTTGGTATACTTGAAAAAATTTTGGTAATTTTGTGAAAATCATATCAACTGAAAACAATAATTTTAGGTTCTCAGAGAAGCTGCTCTTACACAGGAAGCTTCAAATAAAATCCAGAATGCCACAAATACTTTATTAGCTTAGGAAATATGATGACAATTCAACATATGAATCTCATTTTATCATTTATTGAATTTATTTTGATATGATATACTCTACATATTACTACACTTATTATACTTTCGGGTTTCAAATAAATGTAACTTTACCAAAACTTTTTTAAAAATACTAGAAATGCCCAGTGAACAGTAACATATACTTTTGGTGTGGCTTGAGACACATTTCAAAAATATTCAATATCTTGAGGTTGTATGAACAGTTCTTCAAGAGCCATAGGGCTCAATATAACCTCAAAATAATGTAAACAAATCAAGCCAAATTTAAAAAGAATGTTGGTGATGATAAATAAATAGTAATAGTGAACCATGCACCCAAACAAAGTAAAAAAATATTTTTACTTTGTGATATGTGCAGTTGTAGTGTCGTACATGTCTGGCCTATTTCTTTACATACTAGAAGAAGATTATAGCAAAGACTTTAAATACCCATTTGATGTTGATATAAACTTATTAGTTAATCAGCTAAGACAGAAAGAAGTACCAGATGTAGCACCAATTAATACTTACAACTATGATTATATTTATTCGTGTTCTCAGAAGTGCAAACTAGAGGATCCTCTTTATACGCAGGGAATAAGATTAGTATACTTAATTAAGTCAGCTCCACATAATAATAATAAAAGACTAGCAATCAGGAACAGTTGGGGATTTGAAAGACGATTTAGTGATGTTGAAATAAAAACAGTATTCCTCTTGGGCATAACTAGTAATGAAATTCTTCAAAGGAAAATAAAAGAAGAGTCTTCAACCTTCAATGACATTATCCAAGCCAATTATATTGACTCCTATTTCAATAACACAGTTAAAACCATGATGGGATTCAAATGGGCAATAACTTACTGCAATGAATCAAAGTTTTATATGTTTGTTGATGATGATTATTATGTATCAACCAAAAATGTTCTCAGATTTGTAAGGAATCCAGCAAATTATCCTCAATATTTGAAAGAATACCTCCAAACTTTACCAAAAGTCAAACTACCCTTTATCAGAAGAAAAAGACAAAATATAAACTTTGAGTTACCAGAAGATGTTAAACTATATGCAGGATATGTGATTGTGTCAAAACCTCAAAGGTTCATAACAAGCAAATGGTATGTAAGTTTAGAGGAATACCCATACAACAAATGGCCTCCCTATGTCACTGCTGGAGCTTATGTTCTATCAAGAGAAGCACTTTTACAAATGTACTATGCCAGCTTCTACACTAAACATTTTAGATTTGATGATATTTATCTTGCACTTGTAGCTAAAAAAGTAGATATTGAACCCTTTCATTGTGATGAGTTCCACTTTTATAGAAAAAAGTATGAACCTAAAGAATACCAATACACAATTGCATCACATGGGTTTAATAATCCAGAAGAGTTATTGCAAATATGGACAAATCAGAAAAGTTTAGGAAATGCATGATATTTTTCAACATTAAATGGAAATTATGTGATCTGAAAATAATAAGACTGTTTAAGAAAATAATTAAAAGCATATCACAGTTTTATAACACAGTTGCTGCATAACTTATGCAATAAAGCTGTAAACTACTAAATGCATTAATTTTATTTTATTAAAAAAATGTGAAGATATAATAGAAGCTGTATGTACAGCATTTAAAAGTCCAAAAATTGTATTAAAACAGTTATTAAATATAATATACATACTTGTTCTACTTAAAATTAATCAATCACACGAGGCATTGTATTGTATGCTGCTAATTTTGCATAATGAGTCGATACAGGTGTTAAGTTTGCCTGCTTCATGTTGAACAAGGTTTAATAAGGTTTGAGAACTCTCTAATATCTGAAATACTGAAATTTACTTTGATAATTTTGAAATTAAGAGGTGTACCTTTTTAAAGCCAACTTCTGTTTCTTTTATTGTCTGGTCGTAATTATTTCTTATTCTTATGTGTTGAATTAATTTATTATTGCATGACTGTAGTTTGTCTTGTATGACTTTCATGTTTTTCTCTAGTTGCATCTTTTCATTTTCTTCTCGTTCAATGATCACTTGCAACGCATTTCGCTTATTTTTTAACTCTTCTAGACCTTAAAGTTGTATAAAATCAGAAGAGAAAAAGAATAAATTTCTGATAATACATACATTTCACTAACTCTTGATTATAGGTTTGTAGAGCAGCCCCATGTTCAGACATTTCTAATTTTAATCAACACTTGTTTTTTAATAAATTAAATTAT
>NW_020438915.1:944292-945879 GCF_000699045.2 Agrilus planipennis | reverse complement strand
TTATTAACTTTATTAAAATTAAAATAATAAATACTACTAATTATGAAATATAAAATTTGAATTAATTTGAAAGTATTTGGAAAGGTCAACTTTGAAATTTTTGAATTTTTAAGGTTAAATATGATTTTTGAATGATTATACATTTAAACTACTTATGATTAGAACTATGAACAAACACACTACTTCTCTTTCCTGGCTTTAGTTCAAATGTGTACTCGTTAATAACTTTTAAATACTTTTAAGAGTTTCGCGGGAAAAAGTTAAACAAGTAAAAAAAATGAAATAAAAATCGATTACGTTCTAACAATATTTAAAGTTTATTCGATTACATAAGGAAGTGTGTTTTATAGTGAATTCGCAACACGGTGTTAGTTATCAAGTAAGCATGTTTTCTAAAATACAAACATATGCATGCATTCACCAAAGCGACGCAAACAGCATCAAACATGGTCAAGAACGACATGGTAAGTACTTTCAAGATTAATATTAACTTTTGTATGATTAAAGCATAATTTATAAATTTCCGAATGCGAAAGGTATCATCAGGAGTTTCAAACGCACCTATGGTAAACGAAGAAAATTCTTTAAAAACTAGTTCAAATTCGCTTGCCGAAAGTTCAGAAAGTAGGGATAGTAGCAAAGCATCGTGCGAAAATGAAGAAAAATCATTAGAAATCGACGTGAGCGCTGAAATGGAACCTACATCGGACGAAAAACAGGAACAAGATACAGAAAATGAAACTCCTAACAGAAAAAGACCCGCTTCAGAAGGGGAAATAGTAAGTTTATAATCATTCCTTGAAGTAAATCAGTACTAGGTACTTTGTATATACGTTTTCTTTTCGCATTACTTTAAAAAAACACATTATATCAAATTATTCATGTCTAGATACCCATTAAAAAGTCCAGAAATAAACCCAAGCCCCAAATAATTGAAGATATGAAAGAATATTATCAAAAAGATTCTCTAAGTAAACTTTCAACTGCTACACTAAGACACTGGCTCAAAGATCATCTCATTCATTGTACCACAAGAGATAAAAAAGATGTTTTAGTTGAAAAAGTAAAAGGATACTTTTTAGACAATAATATGTAATTGAATAGTTAAGTTACAATAATAATTGCTATGAATTTGTTCAAAAAAATACAGCGTTACATGTTATAAAACTTTTTAAAAATAAAATATAAATAATTTTTTAGTACTATCATTTCAAATATACCCTTATACATATAATAATTTAATGTCTACACTTAAATATACTTATTAATATTGATTATTGACTGGCGAAAATTGAGGAAATGTATATAGAAAAGTAGTCTGATGTAAACGTCTGTTTAAAAAATCGCTATTTTGAGAAACATTTTGACAAGGACTGACAAAATTGACTGGAGAAAATTCGGGTGGGAAAAATACTTGCGGTGTTGCATAACTAGGAAGATAGGTGGGACGAAATGTGGGAGTTAGGGGTGTCACAGGACTCACATTAGGACTCATAAAACAAGGTGATTCAAAGTCGGAAGATTTACGTGGTAGTCCCACCATAGGGGGGTAAAGATTATGTGTAGAGAGGGGAAATTGGGGAGGAT
>NW_020438915.1:916947-943228 GCF_000699045.2 Agrilus planipennis | reverse complement strand
ACATGGCAATTGTGTGTAATTAGATATTATTATAGACAGACTTATCACATCACAACACGTGTGTAAACTTACAAATAATAAATTTATACAAAAAAGTTTCTCAACTTTATTTAAATAAAAAAGTCGTTGAATAAAACAAATTAAAAAGGAACGAATTAAAAAATTAAAAAAATAAACAAATCAGTCACTGGACACATGGTGGTAAATGTACATACAAAATAAGTGATAAACGTTCACTTTTTAGTTAGAACTTCTGTTTCTGAACCAGAATCAAGATTAGCTTTAGCCTTTCGCAAAACTTGGCTTGTTTTGTGAATTTGTTTGCAAATCGTTTTTTCCACTTCCTTCTTACGCTTGTTGGCCAGTGTTAATTGGGTCACCGTCTCTTCTAAAGCCCTTCTCGTCCTCAGTAGTCGCTTCTTTAACTCTGAATTTTCATTCATCATCTCTTTAATTTTCATTATACAATTTTCATTATCTGTAACAGTAATTTAATGTTAATTTTCTCAAAAAATAAATGTATTTGCTAGTAATATTTTATTAAGATGTCGTCCATAGAAGTTAAAATTAGTAGAAAAATTTAGAAACTTACTACAAAAACCGTCTTGAACAGAGACACTGTTATCCAATAGATTATTCATGGACTCTGTTAGTTCTAAAGTAGGTAACAAAGGTCTAGGAATGTTGACATTTGCCTCGAGACTAGAAAATCGTCCTTGGTCGCTTTCTATCCCCAAATCTGGAGACGAATTTCCATGACGAGAATCGTGCTCCATTTCCATAACATTCGGTGCCTGAAGTTGAACAACATTAAAAAATCCTTTAGTATCGCCCAGGTCACTAGGGGCAGTGTCCGATAACTCTCGAAAGTATTGAACACTTTTTTTAGAACGAATGGGCAAGGTTTTGTTGGGATACAGGTCAGCGTATTTAGTAGGACTATTCGGAAGAGAATAAGACAGAGTGTTGTCATCAAGAACGTTGATATTGCCACTACTCATAATTCTTCTACGTAGATCTGCATTCGATGATTCGAGTTGAGTCACTTTAGCTTCAAGAGATACTTTGAGGTTTTCTAGGTAGCTAAGTTGTTTTTGGAAACTATGCCGTATATCAGTAAATTCCCTTTGGAAATCGTTAACTTGTCTTATCAATTCTTCTTCTTTGCGGATATATTTTTGAATGTCCTGTTCCAAAACATTCTTTTCATTCATCAACTTTGTTTTCTCCAACATTGTTTCTGAGTGTTGCAGTGCTACAGTGTCAAGTTGTATATAAAGATTTTTTATTTTTTCTTCATTTTGAACCTCCAGTTTAAATATTTTTTCTTTATAGAATTCTTCGTTTTCCTCCATGTCTTTTACTTTAGCTCTCATAGATCGGATGGATTTTCTTATGCTTTCCAATTCGTCCATAATATACTCTACTTCTGTTGTTTCATTAGCTACGTCAGAATTTCGCTTTTGATCTTCGGCACAAGCTTCTTTAATACTGGCTATGGTCATTCTTATCGATTTTATCTGAGATTCACATTCGTGTTCTAGAGATTGTAACTTTGATTGATGTTCTTGTTCAGAGCATTTCATTCGACTTTGGAAATCGTTTTCGATATTTCTCAGTTTATTTTTGTATTCTTCCTCTAAGCTTTGTCGTGTTTTGTTTTCTATCTGTGCAAGCTCGTCCTTCAAATCGCAAAGTTTCAATTCTGCATTTTTGATATCAATTTTGGCATTGTCAGCTATTTTTTCGGCTTCTTCGGCAGCCTTAATAGCCATATCTTTTTCCTTTTCTAGTTCATTAATTATATTATGCATTTCTTTATCCTTCATTTTCAGTTGCTCTTCCATTTGTGACTTAAACTGTTCTAAAGTAGCAATGACAGAGTTGTTATCTTCTAATTTTTTATTTGCTGCTTCATAATTTTGCTCAGCTTCTCTAAGCTTATCTTCTGTACTTTTCATTTTGGACACCAACTGTTCTTCCTGTTTTATGTAATTGAGTACCTTAGCCTTTTCCTCATTAAGAACTTTTTCCGTTTCAAAGTAAGCAATCTGGACTGCTAAAAGTTGTTTTTCTTTGTCTCTAAGCTTGTCTTCAAGCTCGCAAATCTGTTCATGTAAAACGACTATGGTGCTTCTCTTTGATGGTGTCCTGGACAAACTCATATTTCTTTCGTCCTCTGTGGATTCAGTTGAAAGACATTCCATATAACTGAATCTACTTCTGCGACCAGATAAGGAAGAGTTCAAGCCAGTTTTAACCTTATCGTCAATAATTCCCATCCTCTGCATAGATACTTTTCGATCGGGTTCTGACCAACATTCTGATTCTGATTGATTTTCTGTGTTAACATTTTTAAGGGTGGTAGACGTGGTGTTAAGAACAGATTTATCGTTTGAACACAATAAAGGCGATTTCGAAGGGAACAGTCCTTGTAAAATTTTTTGAGGTGATGGAACATGTTTGGAGGATTCGGATAAAGAAGACTGTAGATCTATAACTGCTTCAACGAATTCCTGATCATTCTTCAGTTCTTTTCTTTCGCTTCTTGCTTTATTTTCTAGTTCAGTATCTCTTAATTCAATTTCTTTCTTGAGATTCTCCACTTGTTCTCGTAATATATTTATTATTTCAGCTTGTTGACTTACAATGCTTGAATTAATCATATTATCTGTATTAGTGCACTTTAAATGACTTTGATAAGTTAATGATACTTCATCTGGAAGAATGCTTAGTGAAGTTTCTTCAGGACTATTAATAGATTCGTTTGTTTCATGCGTCAAATCTAACAAATTACTGAGGTTGCTTAGTTGTAAGAGGCTTTGATTTGGATTTAGAGAAATGCTTATTGACAAAGTGCGAGAAAGATCAAGGCTTTGATCGATGATTTTACGAAGGTGGCTTTTTTGTTTATTCCCTAAAAATCCAAGGACAGACTTTTGTTTTAATAAGGAATCCAGAAACTGGCATAATTCTTCCAAGCGTGTGCTTAATACGGAACAAATGTCTTGGCTTTCGTGTCTCAACTTCTCGCATTTTTCTAGTTCGTCTTTTAGAGCAGCTAATTCTTCACTTTTATTATTTTCCAAGGAATTATTTAAATTATGTTTAAGATTTTCTGATTGTTTAATTAATTCTTTTCGTTCTTTCAAACTGCAATAAAGACTTTCTTCTAAGGATTTATTTTCAGAAAATAATTTCTCGTTGTTCTTAACAGGTAGCAGGTCCGACTCTGGTGTTATTTGAGCTCCTAATTCGCTTATTTTATCTTTGAGTAGGGTAAGTTGCGACTCTTTATCCTCAATGTCCTTTCTAAGTTCAACAATCTCTTTGTCTTTTAATTCTAGTACGTTTCCGTATCTCTTCTGTAACTTTTCTATTTCTCTATTTTTTTCCCACAATTCCTTGTTTACTATAGTCTGTAAATCCCCAGTACGTTTGCGCAATTCAATTTCTAGTCTCGAAATCTCTTTGTCCTTTTCCATAAGTTCTCTTTTCCAAAAGCTACATTCTTTTTCATTGGATGCGTCAGATTTCTCTTGGGTGGTAGAAAGCAATTCAAATTCTAAGTCAATGATACGGTTTTGCTTTTCTTGCAATTCTGACAACTGACTTTCACACTCTGCTTTGTAACTATTCAGTTGAGCATCTTTTTGGTTGAGTGTTTCAAGAAGAATCTGTATTAAAAAGAAATTAGATTAATAACAAATATGTTTCATTGCTACCGGTAAAACACAAACCTGGACCTGTTTCTCCAGTTCAACAGACAGAGTTTTGTACTGTTCACATAGTTGTGATGTGCCCTCGGCCGTTTCTGACATCGAATTCTATTAAAACGATAAAACAAGAAAATGTACTTCTATTGTCAAAACATAAAATGCACAACAGTCAGCAAGTCACCACGATCCCCCAAATGAAGCATACACAGAAACCAGCAAAAAAATACTAAGCAGAAAAACACAAAACAAAATTCGCATGCTCTTTATTAACGTTTAATACAAAATACATCACTTCAGTATAAATATATTATTAAAAACAAGTACATCATCGGTATTATAATTAGTGGGGCTACATTTTTGGATCATACAAATTTTATTTTGTGTTAGGGGACGGGGAAAGGTCAATTTGTTCGTAAATAAGGGGTAGCCGCCGATAAAGCAGTGATTATTTCCCACCAAAACTAAAATTCAACAAACAAACATTTGTACTTTTTCAATCCGCTTTTTAAAGAAGTTTTGTCATTTTTAATAAATAACAATTTTTCTGTTTATACTTATAACTTTGGCAGTTATACGTTTGTACATATGCATTTACATTATAACTAAGCAACTACTTTAAATAACTAAATTTTAATTTACCTCACTACTGTGCACAGAGCAATCAATGCACGAAAGCATGCTGCCTTTTTGATATAAGACTAGAACGGGTTAGGCATTTCACTAAATCGGGTTAAGCATGAAAAAGAAAAAAATTTGTGCTATATCACAGTGAAAATTTTAAAAGAACTGGTTGTAATTAAAGGCGCGGCTTGTTGTAATATGTAGGATACGGTAGAAGTGTTAAATTCACTGCAGGAAAGACGAGTACGGTATAGTGTAATGTGGCATCTAGACGGGAGGTATTTGAGGACATCCAAAAATAAACACACATACATGCAAACATCGCACGCTGAACTCAACCGAATCCGCTGAAACCTTCTTGTGGCCTATTAAACGCGGAAATTTGAAATATACATGTAGGATATTTTTAACACAGGTAAAAGTGAAAAATAATTCTTAGAATGTAGCACTAAAGACAGCTGCATCTCTACCTGCTCAAAAAGACAAATTTAATGCAGTTATTTTTAATTTAAGTAAATTTTTTATAAATGAAATGAGAGGAGAAACATAACTGAATTATTGCTATTTTTCAAATGATTTAAGGAATTTTTATAGTAATCAACTCTGTTTACATGTGCCAGTCGTAGTATACAGACAGATACAAAGTGTTTATTTAATGTGGATCATTTTGAAAGGAATTTTTTATTTTAATGCCTTCAACACTATTACTATATTATTGCAGTTAGTAAAATTAATACAAAGCAGTAATTTCGTGCTAGAAGCATGCATAAGTAGCAAAAAAGCAAAAATATTTACATGTTTCAAAACCAGATTTTAATTTGCAGGAACGTGGACAATAAATAATTGTGCTTTAATTTATTATTTCATATGAATTTGAGATTTTAAAATGTAAGACAATAAGTTATCATCTTGCACGCTTTACAATATAAAATTTCAGGCAGTATTAATTAACTGACAAGGGCTCAAGATTCGAGTTTAGTGAGCGTGGTTCAGATTGATTTTTCTTACTTCGATGAGTCCACCGATGGAGTCATTTGTCCGACGTTTTGCCAATTGTCAGGGTTGGTATTCATGGTGAGCATAACAAGAGCGTAAAATTCATTTCTTCTGATTGCTTCAGTCTCAGCACAACCTCAGCGAATGATTTTACACCCTCGCCATTTACCTTGAGAATAGCAATCGTGGTAATTGATGAAACGTAGGTGGATTCATTGAAGTAAGAGAATTGATCCTAGATTAAGGCCATTATGTAGGAATATAGAGCACCTTTCGTGTTAATTAACAAAAAAATTAGGATTTTATATTAATGGACTTAAGCATTTTAGAAAATAATGAAAGAAAACTTCCTACAAATTGAAACTACTTGGCTGAATTGGCTACTGCTATCTAAAAACTGGTAAAATACGACAACTAGTTAAATATTACGAATACTTTTAAGACCGTACCTCATTATTAGCGGTTGGACTAAGCGCGGCCGTCAGGTTTAGTTCATTAATTTTTTTATAGATTGGTTTTTCCGCCGTACTCTTTGTGGGCGACGTTTCGATCATTCCGTTCTTTTCAATGCACGTGATCTTCTCTTGTAACGCATCGATTTCACGTTCTTTTTCTTCCACGAGACCTTTCAGGCGTTCTATCTCTTCTGTATGTTCTTTTCGGGTTACTATCATCGATTTTATCATTCTAATTGTCTTATATTGCTCCTTTTTTAGACGGGTAATCTCCTCATTCGCCCGTTCTAACTGTTGTTGGAGCTTTTCAATGTTACAGGAGCAATTATTTGGGGAACTGACAAAGTCACCGGCAGAATATATTGGGTGAGAGTACTCTTGTGACGACTGCTGGCTGTTATTGTAATGATGATGACGGTTGTTGTAGGTGGTCGAATTATATGGGGTTAGTTGTTGTTGCGACGAGTAGTCCTTCGTTGGTGCTGTTGCTGATGAAAGTTCTGAAGATGCCGTTGAACATTGCACTGAAATAAACGAATCGACGTCATTATTATTACTGTGCAATAATTTCGACCTTCGCCCAGGGCTCGCCCCTTTAACCTCTTTAAGACAAGACTCCAACTGTCGTACTTTCGTCTCTAGACGTTCGATGTAAACTTCTTTTTCACTCAACAAAGTGTTTCGTTTCGTTAATGAACAACGATATTTTTCAGTCTTGCGCTGTTCTGCGTCCATCTGGCCCTCGGCGTCCAGCAGCGCTCTCTTCAGCTCTTCCATCTGATTGTCGCGAATTGCCAGTTCTTGTTCTTTCTTTTTTAATTCGCGAGTTTTAATTTCGAGCTCGCTGACGGCTATCGCGGCCTGTTTTTGTACCTGGTGCACCTCGTCTTCTAATGCACAAATTTTGTAAGTCGAATCCTTGAGCTCCTGCTCCACGCTAGCAAGTCTATTGTCCTTTCGACGTATCTCTACTTCGAGCTCTTTCGATCTAACGCTTTCACAATCTGCAGCAGCCAAAAGACGTTCTAAATGGTCACCTCTGTTACGCTCCTTTTTTAACTGTACACAAAATAAAATATACAAACTTTCAGTTAAAAAGGAACGATTACTACTTAAATTAATTTTAATAAAATAAAAAAAACAAAGTAGTGAAACTGTTGTCAATAAATAATAAAATGATTTAGTTATTAGAAAACACGAATTTTATACACGTTAATAATTTAACACACATCTGTCAGATCATCAAAAGTGGAGACGAACATAATACTGACAATAAAGTTTGTTCTTTGACAAAATGATAAAGGGTAAAAAAAACTTACGGCTTTTTCTAATTCTAATATCTGTGTTTGGAGGTCGTGTAATATATCAGAGGCTTTGGCATTGTCGAGTTGAAGATGAGCTGCGTAAAGCGTTAATTGGTTACCAGCGTTTGTTAAGCTGTCATTGGTTTGCAAAGCAACTTGAGCGTTCTGTAAAAATTTTAAAAACTTAAGCTTAGACAAAAATCGTTTACGATGAACAAAGTATTAGGAAAAAATGCTTCATTAATTCTACAATTTTTATTATTAAAAATCAATACTTTACAAAGTCTGTTATATGCAAAATTTTAGGCAATTAAACAAATAATTCTACCTGATGTAAATTTTTCAACTGTTCCTTTAAATTCTCAATTTCCTTGTCCCGTGCATTAACATCTTTTTTGTGTTCTTCTTCTTCCAATTCCATAGCCTTCACAGCTTGGCATAATAATTCTTGCTTTTCTTCAACTTCTTTGCGAAGAGATTCTAATTCCACCTAAATGAGAAAAAAAAGGCACATTTTCTCTTTGTTCGGTAATTAAATCTTAATGTATACTTACGCTAAGTTCTATATTCTTTTTTATGGCATTTTCTTTGTCAATATTAAAAGTAGCCCCCATCCGTTCCTCCAAAAAATAAATTCTGAGTTTGAGATTGAAATTTTCTTTTCTCAAATTTGTCAGTTGCTCTTCGAAATCTTTCACGGACCTACCGGCAGCAACGTTCGGGGTTTGTATCCCCATATCTATAACAAAAAGAAAATTGACATTTTTTAATTGAGCCCCAAAAACATATAGAGGAACACTAATTACGGGGTGTTTATTTATAGAATACAAATGTAATTTATTTTCTACCTGAATTTTTAAAAAAAAGATCATCTTCCAATTCGGTTGATGATAAATTACAAGTTAAATCCGACACACCGACATTTAACTGACTACCTTCCATTACATGAGAAGTTTTCTTAAGCATGCTGCACTTTTAAAAAGTAAAAAATAAATAACAACATTGACAAGATGATCGAACAACAGCATTCAATTCTGCCTCACCCTTTCCATTTAATTAGCAAAATGAATATGTATTGTTCTTGACCAATGTAGCGAGTAGAAAAATTTAATCTAACACAGTTAATGGCAGCTAGACTTATTCAAATGGCGACTGTTGAATGGGAATTGTGAACGATGCGTGAAGAATTTATGAAAGTGATAATTTTAGAAGTAAATCAACTTTAAACATAATTTCGACAAAAATGGGGATGGACTTCGAAAAGGTGAATTTATATACACGTCAAAAATATGTCTGATTGTCCCGTGAAAAATCATAGTTTTGAGGTTTTCTTACTTGATCTACTTTTTTCTAGATGTGATGCACATTAAATAAAATTAACGAATTGGAGTAAAATTAGGCATTGATTATAAAATCTAACGTTACCCCGTGTATATATTATGAAAAAAAGTTCATTTGCTGACCAAACAGCAAAGTTCAAGGCTCTCAAAAGAACCCACCCAACTACCTCAAATATTACGAAACACAACTTCTAAAATACTTTTCTTAAAATAAACTCCTAAGAAACATTATTCGTTCTTAATTAGTGAATCAGACTAATGAAATAAGAAGACGAAGGCGGAGAGGGACATTAATGCGATGGACACTTTGAATTTTCCAAAAAAGATTTCTTACAAAAATTAAACCAAAATTGCATTCTCAAATCATCCGCAACTTAACTTTAAAATATCAAATATCAATCCCGTAATAATATTTTTGCAGTTTAGTGTTTTCTTTCAGTAATAATAATAATAATAGACTGATAAACTTTGCTGGCATAATTAAATAATACGCTAGATAAATCAAAGAATATTGACCCCGTCATTTGTCCATTTAATATATCAGAACATAACATTTTGATAAGATAAGACTTTGATTGTAAACACACATTTACCGGAAAAGTGTTTAGCAACTAATCGATTTTTCTATGCACCACCTATTCCCAAAATGTTAATTTACGATTCCCATTTATTTATTTATTTATTTATTTATTTAAGAAAATACAGCTGATAATACATATTTCCTTTTTTATAAAAGTACGTATTAATTGCTTTCTCTTGCGTCACTGCATTCTATTGGCAAGGGTGCAATAGTTTATGTTCCAACAATTTATTTTAGGCCGTCAGCATTTAGTCTACATCGTCAGAAATTATAGACAGCAACAAAATCTGCATAAGTCTCATACAAGGTGGCTCATAATTCTATTATAAAAATACGTAAAGACTTTTAGAAGGAATTCAAATTACTTAGTGGAGTGTATTAAGAATTTCCTTTTATTATTTATTTCTACCAATATTTGTGGTTTTTCAAAAAAATGCACTCTTTCTAAAAATTCTAAATTAAAATCGATGTATCCACCCTGTATATAAAATGTCTGTTAGGAATAGTTAGTTTCATTGAAAATATGCTTTTTTGGAGTGCCATACAGAAAAAGATTTATCATTTGACGGCTGTTGGTTCGTCGGGAAAATTGCCAAAAATTCTGACATTCTGTACAGCGTATGTAAAAATGCTTAAAAGAAGCCTTTGAAACAACTGCTTCTAATTAGACAATTTTAGAGTGGGAACGTTGTTATATGGACGGAAAATTCGTTAGTCATGCCACACTTATCGCACAATTGTACACTATATATGCACTTCACAGAATTTTTCCTTAATTAAATGAAAACTTTTCCTCATTTTCACTATTCAAAATCAAAAATATGTTTGAGGCGTAGATTTATGCAAATATTTAGTATTTACAACCATATCAAGACATAATTGTTTGTTAATTAAACTATTTTTTATTTGTTACAGGTAAAAATCCTATTGAACCTTATCTTCTGTGGTTGGTGAGTTATAAATACGTAGTTGTCTTAGTGAACCCAAAAGGTTCTAATTTTTATACAGATTTTGCATTTGAGAAACGAAAGTTTCTTTGAATTTGACCACACGCATTTTAACCTACGTGCTAACTTTTTAAACACAATCATCCACCCTGTATATATACAACGATTATAATAATATATAGCGTATTTAATTGCGAAATATTAAAGTAGCTATGTACTGAAGCACATATCTAAAAAAAAATAGGAAAATTATTAGTCGCAAAATCCATTCTGTGTGGAATACTGCCAAGCGCATTGTTATTACCATAAAAGAGGACCTACAACAGTCTGGTGTCCTTTAAAGCGCGAACAAAGCTTTGATTTCACCCTTGTCAGTTATGTAACTATTGTGCGAGAACCAATTAATGATAATTAACGTTAACTGATTAATTATTTACTATATTAAACTTAAAAGCAAACTGCAACTTGACAACACAAAATATCAATTCCTTTATAATAGAAAATCGCAAGTCAAATAACTCCAACCAGTAAATATTCAAACAACCCCTTAATAAGTACTTGTTATTTTAAAAATAGAAGGAAACTTACACGTAAATGTTGTTGAATCAGGATCCAACGTGACCTCCTGCAATTGACTAGGACTTGTGCTGAAACAAAGTAAAAAAAGATTGCAACATAATTAACATAAAGCAGATGTTGAAAAGTAATTAAATGTACTTATAAAATCCTAAAATAGAATTAGACTGAACTGTAAAAATGTTAAAAATCGTTATTTCATACTCGGTTCATTCTAGTCGTCGCGCAATTAAAAGTATTCTAAACGAACAAAATTAAACGGGTAGATACAACCAATGTAACGGAGCACAGTCCCAAATAATCCTTTTTTTGTAATTTGTGAATATTTTACACTCTATTCCTTTCTTACCTTGGAGCTTACACATAAGATGTAGACGAGCGAAAATTTATGATAATTCTAATTGGCAACAATTCAAATCTTGTGTTTTATGGGATCTAAAAGTTTAATTAGAGACTACAGGGATAAATTGCGACATTTAACAAACATATCCGGCTTTTAGAAAATTATGAATGAACAGAAAAAAATATATGTATAAATTCATCGTCAAATTAAACATTTTGGAAGGATCTGTAAACTCCTGAATTGTATAGTTTGTTTGTAAGACATTATCGTATTGACAATTTTGCAAAAAGTTCAAAGATTTTATATTGCCATTCTAGAAAAAAAGAAATATGACGAAGATTTTTAGTATAAACAATGTTCAAAAAGGCGCTCTTATTTTAAACTGGTGCGTTGAATAAGCAAACGGGTTTTCTAAAAACGACAAAGTTTTAACTTTCGTGGTATATACACGTTAGAGAACGATTAAGATCCAGTTGTCAACATTAGCGAGCAAGCTTCTGTTTTCAACGGAAGAAGTCCAAAATAAAAACAAACGTGGTAATCCTACAGGGTAAATAAAGCTGTAAACTCGCTAGCTTCTAGGTGGCCATGCACTGCAAGCCATTCAAACCAAACATACGCGAATGTGAATGTTAATAAACAAACTGGAAGAATCACGAAAAACGTTAGCTTTTGGCATACAAACTGACATAAATGTGTGTTGGAAATAAATAGAACCAACTCCTTAATTGTGTCCTTTTACAGAGTACAGACAGTACACAAAATCGAATACGAAAACAAGTTTAAGCGATATTTGAATTATCGTTTTTAGTTCATTCAGTTTTAACAATTATTTTGATTCCAATACAGACCGTTTTTATTCTGTGTTAGCATTTCATAAACTCCTTTTTAATTTATCGTTTACATCAACAGCGAAGCTTGTCAAAATTTAAAATATTAACAAAAAGCCCTAATTAAAAATTGTATCAAAAGCAACACACCGTAGGCTACAGGAAAAATAATTTATACGTATGTTATTTTTAAAATACTTAAAAGCTTTCGAAACTTGAAACAATATCGGTCCCGGAAGGACCTTCTCAGNAACAGAGAGAATAAAAAATGCATGTGCGTGTGATTGCAGTCGCTAACCGAATGTCTATATAATCTCGATAACATTTAAAAGTATCGTCGACCACCGTAACCACCAAATCTGTCCCAAAAAGCCTCATAAACATCAAAGCAATAAACCATCATAAACCGGCAAATTTTTGAAGTCCTTGTACTTATAGCCCCCAATAATGCCAGACGGTATTTTGTATTTCACAGAAATTTCTGATGGTAGACGATATCGGTGTCCACGATGTACACCGATATCGCTATTGTAAATCAGCACCTCATCATAGTCATAAAAATTCCATTAGTACGAGATGAAGAGTTTACCATCTTCAAATTTTACCATTTGCCATCGAAACTGGATTCATCAGACGGCTATATTTTCATTCAGCCTACCACATCACACCTCGCTATTAATAAAACTAAACAATTATTCGTTCTGATAAGTCAAAATGAACTTGAGTATTATAAGGCACGCAAGCAAAAATAGCCGGCACGATTAACTTTAAATTCGGAAATTTGTGAAATCGGTCTATACAACAATAAGAAAGGCGCTTTTAAATATTGTGACTATAGAATAACCAAACTAAAACAAAATATTTGGCATCGTATCAACAAGATTAATACGTGGTTATATGTGATCGCCGATGATAAAGAGACTGTAACGGTAAATTGTGTAAACGCTAAAAGTCTAGTAAGTGTAAATTTGTACAAAACGGGCAGTATAACGTTAAATGTGAACTGTATGGGCTACGGCACTGACGCTAAGTTGGTTCCCTTTTATTCGTACGAGAACAAAACCATACTTTTAAATTTCATTCCGACCATAAACGTACTGGAGGACTGTTGTGGGGAAGAGGAAAGAAAAAAATTGGAAAACATCACATTGCCATATCTATCACAGAACTACAAATCCACAATATCCTCGCTGGAAGATCTGGGAATCGCCAGTCTAAAATTAAAAGACATTTTCGAACAATTGCACGAAAAAAGATATGTTTTTATACGAAATTCTGTAACTTATTCTACTGCTCTTACTTTATTTATTGTTTTTATAATAATATTTTGTGTAATTTGTAAATGTCGCAGAAATCAGACGAACATTAACATTTCCTTGTAACTGTAGTGCATTAAATAGAAATTGTTTAAACATTTTAAATATTGAAAGTAACTCGAGAACTCTAAGAGCGACTTCAGAATCTAAAATGGATGATTCATTTCAAGATCACGAAATGTCGTCTCTAACGAAAAATTTATCTGGTAATCAAAGTCGAATTTTAGCACCCACTAGATCTCGTAGATCCACAACTTCTTGGGTATTTTCATTTTACAGTACTTTCTACATTTTCTTATAAACCAATAATTTTATAGTTTCATTCTAGGTTTTAAACTAATATCTTAGGATAGCGTTCGATTCTTCTTAAGGGGGGAGGGAATGTTTTATGTAGGATTTTTATTGAGTGTTGTTGAAATAAAACTGCACCGGGTCTTTTCGAAGGAAAAGAATATATATATTTTCCAATAGCAAGTATTATAAACGTTACGAAGATGATGACTTGAGATATTACATAGATTTACAAGAACAACCAATACTAAAAACACATCGACACCCCAACCAACATTGTGCAATCTTAACGTCTTTTGTAATTCGCGTCCCCGGCCTTTTTTGATACGTCACAACAGATTTGATTCTCGTCGCAGAATGCCGGCCGCCCTCACGTCCTCCCGCGTTTCCACTCAAGTATCGCTATTTAATTGATTAAATAATTATGTACAGTACCGGGCAAAAAAAAAAAAAAGATAAAATATATAAAAACAAATGGGTTCCCACACTCGGCCATCCGACTATAAGTCCGTCTCGGACTCTAACTCAGCGTTTACCCATGGTTTCATGAATTCAGCACATGTACTTGTTCGGATAGGTCCATCATGATTTCCGACCTTCAAAACATCGTACCTATCACTCTCCTTTGCCTTGATAATCTCGTATGGCCCCAAGAACTTCCGATGGACTTTCAGTCCCGTTCCAAATTGAGTTCTTTTGATAGCTACCAGATCACCCTCTTTGTAAAGCTTTGGTTTCCTCCTCCTCAAATTGTAGCTTTTCTTGTTTTCCTCCTGAATTTTTGCTAATTGTTTCTTACAATTATTTCTTAGTTGTTCTCTGTCTTCGGAAAATTGTTTTCTGGCCTCTTCCTCGATAAGGTCTTTTAGTCTTATGTCCTCTTTTGTTCTCATCTTGACACCTGTTAGTACCTCAAAAGGAGTAGTATTGATGCTTCTCTGATAAGTTGAGTTCAGTGCTCGTTGGACCCTGTCAACGTACTTGTTCCATTTCGTTGGGTCATGAATAGCTAACTTGGTGAGTACCGGAATAATGGTCCTATGTATTCTTTCAACTTGTCCATTACCACGTGCCACACCGGTCGTAATGGTCACGTGTGTAATTCGTTCATCTTTGCAATAGTCAGCAAATTCTCTGGAGGTAAAGGCGGAACCCTTATCTGTGATTATTCTGTCGGGATTTCCAAAAATCTTTTGCTGCCTAACTAGACAATTTATCACTTCCCTCGCTGTAGTAGACTTCACTGGATAAATCCATGTGAATTTGCTAAAATCGTCCACAATCGTGAAAATATATTGATAGTTCTTATTAGTGGAAGGAATCGGCCCCAAATGGTCTGCGTGATACGTATGTAGTGGTCCATCTCTTTTCGGAATAGGGTGAAGTAATCCCTCTCCTTTTCCTTCCTTTCTGTTACCAAGAATGCATGGAACACAGTTTGTTATAACATTTTGTATCTTATTCGTCATTTTGGGAATGTAATAGTTTTGTTTTAGCAACTCTTCTGTTTTCTTTACTGCAAAGTGACCATCTTCATGTGCGGCTCTAATAATTTCAGTCTGCATGGCCTTAGGCACCACTAATAGTTCTAAGCCATTTTCGTACTTATATAAAATGCCATTCTTAATCAGATGATCTTCATGCTGTTGACCTGCTGTTAATAATTTTTTGATCGTAACTATCCTGTCATCGCCATCCTGTGCCTTTTTTACTCTTTGGATTACGCCGTCTTCTGTGGTCATGGTCATTACCACCGGATACCTACTTAAGGCGTCAACATGAGCCATTCGACTACCCCTACGGTGTTCAATTTCGTAGTCATAATCTTCTAGCAGCAGTGCCCACCTTGCTACCCTCGTCGTTAAATCCTTTTTCTGCATAGTTTTCTAAAAGGCGGAGCAATCCGTCACTATTTTGAACTTGGACCCCATTAGATAGATTCGAAACTTCTTCACTGCTGTTATGATGGCTAAAACTTCTAATTCATAGGAAGTATACTTTTCCTCGGCTGGTGTTGTCTTCTTACTCAAATAGTAAACCGGATGCAACTTAGCGTCTTCGTTGGCTTTTTGCATTAGGCACGCTCCATTGCCATACATGCTAGCATCCGTGTGCAATTCAGTTGGTAGTCCTCTTTGAAAAATATGTAAAACTGGGTAACTCGTTAATAATTCTTTTAACATTAGAAATGCCTCGTGTTGTTTTTCTCCCCATTCAAACGGAACGTTTTTCCTAAGCATGTCGCTAAGTGGTTTTGCAATAGTGGAATAAGATGGAATAAATTTCCTGAAGTAACCGGTTAGTCCTAAATACGACTGGAGTTGTCTGGGTGTCGTTGGTTCCGGAAATCGTTTAATAGCTATCGTCTTTTCTTCTGAAGGCATTACCCTGCCATCCTCTATTACATATCCTAAGAACTGCACAGTCTTCCTCAAAATTTGACACTCCATACTCGCTAGCCAAGTCCAATACCATTTGTAATCGTTCAATACCCTCTTGAATCGTTGTACTGGGGATAATAATGTCATCCATATAATAAATGACAATGCCCTTTGATATAAGTGGTCGGAAAATGTGACTTATATAACGTTGAAACACAGCTGGACTGTTGCATAACCCAAATGGACACTTGAGAAATTCGTATTGTCCATTATGCGTTACAAATGATGTATACTTAACGCTATCTTCCTCCACGCCGACATGGAAAAATCCATTTTTCAGGTCAATCGTCGAAAATATTCTTACTCCCTGTAATTTGTCTAATACGTCCTCAATAAGCGGGAACGGGAACCTATCTTTTATTATATTAGCGTTGAGTTTCCGATAATCGCAGCATATTCTTGTCGATCCATTTTTCTTTTTCACCAGTACTATCGGACTAGCAAAATCAGATGAGCTTTCTCTAACTATGCCTTCTTTCAACCATTCATTGATCTGTCTCTCAACTTCTTCTTTCTCAGGCTCCNTAAAAACAAACGTGGTAATCCTACAGGGTAAATAAAGCTGTAAACTCGCTAGCTTCTAGGTGGCCATGCACTGCAAGCCATTCAAACCAAACATACGCGAATGTGAATGTTAATAAACAAACTGGAAGAATCACGAAAAACGTTAGCTTTTGGCATACAAACTGACATAAATGTGTGTTGGAAATAAATAGAACCAACTCCTTAATTGTGTCCTTTTACAGAGTACAGACAGTACACAAAATCGAATACGAAAACAAGTTTAAGCGATATTTGAATTATCGTTTTTAGTTCATTCAGTTTTAACAATTATTTTGATTCCAATACAGACCGTTTTTATTCTGTGTTAGCATTTCATAAACTCCTTTTTAATTTATCGTTTACATCAACAGCGAAGCTTGTCAAAATTTAAAATATTAACAAAAAGCCCTAATTAAAAATTGTATCAAAAGCAACACACCGTAGGCTACAGGAAAAATAATTTATACGTATGTTATTTTTAAAATACTTAAAAGCTTTCGAAACTTGAAACAATATCGGTCCCGGAAGGACCTTCTCAGGAAACGTGTCCTCTATAACGAATCGCATCTTGATAGGGACTATAAATACATCCGTTTAGGACCGGAAATGTTTTGCAACATTCTTGTCACAAGAATTTTCAAAAACAGATTCCATCTAATGTTTAAATTTCATGAACAATCGAAATATTAAGTCGTAATTATTAGCTGTACCTAATTAAGAAAAATGTAGCCAATGTCAAGGTATGTTTTAGCCAGTATAATAAAAAATATACGCCATAAATAGTGCCCTAAGACTGACCTATTCTAACAAATTAGCTTATCATTCAGTAGGGTTTGCCTATTTTTTATAAGTTTATACGAACATGTCTTAACTAATATTATAAATGCGAGTGTAAGTTTATTTGTTTGTTACCATTTTCACGTCTTAACTACTTAGTCGATCACCATAAAATTTTGTACAAACATTGTCAGGGATGCAAAAAAGGATAAAATAAAAATAATGTCCCCGAGGGACAGAAAAATGTCTCTTCATCCCGATAAAGAAGGACCACATTGGCTGTTATTTTACCTAGACAATTAGAAACTTTAGTTTTATCTTTATGACCATTTATCAAATTATTATTTGGTATGTTAGCCTTCCATCCCCTGACCATGAAGGTTTCACCTATTAGATGCAGGGGTTGGTTTTAAAGTTATGGGAATTAAAAGACTATCTCCCCAAAGGACTCCACATAGGTGTTAATTGAGTTTGAACGATGCCCTACATCTACAGGGTTCGAAAGGATATTAGAACGTTCCCGAATAGTAACTAATTTTTCCTGCGCGGAGCCAGGATACTCTGACCTGGTGGTTTTGAAAATAAGACATTAAGACTTTAAATTTTAATTCTTCCAACGTAACTTTAGATTTATGCAGAGATTAGGTTGCCTGACTAGGACCACAGTGTAACTGAATCTTGGCAGTTACGTACGGGTAACAAATTAAATTAAAAATAGTATTGAACGTAATAAAATTTTCACTAGTGAAAATTTTGGCACCGTTTTGTTTAAAATCCATTCTCACCGGTTCGTGATTGCGACAACAAGGGGAGACCTATTTTCAGTATTTTTGACTACAATAAAAGAGGCAATAAACAGATCAAAAGTTGCAACGGCGAAGCGACGTTCCAAATAGGCGGCCAGTCTAACTTTAGACGTATTTAAGTTCACAAAAAAGGACCCCAAAGTCCGTCGTTTAGCGCCAGGAATTCTCTCTAACGTTAATTTCGGCTTTCCTGATGCCGAAATTAATTTGGAAAACAACAAATTGTCAGCCGCGAATGATTGATGAGCTTCTTCGCGATCCGATGGTCACCATTCATACGAAAATAGAAGTCTTCTTCTAATAGTATCGGCGAAAAAATTTTAATTTGGCTTTCAACTGACTCGAAAAAGTTATGCAATAGGAAACCGATTTTTGCAAACACATTGCTTAATGAAAGGTCCATTGACTTAACGATATGCAGGAAAAAATATTATCTAATAATAACGATTTCAAACATTTTGTTCTTTTCGAACTTCCAAATAACTACGAAGATTTATAATTTCAATTTCAAATATTTTATTTCAAAAATGACTGAAATTTCGTTCTCACCATAATGATTTATATTAAGTATCATGACCGATGATTGGTTCTAAACAAGAAAATATCAGTGTAATGTTTGATTTGAACAAGTATTAATACTACTATCATGCTATGGGTACGTGTACCAAAAATTGTTTGAAATTTACGATTTCCAGCCGTTTACAATCAGTTACTTCAAATGGCGAAATGTTGACGCCACGCCATTAAAAATTAACACATACATCTACACACTAATAGTTGCGTTTCCAATAAACAATCAATTTGACTTTAAAAACATAAAACATACGTTTTGCTGGCTTAGATCCAAAAAGCTTCCGGGCATTATAGCCATATAGACTAACTTAAAGTGGACCATAAAAAGATAAAAAGAAAATTATTAGGTGTTTGTTGATAAAATAGAAAATCTACGAAGAAATTGAAATATTTCTGGAGATAGAGCTTCAAGAGTCGAACAGATTAAGTTTATTTGACCTCTTCTTAATTCAAACACGTTAGTTATTTTAAACTGTCAGAAGAATTTTTGTGTAAACATAAATTGCGATATATTTTATATGGTAATGAGGGTAATTTCAGTGAGCTTTCTTGCTGCAGACGTAGAGATGACGTATATGTTCGAGAGTGATATCAAATGAAATGAATGTATCGAAAAAGTTTTTGTAATTTTGAGTAAAATCATACATGAGCTACTTCATCTATCCAACTATGTATGATTTGTATGTTCTGTTCCTGATGAGTTTACGCCAATACCTAATTATTTCAATTGCTAGTTAATTGATCGATAATTGCGCCTCATATTCAGAAGAAGATAATAAGTTAATATCAAAATTCAGTGAAATAATGTGTTTTTCTTAAACCTTTTCCGGGGTACCATGCATCAACAACCACATACGGGTCTGACAAGTTAATGGTTTGATGATATTTATTTAACGACCATTTCGCATTTTGGACTTCCTCAAAACCGACCTGCCAGACGGTATTCGCAACAGTCAAAAGCCAAATTTAATGACACATCAAAGGCCACATTGGACGCTTCAATTCCGACGTTCATTTCTCATACACACACACACATATATATGCGAAAGTCATTCTTAAGAAAATCTACTTGGAAAAACAACAGCGATAATAAACGTGTCATCCAGTTCTAGCGATCGAGGTGATTTTCTGGATATGTCACGTGTCGTACGGGAAACGGGAGAGACAAACGAACGTACGCACACATACGTACGACCCAAGTGGCGTTTATTTTTAGCAACCCCTCACTTTTATGTCTATATCTATGCCTACTACACACGTCCTTTTCTCTTCATCCTGTTGTCATTTGAATGACTGTGTGCATGAATGTAGAAAGGAAAAGGAGAACGAAACTCTGCGGGCGTGTCATCAGCGCTTCGTAGTAGTAGTAATAATGAACCGAAGAACATCGTTTTTCTTTTTTTTTTTCGAGAAAGGCCAAGAGCTCGTTTCCGTTCCTTTTTTATCGCTACTACGAGTGGTCGTACTAATTGCGAGGGTAATAAACGGGGGCTTTTTATAGCCGTGTCGAAAAAGACGAGGTGACATCAACCAACAAAAACAGGAGCAGTAGGTACCACTCATTCTTGTCCCGAACAAAACGGCTAAAATCGTTCCCAAAATTACCATTTTATCTATTCAACAAAACTTTTCAAATAATTAATTAATTAAAGGCAGAATTTCACTCTTATCTTACGAAAATAATAGTCTAAATGCACCCAATGAATAATACTAGATCCCCTGGATCTAACTTTATTTACTTTAATTCTTAAGAAACTTTTTTTTGTGTTGTGTATGTAGGATTTTTAATGAGTGTTGTTGAAATAAAACTGCACCGGGTCTTTTCGAAGGAAAAGAATATATATATTTTCCAATAGCAAGTATTATAAACGTTACGAAGATGATGACTTGAGATATTACATAGATTTACAAGAACAACCAATACTAAAAACACATCGACACCCCAACCAACATTGTGCAATCTTAACGTCTTTTGTAATTCGCGTCCCCGGCCTTTTTTGATACGTCACAACAGATTTGATTCTCGTCGCAGAATGCCGGCCGCCCTCACGTCCTCCCGCGTTTCCACTCAAGTATCGCTATTTAATTGATTAAATAATTATGTACAGTACCGGGCAAAAAAAAAAAAAAGATAAAATATATAAAAACAAATGGGTTCCCACACTCGGCCATCCGACTATAAGTCCGTCTCGGACTCTAACTCAGCGTTTACCCATGGTTTCATGAATTCAGCACATGTACTTGTTCGGATAGGTCCATCATGATTTCCGACCTTCAAAACATCGTACCTATCACTCTCCTTTGCCTTGATAATCTCGTATGGCCCCAAGAACTTCCGATGGACTTTCAGTCCCGTTCCAAATTGAGTTCTTTTGATAGCTACCAGATCACCCTCTTTGTAAAGCTTTGGTTTCCTCCTCCTCAAATTGTAGCTTTTCTTGTTTTCCTCCTGAATTTTTGCTAATTGTTTCTTACAATTATTTCTTAGTTGTTCTCTGTCTTCGGAAAATTGTTTTCTGGCCTCTTCCTCGATAAGGTCTTTTAGTCTTATGTCCTCTTTTGTTCTCATCTTGACACCTGTTAGTACCTCAAAAGGAGTAGTATTGATGCTTCTCTGATAAGTTGAGTTCAGTGCTCGTTGGACCCTGTCAACGTACTTGTTCCATTTCGTTGGGTCATGAATAGCTAACTTGGTGAGTACCGGAATAATGGTCCTATGTATTCTTTCAACTTGTCCATTACCACGTGCCACACCGGTCGTAATGGTCACGTGTGTAATTCGTTCATCTTTGCAATAGTCAGCAAATTCTCTGGAGGTAAAGGCGGAACCCTTATCTGTGATTATTCTGTCGGGATTTCCAAAAATCTTTTGCTGCCTAACTAGACAATTTATCACTTCCCTCGCTGTAGTAGACTTCACTGGATAAATCCATGTGAATTTGCTAAAATCGTCCACAATCGTGAAAATATATTGATAGTTCTTATTAGTGGAAGGAATCGGCCCCAAATGGTCTGCGTGATACGTATGTAGTGGTCCATCTCTTTTCGGAATAGGGTGAAGTAATCCCTCTCCTTTTCCTTCCTTTCTGTTACCAAGAATGCATGGAACACAGTTTGTTATAACATTTTGTATCTTATTCGTCATTTTGGGAATGTAATAGTTTTGTTTTAGCAACTCTTCTGTTTTCTTTACTGCAAAGTGACCATCTTCATGTGCGGCTCTAATAATTTCAGTCTGCATGGCCTTAGGCACCACTAATAGTTCTAAGCCATTTTCGTACTTATATAAAATGCCATTCTTAATCAGATGATCTTCATGCTGTTGACCTGCTGTTAATAATTTTTTGATCGTAACTATCCTGTCATCGCCATCCTGTGCCTTTTTTACTCTTTGGATTACGCCGTCTTCTGTGGTCATGGTCATTACCACCGGATACCTACTTAAGGCGTCAACATGAGCCATTCGACTACCCCTGCGGTGTTCGATTTCGTAGTCATAATCTTCTAGCAGCAGTGCCCACCTTGCTACCCTCGTCGTTAAATCCTTTTTCTGCATAGTTTTCTGAAAGGCGGAGCAATCCGTTACTATTTTGAACTTGGACCCCATTAGATAGATTCGAAACTTCTTCACTGCTGTTATGATGGCTAAAACTTCTAATTCATAGGAAGTATACTTTTCCTCGGCTGGTGTTGTCTTCTTACTCAAATAGTAAACCGGATGCAACTTAGCGTCTTCGTTGGCTTTTTGCATTAGGCACGCTCCATAGCCATACATGCTAGCATCCGTGTGCAATTCAGTTGGTAGTCCTCTTTGAAAAATATGTAAAACTGGGTAACTCGTTAATAATTCTTTTAACATTAGAAATGCCTCGTGTTGTTTTTCTCACCATTCAAACGGAACGTTTTTCCTAAGCATGTCGCTAAGTGGTTTTGCAATGGTGGAATAAGATGGAATAAATTTCCTGAAGTAACCGGTTAGTCCTAAATACGACTGGAGTTGTCTGGGTGTCGTTGGTTCCGGAAATCGTTTAATAGCTATCGTCTTTTCTTCTGAAGGCATTACCCTGCCATCCTCTATTACATATCCTAAGAACTGCACAGTCTTCCTCAAAAATTGACACTTTGATTTTCTTATTTCTAGGCCATACTCGCTAGCCAAATCCAATACCATTTGTAATCGTTCAATACCCTCTTGAATCGTTGTACTGGGGATAATAATGTCATCCATATAATAAATGACAATGCCCTTTGATATAAGTGGTCGGAAAATGTGACTTATATAACGTTGAAACACAGCTGGGCTGTTGCATAACCCAAATGGACACTTGAGAAATTCGTATTGTCCATTATGCGTTACAAATGATGTATACTTAACGCTATCTTCCTCCACGTCGACATGGAAAAATCCATTTTTCAGGTCAATCGTCGAAAATATTCTTACTCCCTGTAATTTGTCTAGTACGTCCTCAATAAGCGGTAACGGAAACCTATCTTTTATTACGTATATTAGCATTGAGTTTCCGATAATCGCAGCATATTCTTGTCGATCCATTTTTTTTTTTTACCAGTACTATCGGACTAGCAAAATCAGATGAGCTTTCTCTAACTATACCTTCTTTCAACCATTCGTTGATCTGTCTCTCAACTTCTTCTTTCTCAGGCTCCGATAATCTTCGTGGTCTTTGATTGATTGGTTCATCAGTCCTCATTAGAATTTTCATCTTGACATCTGAGGTTTTAGTCTTCTTTGGTTTATAATTGTTGACAATGCTTGCTATTTCCTTTTTGATTTCTTGATCCTCTATGTGAACTAGATCCAACTCATTATTTTCCTCAGTATTTGTGTCCACAGTAATATTCATTAGAAAATTCTCGTTTTGTTTCTTCACCACAACGATTCCATCTTCCTCAATACGTACGTTAGCCTGCCTCAACAAATTGTTACCGACTATTATCTGAAATTGAAATACATCCTCAGATACAACATGGAACGTCAGTCTGAAATCCTCAGCATCAATAATGACATTTGTTTTAAAACAACCCATTGTCTTCACATTAGTATTTCCAATCCCCTTAAGCGAAATAATTTCGTTAATTAATGGTTCCCCCTTAAAATGCTTTTCATACACATCTTGGCGCATAACGGATACCTCGCTTCCTGTATCAAACAATGCAGTTAATTTAGCCCTGTCGAAAGTTAAGGTTATATTATTTCGGAATGCAGCCTCAATCACTGCAACATCAGCTGGGCGACTTCTAGAAGTCTTAGATGCAGTACATGCAGAGGAGACATGTCCAAACCCCTGGCACCTAAAGCATTTTGTACCCCGATTCTTGTCAGGACAATCCCTCGACAGATGTCCCTCTGCTCCACAGTTATAGCATCTCTGGGTCTGCGATTTCTCGCCCTTGACCCTGTCGTTCGCTCCCCTTCCGGTGGTATTTTTGAGAGGTGGTTTTGAGCCTTCCTTCTTTCCTTTGAAAGGATTTGAATTCATTAATGGCTTCCTCATAGAAACACTCTCGTACAGCTTAGCTTTTTCCCTGAACTCCCGAAAATTTTTGGCACCGTAAAGAATAATTTTGCTCGACGAATCATCCTGAATTCCATCGATTATGTATTGGATTATTACTTCTTCTTCGATATAGGCACGGCTTCCGATTTCCCTCATAGTCAAAACGTACTCTTGAATTCCCTCATCATGTCTTTTTCTTCTAGTCATCAAGAGTTTATGTATTTGTGCGCTGCTAACTTTAATCTCAAATTCGCTGATCAACTTTCTTTTCAGCACTCCCCATGTTTTGATACTCTTCTGTGACTGTACGTACAATTTAGCCAACCCTCGCAGCGATTTTTTAGCGAAGATTAATTTCTGAAGATCATTCCATCCCATAAGATCAGCAGTATCCTCGAAATCGTCAATCCACTTCTTGATCGGATAGTCGTCTTTCCCGTCAAACGGTCTAATATTATCTTCAATGTCTCTGAACGTGAGTGAAAAATTATCTCTGCCGTTCATAGCGCTTGCTTGTCGGCGGATCAAAGAAACAGTTCCTTCAACGGCTTCGTCCTCTTCGTCATCGGTTTTATGCTCTTCGTCACCAGTGTTTCCGTCAGTTCCATCATTTCGGTTATCGTCTTCGTCATCAGATTCTCCACTGTCAGCATCTTTTGCGTCCTTTTTACGTTCGAATTTAATCAAGAACGAGCAAATACGATCAATTATTTCCTCGGGGCTACCTTTATAATCTAGCTCCAGTATATTACACACAGCAATCAAATCAGCTAATTGCAAATTGTTTGTGACATACTGTATTTTGGCGGAATACTCGTCAGTGTGTTCGTCCCATTCAAAACCCGAAAACCCACGTAATGCTCTACGAGATTTACGAGGTTCACCATCGGTTTCAAAACAAATTTTGTGTAACGCATTAATAGCAGTAATTTTAGCTCGCGTAATATGATGTTCAATCTCTGAAAATTCTCCCAAAGTCGACATGGTAACAATATCAATGTATTCTTAAAAATAATATTCTACAATAGGCTGTTTGTTAAATCTACTTTGCAATTCCACGAACAACTCAATGAAAACTAAGCATAAACAAAATATTAAGACAGGAAACATTTATCAAGTTAACACCGGTTTGTTTATAGTTATCCGAACCAAACGCGATAGCGAGCGACAATCTGCAACCGAATCAACGACTTCGAAGAAGGCATCAAGCAATGAATAATACGTTAAGTAATTGCACTTACAAAAAAAAATACAGTAATTATCAAACAATTCAAAAACTAAAAACTAATATCTTAATTCTAAAAATAAATCAGAAAATTTCTCCACCAATGTTGGAATAAATAAAATCAATTCTCCAATTGAAATTAGAAAACATGCATCCAACCTTATCACTGACGAATCTGTTATACTTCTTCCTGTTACCATTCCATTTAAGGACACAATCTTCCGCCGCAGGATCTCCAAATTGACCGCTTATATGAGAAGCAACTCTTCCAGATCTACGGATTTGGACAAACAAAACAATGACACCTCCTCCAACACGTATCAAACAGACAGTCACTTTCCAATCTGGTAATTTTGACCACAGTATTGCACAACTCACAATCAGGACAGCTTTACGCCAAAAGTTAGAAACTGTTATGTCACATTTACACCTTTCTGCTCGACTCAGTTTATATCTCCCTCTCGAACTGCTGGTAAAATTTGATCTTTGAACGTCCAAAATAATTCACAGTTCCAACTCGTCTTCACGTTATATTTCACATTCACTGTTCTATTCCTGTTCCATATATCCACTTTTCCATCCCGGCTGAGCCCCCAAAATGTAGGATTTTTATTGAGTGTTGTTGAAATAAAACTGCACCGGGACTTTTCGAAGGAAAAGAATATATATATTTTCCAATAGCAAGTAATATAAACGTTACGAAGATGATGACTTGAAATATTACATAGATTTACAAGAACAACTAATACTAAAAACACATCGACACCCCAACCAACATTGTGCAATCTTAACGTCTTTTGTAATTCGCGTCCCCGGCCTTTTTTGATACGTCACAACAGATTTGATTCTCGCCGCAGAATGCCGGCCGCCCTCACGTCCTCCCGCGTTTCCACTCAAGTATCGCTATTTAATTGATTAAATAATTATGTACAGTACCGGGCAAAAGAAAAAAAACAGATAAAATATATAAAAACAAATGGGTTCCCACACGTATAGAAGCAGTAGTTACCTAGTGTCCTTTGTTGGACTTTCTCTAATAGATACTTCATTATAGGTTCCCGAAAATGGCATAAATCACTGTA
>NW_020438915.1:899896-914360 GCF_000699045.2 Agrilus planipennis | reverse complement strand
TGTATGTTTATTAACTGACTAAGAGCAGCCAACATAAAAATACTGCATCTGTATATCATTTATTAATTAAATTTAAATATTAAGATTTCTTTTAATGGAAAAGATTAAACATTTCTTTTACTTAAAAAGCGTTCTTCTTATAATTCTTACAAAACTAGTTTCATTACTTTAATATAATGATCAAGGCCTTAGATAAATTAATTTGTCAGGTTTGCAATTCATTCTATGAACCTAAATAAATTATGTTTTCATATATCTGTGATTAAAATGACCCTAACCTATAAATTATTAGTAAATAAATATTGATAATGAGTAACAATTTAAATTTATGGAATAATTTAAAAGAAGTGAACGTTATAGAATTTCCTGCAGAAAACGTAGTTAAATTTACTAACATTGATGAGTGTTTATTTATTCTCACTAGTACACATAACCTTTACTATGGCAATCTTGAAACTCAGGGGGCTGAACCTTTCATAAAATTTAATAAGTCGACATTTTCATGTTTGGACGTCGATGCTTATGCCGAAAATCTATATATTGTAGATCTAAGTGGATGTACATATAAATGTAACAAAACATTAAATATTCTTGAAGAAATTCTACTGATTAGTGAGGAAAATGAAGTGTGTTGCCATGGGATACCAAAGAAGTACAAAATGAAAGTAAAAAGTATTGCCGTAAATGATTTTGGGGGATTACTTGTTACAAATAATAATCAATTATGGGCTTTCGGGCATATGCCTCAAATAAACATCACAGATTCCATTCCAAAGAAAGTAAGATTCTTTAGTGGAAGAAAAGTATTTGATATTAACATAGGAAAAGATTTTGCCATTGTTATAGTTGGTGCTCATGAACTAGAAAATGATTTGTCAGAATATGATTTAATAAATATAAACTGTTCAATGTGTGGTGATGATGGTTTTCACAATGTCACACAAAACTCAGTACAAGAAAAGGCACTTGAAGAGAGCATTGAAACGGAAAGAAGCAGCAACAGTTCTTGTTGTTCATTGGGTGACAAAAAGACCTTAGAAACATATGAAATAGTGAAGTCCAGTAACAATAACAATAATGTTACTAAAAATGTTTTCTACAACACTGAAGCAGCTAAAGATTTTTTAAAGAAACAGTTTTCTTGGATATCTACAAGTAGTGATGATTATTTAAACACTGACATCCAGTCTAAACCACTTAGGGAAAATGTTACAAATGTTGCATCTTTGGTATATGAAAGAGTGAAAAGTGTAGGTGACAAAGTTGCAATTCTTTCCAAACATTTGAGTAATGATGCTCAAACTATTGAAAACAATCTAGATAACACAAATGATTGGCTTTTAACTTCTGTGGATGATGTTTCATCATCAGTCAGCATCTTAACATTGGAGACCATGTCAGAAACTGAAGTAAAAGAAAATTATAGCCTAGTTCTAAGAGAAGGAGCTGAAATAATAAATCGAGAAGTTTGGACATGGGGAAACATTAATTATGGTCAACTAGGTATTATTTTGTTTTTTTATAGTCTTTCTTGAATTATTATTTTTCAAATTTGATTATATGCCAGTAAAATTTCAGGAACTGGCGATAATATAAAAAGAGAACATCCAATGATTATATCAAAACTTTCAAAAATAGGGGCTTTAAAGTGTTCAGTTGGGAGTTATCATATAACAGCTTTAACATTAGATGGTCGAGCATTTTTGTGGGGCAAAAACGATCAAAATCAAGTTTCCTTTGAATCTAGTTCTGATCAGAGTTCCCCTAAAGTATTTTCAGTACCAGCAAATGAGTGTATTTTAGACGCTTCGTGTGGTCACTATCACACTAATTTACTATCTACAAGTGGCGATTTATATTATTTGGGTTCAAACAAGAAAGATGCAAAAAAACCAGCAGTTATTCACTCAGAAAGCCTTTACAGAAATATTATAGATAATCTGATAAATTTTGAGGATATCGAATTAATTCCCGTCAATGAGAAAGGAATCTCGAATGGTAAATTGTTCTCTAGCAGCAATTTAACTCTGTTAGATAAATATTACGAGAAAAGAGATGTAAATAGCGTTATTGTCGAAGAGAGTTCTTTTTTGGAAAATCTGTTAGTCATTTATGTAACTATTATAAAACAGATACAGAAGAAATATTTTATATGTACAGAAGAAGACATTTACGAAAAATTATCGTCTGTTTATTTAGAACTTATATATCTAATAGCAAACAATTTGTCCTCGATTATAAAGTATAGTTACGGAGAAATTCCAAATTCCGAATCAGTCATAATTAAGCATAACGAGGAATTTATTGGAATATATAAAAACTATTTTAATTTAATAAACGATATTGTCAGTATTGACGGTCTGCAATTCTTAGCGAAACTCATTGAAGTTCCTCAAGTAATTTATAAAACAAGTGTTATAAATTCTTTGAAAAATAAAGGGAAAATTAACAATCTTAATCTGATAAAAATATTACTTAAATACCCAAAGAATAGATTTATTATTTACGAAGAAATTGTACACAAATTACTTTCGACGGAAAAGAGTCAAATGGAAATGAAAATAATTAATAAACTAACTTCCATTTACGAAGAGGAAAGGGATAACGAAAATAAAGCTGAAATGACGAACCAATTTTGGAACCAAAGTGGAAAACTGGTGGATTATTTAAAAAAACCCCACAGAAAGCTAATTATCGAATCTCATAAGAATCCAATATCGCTCCAAGGTGGTAGCAGATTTTCTTCACATTGGTTTGTCCTTTTATCGGATATTTTTGTTTACATTAATGGCTCTATTGTACTTTCCTTTGACTTGAAAATTCTGTGGGTGGAAGCAGTTCAGGATGAAAACGAAATGGAGCACAAAATAATCTTAAAAACTCCCGAAGATCACTTCGTTTTAGTTGCTTATGAACTGGAAGAGAAGTCGAAATGGTTACAAAGTTTGCAAAATGCTATAAAAGTTGCTTTAAAGAAAGTAAACAGTATTAACGTTCCTAATGTTAGAAATGCGGATTTTACTTTTACGAAACAGGGGTTTTTCAAAAATGCTAAATATTCGGGGCGGTGGTCCGATGCCAAAATGCATGGGAAAGGCAATGTAGAATGGACTGATGGTAGAAAATATTGCGGTCAGTTTAGNAACGTAGCATTTGCCTTCTCTTCCCTTATATAATCATCACATTTTTAAAGAAGTTACACCATTTGAAATGCATAAAAATGTGTGCAGAATCCCAAGCTTGTGAGTGTCTAATCTAATTTTCTTGAGGATTTGCTAGCTCCTTCAGTACAAACTCAATTTTTTGTATGCGTATACAATAAAGAGTATCTTCCAGGACTAGACTATTTTCAAAATAAGAGTCTCCTTTTGTAGCAGACTCGCACGTTTTGCGATGTTTGCTACTAAGGAACAAGTACTTACAAAAAAAGAAACAACACTCACGCGTTTGAGATTCTACTTAGATTTTTATGCATTTCAAATAATGTAGCTACTTTTAAAAATTTAACATTATGTACACCACCCACCCATTTTTTTATTCAGCTTGGAACCTTAATACGGAAGACCAAGAATGATTTAATATTTTCAATAACAATTATCGTATTTCCTTTTATAATAGGAACAAATTGTACTCAAACAAACATGTGATCATACGTGGGCATTCAAAAGAGCAAATCTATTCATTAGCATAACCCACTTCATATAAACTCTTCTTCTTTTGTAACACCAAACAGCTTAACGTATAATCCGATGGTTGATACGCACTTTAAAATACTGCACAACATGAATAACGTTTTGCTAACATTACATTTTTATTATTTCCGAAATGGAATTGTTTGAAAACGTTTTAAGAAAAACATCAAAAATAAAAATTTGATTATGTATAAAACAATCGGCACCTTTATCAAAAGCAGATATTTACGCATTGAGTAAAATTTTTAAATTCAAATTAAAAATTGCAAAACAACAGTTATTTAATAATAGGTTCAGGGATCTCATTAAGAATGAGAGTATTTCGAGAGATTTTAAATTGATATTGCGTTATATTACGTACTTATTTTAATTAATTTATTTATTGTTTATCAGCCCATAGTACGGTGTAAAAGGAATTATATTATTTTGGATTTTAACGTTAATTGCTATCGTAATCACATTCTTAACTATTTGCGAGCAGTAATTTAATTTAGGTCTATCTCTACTCCTGTTAACTGCTGTTTCTGCCTCTAATATTCCAGTTTTAGGGAAATGCGAAGATTAGCTAAGGATAGGAAAGAGTGGAAGTGCGTGTCTTAGAACTGAAGACCATATGATGATAATGTTATAGTAATATTGAATTGCTTTATGATCAAATTTTGTGATCACTCTTTTGAAATGTGTGTATTTAAATAATAACTCATAACTACTGCAGTTGCACCTCTTACATAGCGATGAATTAATGATACATAAATTATAATAAGAAAGAAAAATGTGTCCTATATTTTACGAATATAATTTACCTATTGACCTAATTAGAACTAGTACGTGTTACATCGATTACATAACAGCAAAGAATAAAAAATGGGAATGCGTTACATTATATGATTCTACTAATCTGAATTTAAAATTAATTGTGTTTTATTGACATGGGTATATAAAATTATGTTACAACTGCGTATTTACAACACAAACTATTGTAGATTCACCCACACTAGCAATGTGTAGCCCACATTGCACTGTCTAAATAAAAATGTAAATGCCTTACGAAGATTATTAATAAATCACAATAATAACAAACATAATATCCTTCGAATTTTCGCAATTATTAGCATTAGACGTTTGACACATTTGATGCGTTCTTTTCACAAAATAAATAAACACCCACATACACCGTATGACCTGCATTTGATACGTGAATTTAGGTCAAACGTGATTCTAAAATAGACTCGTGCAAAGAAGTGACATATGATGATTTAATAAATAGTTCAATAAAGACTTTATATTGCTTGAGGTAATTTTCAAAAAACGTAAAAAAAAGTTTTGACCGTATGCAAAAAACAATTGGTACACGCAAATAATAACATTACGTAGAAGATAAAATTCCTTAAAGAAAGGGTCTGATTATAAAAATCGATAAAAAAATAGGGGAGATAGGTTGGTGGGACATCTTTTCAGTCATGAACAGCTAGTTATAAATATATTAGAAGCAGAAACAGGAGCTAAGAGAAGGAGAGGTAGACTTAGAATAAATTACTGTGGGATGTTCTAATTTTAAGGAAATGCGAAGATCAGTTTAGGATAGGAAATAGTGGAGTTGCGTGTTCAACCAGTTACAGATTACATTTCAAATTTTGGTAAAATACAAAATCACGAAATGGGTTTTTGCATTATCGTAAATTGAATTGATTCATATAAGAAAACTTTCCTTATTATGTCGTAGTATCGATCGCTTTTCAGTATCGTTTTTAGCTGTAATTAGAAGTGTACAATGTGTATGTAAATTAGAAACATTACAAGCAAGTACTTTTGCTCTTTGACGTAGTGCAGAAAAAAAATGACTTCAGTGACGATGTAGGTAACATACAAGAAAATAACCGACGTTCTGCCTGGGCATTAGCCAAGATGACAGGGTTATATTTGAAATTATATACTTAGCTATATGTAAAATAAAAGATCCACTTTGTCGGGACACCTTGGCCCAGACAAAACAGTTTGCTTCCAACTGCATATGTCTATAGGTATCTATATGCATTTGAAAATATTTGTACTGAAAAGAAAGAGTACCTTAACAAAAAAAAAATTGAATCTACCTGGTTAGCTTTCTCACTCTCTCTGCAAGCAATAAATAAGAGGGAGAGAGATGTCCACTAACACATTCGATTTTTAGCCAATTGCTAGACCTAGGGAGTGTAGAGTCAGTTTAAGGAAAAGGGGATTTTTATTTAAATTACGACATTTGCGCCAAACGGTTTTTTGTTCAAATATTCTTTTTCTTCTATAAAAATCTCTGGAGAAATATAAGGAAAATTCAGTAAAAAAACTAAGGAATAAAAAAAAATTTTAGTCGCCTTCAGCTTGTGTGTACGATTCTTCCCTTAGTGCGTAATCTACAGGAAGTAAAATTACCACATACGTATTATAAATTGACAGACATCCAAATTGTATGACACATCAAAAAATTAAATTACATAGATTAGTATTTCCTTTTGTAAAGCCGCGTAAATAAAAAAATGTTTTTGCGGTGATGTACTAAAGATTCCCGGAAAAAAAAACGGGATTTTACATTAGAACTCCTTCTTTGGTATTAAAAATCCACAAAAAGGTATTATTCATTTTTTAGAATCGCTTTTTTGCATTCATTTTGACGTAATAAAAGCAAAAATGGAATAAAAACGCAATATAATCTTCCGTGTTAGTTTTATTACCTTAAAAGTACACGTTTGGTACTATGGCACCAGACGAGAGAATTAAACCAATTTATTATGACTAATTTCGCTCTAATAAAACGTGATGGATGGCATTACAAAAGCGTAAGTAAGCTAAACACAAGCGTAATTTATTAAGGAAAAAATACTATGTCGTTTTTTGGTATCCAAGTACTTAATGCGTGTAAAATATCGAGTGAAAATGTTTTCAATCAAAACGGATTTTTGTAAATTCTAAATTAATAAAAATATCGGTAAAGCCTAAATTCAAAAACAAACAAATTATGAAGAAATATTCAATACGACGATAAGAGAGTAGTTGACAAACAAAAGGAACATTAAACTTTAATAAGAGACCAACTGATTTCACTCCACAATACCATCATCCTGTTTACATTAACCGTTAGCAATTATTTGGATGATAATAATATAAAGTAATTATTGTAATCAATAATAACCAAATGCAAGTATAGAAAAACCTGTTAATCCCGTTTCACATTCATANGTAATAGCACTTGTACGTTAACACTTTTCGAAATTATTAAATGAAAACAGTAAAATTGGACAAGTAAAAGAGACGGTTACACCTGACATTTAAACTAGTTTGTTATACCTGGTAGCTTGTTTTGATTGGTCGTTGCCAAGGTGTATGTTTATTAACTGACTAAGAGCAGCCAACATAAAAATACTGCATCTGTATATCATTTATTAATTAAATTTAAATATTAAGATTTCTTTTAATGGAAAAGACTAAACATTTCTTTTACTTAAAAAGCGTTCTTCTTATAATTCTTACAAAACTAGTTTCATTATAGTCACAGTCTTCAGTAATAAGAAATGCTAAACGTATAATTTATTAAACGGAAAATTCTAAATAAAAAACTAAATATCAAATATAAAGCGATAGAGTACTTGTATTTTTTTTAATAATTATTTATCATCCAACAAAATCTGATGCTTTTGGTCAATTTTATCAATTTGGAAATCACATATATTGCATTATTAACAAAAAAACATAACAAAATAAGAATTTGTTGAAGTAGAAACCGATAAAAATAAATTAACCATTTCAATCACTTTCATCGCATGATATCAGTAGATTTTGCGTTTCAACTTACCAAAAAGGACTAGTAGGAGAAGGTTGTATCAATAGCCTCCTGGGAGGACTTTGCGGTCCAGGGAACTTAAAAAACGGCATCTCTATTTCACGTAAATAGGCGTAGGTACTTATTTACAAAAAAAATGTCACAATATTTACAAAATTAAAAATACTAATACGTCCTGATTACATGCTATCCCACAGGATCTAGCATTTTAGTAAATGTCAATTCATAAATGTTACTATCACCTTTTCCGGCACAACACGTCTAAATTGTTCATATTAAAAAATCACGCAAAAAAATACGTATTTATTACTAGGTACCTACAACAAATTACAATCGTTTATTTCGTATTGACGTCACTATTATTAAGTTGTTATTAATTAATTATTATTGTAATAAACAAACGCGACTATATTGTGCACCCAATCTATGGTACATCCCCCCGAAAAAAAAAAAACGCACACTTGTTCACAACTACTACCACATAGACAGCGCACGAGTGATGCTCAGAAAATGAGATAAACAGATGAATGTGCAGCAGCTGTAACAGCTCCCGCTTTGAGATAAATTTGTGTGTGTTTTTAAAGACAACGCACAGCAAGTAGCTCTGATTCGTTTACCACCACACACTAAATTGCGGACAAACGAAAATGCGTCGCGGCGTCGTGTCGTAGATCGTCGCGACGCTTTCCTACTATCGATTTCAAAATGCACGTGGGTTCTCGTAACGTCTTACACCTAATAACGCAACCAGAACACGAGAAATTATGAGAAATGAATGTTTAATAATCTTTATCAATAATTAAATATTTACTTAAATTGATGTTTACTTGAAAATCGAATGGAATACTGTGGAACTGAACCAAATAAAGCTCAAGTAAAACCCAAAATTCCATATAACTTGTGTACGACACCTTACGTTTCGAAACTTGTTTTCGTTTTCATTTTTATGTGAAATTTTGGTCTTTATTAATGGACAAGATTTTAATATTCAACCTACTCACTATACGACTAATGATGGTACAATTTTTTAGAGCTTTATCGGTGATAGTTTCAATTGTCGCAAAACAATAGTTTATGATTAACAAACATATATGCAATTACAATTAGTTCAAGTCTCAGTGGGGACGACTATTTACACCCCCTTAGGTTAGTAAACAAGACAATTAACCAAAGATAAGATTTGTTTTTGGTTCCATATTACTGAAAATGACTAGGACCTTTACCTAATGTTACCCAACCTAACCCAACGATGTTTTTNAAGAATCCAATATCGCTCCAAGGTGGTAGCAGATTTTCTTCACATTGGTTTGTCCTTTTATCGGATATTTTTGTTTACATTAATGGCTCTATTGTACTTTCCTTTGACTTGAAAATTCTGTGGGTGGAAGCAGTTCAGGATGAAAACGAAATGGAGCACAAAATAATCTTAAAAACTCCCGAAGATCACTTCGTTTTAGTTGCTTATGAACTGGAAGAGAAGTCGAAATGGTTACAAAGTTTGCAAAATGCTATAAAAGTTGCTTTAAAGAAAGTAAACAGTATTAACGTTCCTAATGTTAGAAATGCGGATTTTACTTTTACGAAACAGGGGTTTTTCAAAAATGCTAAATATTCGGGGCGGTGGTCCGATGCCAAAATGCATGGGAAAGGCAATGTAGAATGGACTGATGGTAGAAAATATTGCGGTCAGTTTAGCAATAACACCATTACTGGTATTGGAAAAATGGAAATACCAAATACAGGTGCTTGTTTAAGTAATATTTAAATTTTAATTTCCTTATCTAAAACTTTTAATAATTAAAAGAGTCAGTGGTATTTATTGCTTTTACAGTGCACTCAAATCAACGTTTTCTTTTGTAATGCAATAGTACTAATTGTTTATGTATCCAGGATGAAATTTGATCAGAGAACGTAGTGATATCTTTTAATCACCATATTACTACTTTTAATTGCTTTAACTCATTATGTAACGTTTTTCTAAATAACATGAACTCAAAATTAACTCACCTTATTAATTATTTTACACCTAACGTAATTTTTTCAAAAGGTAACGCTAAGCACCTTTTCTTTTACTGCCATTAATTCAGTGTACATTTCATCTTTAAGGTGTTTATGAAGGTTCTTGGAAAGAAAATAGACAAAATGGCTACGGTATTTTTAAATATACAAATGGGGATGTTTACAAGGGATACTTTAAAGACGGTTTGCCACACGGCCATGGTAGTCTTCAACAGGGACATTTTATGTCTGCTACAGCTTCTATATACATAGGAGAATGGATCCAAGGGGTCAGAAACGGTTACGGAATATGCGATAATATTGTAACTGGCGAAAAATATCTTGGAAAATGGTCTGATAATAAAAAACATGGAAACGGAATTATTGTGACTTCTGATGGCGTTTATTACGAGGGCATATTTAATCAGGGGATTTTCACGGTAAATACTCAAATTTATTTGAATCGTTATTATCATAGGGTCTAGACTAGGACTAGTAGGATAAGGACCTTCACTTCTTATCTTGAGCTAATCTTCGCATTTTCTAAAAGTTAGAATCTTACATCCCTAACAGCTATTTATGAACAATAATTTAATCCAGGTGCTCCTCGGTCCTCTCATTGTTTCTGTCCCTGCTTCTGGTATGCCTTCACTAAGCCCTTCATATCAAGCTGACCTACTATCGTACCTCTCCTTTTTTTTGTTGACATCCTGTATTTTCCTGCTGTTTTGTAACCTTTTCTTTAAGCGATATTTTTATCATTTTCCTGTAACACCATATTTGTACTTAAAAAGGACTAAACATTAAAAGAAGGACTGCATTTTTAAGTAATTATTGAATGTTAACAATTAAATATTTCTAAAGGGAAATGGCCTCATGATACTCGAAGATGGTACACATTATGAAGGCGATTTTAAAGGCATCGGCCAGTTTAACGGTAAAGGGAGGCTGACTTTAAATTCAGGTCACACCATCGTAGGTCAACTGTCAGGATCATTAGTAGACGGTTTAAAAATAAGTAACGGAACGTTAAGCATACTTAAAGCATCACATAACGACGCAGGTGTGGAACCTAAGAGTTTCGGAAAAATTTGTGTACCCCCAGAAGACAAGTGGATAGCATTATTTCGACATTGTTATCAAACTTTGGGAATGACCGATATTAGCGTCAAATCAGTAGATACTCAAAAGATATGGCAAAATGTAGCAATTAGATTGTCCAATTCATATAGAAACACTTTAAGAAGGGAAAAAGATCAAAGGAAATGTAATAGTCTTAATAATTTGGACACAATTCCACAATTTGGAATGGATAAAATTGACAAAAACAGTTTTATGGAAATTAAAAGCTACTTAGCAAAGGTAAAAAATAGTGGGTTGATAGTAAATGGTGAAAAGTTGTTAACAATTATTTGCAGGCATTCGAAAATCTTCATCACCCCTTACACTCTTTACTAAACGATTTAACTGCTGCATATAACACTTCCTATGGCGGTTTAAGGGCACACCCTTTATTGCTGAAACATGCAGTGTTAGAATTACATTCCATATTAAGACGTATTTATGAAATTGTCCTGTTTATGTTCCCTGCTCTTCCACCTTACAAAGGACAAACAGTGATAGGAAATGATGATAGGTACGATTTGATAACTGAAAACAAAAACAATAAATTTAGCTTTTCAGAAATATTTTTAAAATTATATGACAAAGCATTTTTTAAATATTAATTAATGGAATTTAAATTAGTTGTCATAATTTGGGTTTACAGTGAAATTGCAAGCTACCAAACCCTTCTTCATCCTATTGTTCTACCTAAAGTTCATTCGTCGCTATTTATCTTGTACACATTACACAATGATGCTGAAGATTTACAATACTGGAAAAGACTAGTAGAGTGGAATAAGCAACCTGATTATTCGTTGATGGTGTTCTTGTCTGTTGATAAGTAAACTCATTTTTCAGACCAATAATTTCAAATTTTTGTTACCATTTTTTTTGTAGGCGATTTTTTGACGTGCAAGACGCTGGTCCCTTTTTGTCTACTTCGGTTAGAGACAGTATATTTTTAGAACCAATTGAGACTTTGCAATCAATAAAAACAACATTTTCACCTTTTGAAAAAGTTCTAGTCATTAGGGAAACATTCCAAAAAGCCACTAGTGTAGTTCAAAGTCATTTAGGGGAAGATTATAAATGGAATATGGACGACTTATTTCCTGTTTTCATGTATATAGTAGTGAGAGCGAGAATTTTACAATTAGGCTCTGAAATTCAATTTATTGAAGATTTTATTGAATTGAATTTGGAAAACGGAGAGTTAGGGATTATGTTCACTACTTTAAAGGTATTATTTTACTTCAGTGCTTGTTAAATACTTAGGATACTTAAAGGCAGTTTTTTTTGTAGGCATGTTACCAACAAATTTTACAGGAGAAAGCTACAATTAATTAATGTGATAATGTTTCAATTAGACTGACAAATTTTTTAGTAATTATGAGTGACATTGACACGCGAGTATGGTGGTTTTGCCCCATCTTAAATAGATTTTTGTAGTAAATAATGGAGTTTTGAAAAATATTCCAAAAAGCTTTTTGCCTAAAATTTAAAAAGTTTCTTTTTATTTTAAAAGAGCATAAACATATACTTGTTTATATTTAGTAAAATGTCATTATTCTGAAAACAAAACATCTTTTTATTAAATAAAATTTTCATTACATTTTAAATGAATATATGTAATATTACAGAGCTGAAATCAATTTTTTTAATCAGAAATGTATAAAACACTTTTGTAATAGTTCATGTTAAAACATATTGATGGCAATAGTTTTTAACAATTTAAAGTTTAAGTTATGAGAAAGTTGGTTTATTATCAGTGAGGGCATTTTTGAATATATAATTCAAGNATTTGTGTGTGTTTTTAAAGACAACGCACAGCAAGTAGCTCTGATTCGTTTACCACCACACACTAAATTGCGGACAAACGAAAATGCGTCGCGGCGTCGTGTCGTAGATCGTCGCGACGCTTTCCTACTATCGATTTCAAAATGCACGTGGGTTCTCGTACGTCTTACACCTAATAACGCAACCAGAACACGAGAAATTATGAGAAATGAATGTTTAATAATCTTTATCAATAATTAAATATTTACTTAAATTGATGTTTACTTGAAAATCGAATGGAATACTGTGGAACTGAACCAAATAAAGCTCAAGTAAAACCCAAAATTCCATATAACTTGTGTACGACACCTTACGTTTCGAAACTTGTTTTCGTTTTCATTTTTATGTGAAATTTTGGTCTTTATTAATGGACAAGATTTTAATATTCAACCTACTCACTATACGACTAATGATGGTACAATTTTTTAGAGCTTTATCGGTGATAGTTTCAATTGTCGCAAAACAATAGTTTATGATTAACAAACATATATGCAATTACAATTAGTTCAAGTCTCAGTGGGGACGACTATTTACACCCCCTTAGGTTAGTAAACAAGACAATTAACCAAAGATAAGATTTGTTTTTGGTTCCATATTACTGAAAATGACTAGGACCTTTACCTAATGTTACCCAACCTAACCCAACGATGTTTTTATTTGATTGCTTAGGATCACAAGGTTCTGGAAAAAGAAAACACGAAATAAGTGAGTGTTGTCGTTATCATGACCTTCGCCTTGTTTACAGCAATATGGATCCAAGAACAATTCTTATTTTAAGTTGATTATCTGTATACTGTCCTTATTATAGGCCAGGCACTTAATAATGATGATACTTTATTTCCTTGCACATTGCTCCTTTCACATTTTTGACTTAAGATTTAACAAAGATTATCTTAAGACCACCTTGAAACTAACGAAAGAATAACTTCAATACCTCATTGCTCTATTTCTTATTGCTGATAGTTATTTTACTTCATCTTTTAGAAATTTTGAAGTATCAATTATTTGACAAGTTCTGTACACTTTGTATATTCGAATATAATTATGTGGGTACAAACATTTTTCTATTGTATTCAAAACATGTATAAATTCTTGTGAAAGTTGATAGAACACCCTGTATATCTCTTGTGTACAGTCCTGGCTTCTATGGTGACAAAAAGTAATTAATTAAATCCTCCAAAATGATAGAGTAAATTTCTTAATTAATTGCCTATACAATTAAAATGACAGTAGTAAATACTTTGCAAAATAAAACACAGGGCATAAGCTGAAATGCTGTTAGGCTATATACTTAATCAGCTGATCAGATGTGGATTGGGCCCCCTCTTTACTCAACAGGTGTGAATGTACTGATATATTAATTTCTTGCATAAACTCATAATTTGATATGAATTGAATTGAATATATGAACATAAAATAGGGTAGTTTTATAAAATATATCAGTAATTAAAGTAATATAAATTTGAGAATTTTTGTAAACAGTTTTACAGTAAGTAATGTTATTATTTGGGGCAAGGCACTTAATGTATGTATTATTGATACAGCCGCTTGTTTTAGAAAAAGTATACATCCAAAACAATTATTTTATAAAATGAACATAAAAATTACTACAGTTATGAGGGAGTGCATTCGAAAGGAAAAGGAGATTATTGTTAAAATCATTTACTTTAATTACTTACTATGATGTCGTATCTCCAGGGACATCTGATTCTGTTTCCATTTTTGTAATAGCACTTGTACGTTAACACTTTTCGAAATTATTAAATGAAAACAGTAAAATTGGACAAGTAAAAGAGACGGTTACACCTGACATTTAAACTAGTTTGTTATACCTGGTAGCTTGTTTTGATTGGTCGTTGCCAAGGTGTATGTTTATTAACTGACTAAGAGCAGCCAACATAAAAATACTGCATCTGTATATCATTTATTAATTAAATTTAAATATTAAGATTTCTTTTAATGGAAAAGACTAAACATTTCTTTTACTTAAAAAGCGTTCTTCTTATAATTCTTACAAAAC
>NW_020438915.1:867060-895389 GCF_000699045.2 Agrilus planipennis | reverse complement strand
TAGAAGTGTTTAATTAATATTATTTAATAAAATTTGTTCATGAAGAATTTTAATCAATTATCTTTCCAACACTTACTATCTAAATCAGTGCAATTAAATCACAATTTTCTAATTAAATTGTATATTCTTATAACTATTTTTAACTATCATTAATTAATATAAATCAGCTGGTTTTAAATTTATCAATAGTTTCTAACAGCCTCTGTAATTTATTACTATTGTCTAATTTTGTTATTAAACTTTCTAACTGTTCTCCTCCACCAAGGAACGCTTTAATGTTGTGGTAATTGCACCCTTGTAGCCTATGGTCAGTTATTCGATCTTGACTGAAATTATAAGTTCTTATTCTTTCGTTTCGAAAATTTGATTTCACTTGAGTTTTCTTGGTTTTCTCTATTTCTGCAAGTTGTTTATCCAATTGTTGATTATAGAGTAAAGTTCTCAGTTTTTGCATGGCAATTCGGCGATTTTTTATTTGAGATCTATCAATTTGGCATTCAGTGCTGATACCAGTTGGTAAATGTGTTATCCTTACTGCACTGTCGGTTGTATTGACGTGTTGACCGCCTGCCCCAGTCGCCCTTTTAGTCTCTATCTTCAAATCGCTGTTATTAATTTGGATTTGTATTTCATTTGGTTGTGGTAATATTAAAACTGAAGCTGTACTGGTGTGGATGCGCCCTGATTTCTCAGTAATCGGTATACGTTGTACCCTGTGAACCCCCGCCTCATGTATTAAATTGTTGTAAACTGAATCCCCTTCTATCATAGCACATGCATGTCGGCAGCCTTCTATGTCTGTTGCAGTATACTCAGTTACTTCAAAAGTCCAACCTTTGTATTCAGAAAAATGGACATACATATTGAATAATTCACTAGCAAACATCATTGCCTCTTGACCACCAACACCAGCATTTACTTCTAATATGATAGCATTGCACTGGTGCTCCCCATGCATAGCTAATAAGGCTTTAATAATTTCATTACCAATGGCTCTTAACTTTTCTTCAAGTACTTGTCTTTCTGTTTCAGCTAGTTGTTTAAGATCATTGTCATCATCCTGAAGCAGTTCTTTAAGGTTCTTTAAGTCATTAATAACGTCTTTTTTTTGAAGCAGTAGATGTAAAACAGGTTTTAGTTTCTCTTCTTTTAAATTCAAGATACCATCTTTGGAAATGTATTTCTCTTCAATATGATTTAAGTAATTATTTAACAAAACATTATCTACCTTTACATCAAAGTCGTACTTGGGTAATGTACATAACTGATCCACCATATAAAACTGATTACAAAAGGGCCCCCTTCGTAACTTTAAAAGCGATCTTCAACCCTTTGAAAAACATCCCAATAAAACTTAGCTTATATGGAAATTTAAATGGATATTATACGCTTCTATTAAAACATTTCAGTGTAAATTCAAAAAAGTTGTAATCTAACCTGTAAAAATTTAAACATAACCTATAAATTAGTGTAAACTGAATGTACTAGAAATAAATATTAATGTTAGCATTTAATATTAGACCAGTTTTACTTACACCTAGCCAACGTCTACCAATTTGCTTTTGAACTGCAATAATATAAAAAGACTATGTGCATTAGGAAACAATTTTTTAACCAAATTAGAGGTTATGCTGTAAAAAGAAAATATCCTGTAAATCCTGAAGATGCAAAGAAACTGCCAGGTATTTAATCTCATAATTACTACGAATACCTAACAGAATCGACGGTCCTTTTAGTTTTTGGGTATGGGATTAGTAAAGCATCATATAACAGAATCTTTGTGTGGGGCTGTAGAGAAACTGGGGCTCTGGCTGTCCCCCAGAAAAAAGAAGAAGAAAAATTTCACAAAATTTCACCCATTAAGTATCCTAAGCGACTTTTTTTCGCTGAAAATCATGAGGTAGTATCAGTATCATACAATGTTTCTATTTAACAAAAACTGCTGTTTTAGGTCACAAATGTTGCATGTGGTTTTGGCTTTAGCATATTTTCTGTAAATCCAAATAATGATAATAGTAGGTTGTATGGTACAGGTATTAATTCAGATTCTCAAATAGGTTACCATGCAATTCGTGAGAACAAACCTCTTGAAATAATATTTTCTCCAGTGGCCATCCATTTACCACTAAAAGAAAAGAAAACGCGAATTAATAAAATTGCAGCTGGGAGAGCACATACTTTAGTGTTAACCAGTGAAGGGTTATTTACTTTTGGAAATAATGCCTACGGTCAATGTGGTAGAATGATAATAACTGATGAAGATTACAGTAATAGCCATTATGTCCATAAAATTAGTAATGTTGACGATACAATAAAGGACGTTGAATGTGGACAAGATCATAGGTATTAATTTGCCGGAATTTTACTAATTTTTTAACTTTTATTTTGAATGTTTGTCTATATGAACTTTTATCTCATACTGTTATTTGGCAGTCATCTATTACATAATAGTATAAATAGGGAAAATAGAAGCATTCTACTACTTCTTGTAAAGTTTATATAAATTAAGGTGTTTTCTACTAATATTAATTATAAATGATTTTCCTCAAAACATCCTTATACTGTTAGTCATTTGGACAGTGTCATGGTGAACTCTTTCAATATTTTTAAAACCACATAAGCTTTAGCCCTGCATGATACTTTATTTGATAAGTGCGACCTTCGCAAACAGTTCTTCCGAGTTGCTATTAAGTACATGTATAAATAGGGACATTCCCCAATTGAAAAGTTAGTATATTAAAAACATTTTCTTGGTCGCCATCCCTTTATTTCTTACACAAACTTTGCTAAAAAATATGTTTGACTATGATCTAGGAGCCCCCCTTTTACACTTATAGGGTGTAAAATTAAGACAGTTTATAATTTCCATACTTAATAACTATCCTTGCTAAGGAAGCTTTTAAGATTTCTTTAAAAAATAAATTCAGGTAATAATATTCACTTCATGTTTTAGTTTAATTTTAACTGAAAGTGGTCAAGTGTACTCTTGTGGTTGGGGTGCTGATGGGCAAACGGGTCTGGGTCATTTTAATTCAGAATCGCGCTTTACACGTGTTTTGGGTGATATAGCAAACGAAAATATAGTAAAAGTTTCTGGAAGGTCCGATTTCGTTTTAGCTATAAATGGTAAATATCTTATTCGCCTTTGAGAACCTTTTTTTAATTTATTGATAATATTTTTAAAGACAAAGGGGAAGTTTTCGGATGGGGAAATACAGAGTATGCACAGTTAGATACCCCTAACGATTTACAACAAGTTTGTAATGCTACATTTATTGAAAAATGTAAAGGTCTTGGAAAAATAGTGGATATAGCTGCAGGGGGATCGTTTTGTCTTATTTTAAATGGTAATATAAAAAAGTTCGTAGAGGTTTTAGTCTCTTTATTTAATTCGTAATATTCCTTAGAGGATGGCCAAGTATTCTCTTGGGGATACGGCCTTTTAGGAGCTGGTCCAAAAGTTCAGTATTCAAAAAAACCAGTTCTATTACCTGAAATCTTATTTGGCAAAAATGAATTTCAGACAGACAGTAAAGTTATCAAAATTAAAGCTGGTATAGGACATGCAGCTGCCATTTCTAATTATGGTAATTTGTATATGTGGGGGCGAAACAGAAGTGGATGTCTTGGCATGGGACACGATAAAGATCAGCCTTTTCCATTTAGGGTAAATGTTTTCTTATAGTATGCATTTGATATGCTTCTTCATTACGCACAAGAGCTTTTGTTTGAGGCCACCTTGTATATACTTACATTTATCTGTCTTGATTTTTGAAGGTTTCTGTGTCTGGACTTGTAAAGGATGTGAGTTGTGGATTCGATCATTCTATTGCCCTGTGCAAACCCTTTATTTAGGAAAAAGTATGTTTTAGAACTTTTGTACATTAATATATTTTTATTTTGTAATTATTTCAATAAATGAATTATTTAATTGAATAAACCAGTGTTGCACATATTACTTTAGTGTTTTCTGTATGGTTGTAATAATGAAATTAAACTTTTCTGCAAATTAAAACATTGCGCTCGAATTTTAAAAGTTTGTGTTTATTTTCATAATCTTTAAAACCCCCTTAGAAATAAAGTATCTATGAAAGCTAAAATGTTGTAAATTAAAATTTTGATGGGCCTTATTGCGCTCTAATTTCAATAACGTACCATTAACAGCTAAACGTTATGTATAAAAGCTAAAAATTATGTACAAAACTATGTTAATTTGGGTGGTGTAATTGGATCTTGAAACCAATTCGAAATAAAGTTAATGGGGGCTGCTTATTCTCAAAACTACTTAAAATATAAGTATTTAAAAGAAATTGATAGCACAGGGCAAAGTAGTATTACAGAAATGAAAGTACCAGCAATTTTCTTATGTTGAAGTGTACGATGTGTTGCATACCTATTTACAAACAATTCCTTTAAATTTAAATCATTAATTACTATACATCTATGAAAAATCCATAATGGCCGACATCGATAACAATGCGACAACAATTGAAAAAGAATGATGGCCGACAACAGCAACAATTAGAAAAGAATGATGGCCGACAGTACGTCATAATGGAGCAATAAAAATGGCCGACTATTGACAATACGAATAAACGTANATATGTATATATAATTATGGCAAAGTCCAACTATTGCTCTCTAACTATTGTTGTCACTGATGTTAATGCTTTCAAGCGTATGAATATAAATAATTAGAATTAAAACGTTTTTCAAACAATTTTTAACACAAAGAAAATGATTAAACAAAATGGTCACAAAAGTCTATAAAGACCTCTCGAAGCAATGGCGCTTCGAGCTCACAGTGACTGATAGGGGGGAAAAACTAGTTACTATAGCGAAAATTGCGCTCACATTTTAGAAACACAAAGAAGTTAATTTTAGAGTTTATAAAGCTCAAAACTTTGTAAAAAATTATGGCAATTTAGGTTGTACAAATAGATCTTTAAACAGATTTTAAATAAGATAATTGTAGAGAACAGCTTAAATGTAAACAATTTAAAATTCCTAAATTACGCTTGCTTTTCAGTAACATAAAGGGATTCATTTTGAGAGCTTTAAAAGCTCAATACTTTAGGTGATGTAAATAAAATTTTATGTCGGATTTCAAACACCTAACTAAATGAAAACTATTTAAAATTACTAAACAGCGATGCAGTGAAATTGCCCGCTCATTTCAGAAAACTAAAAAAAAAATAATTTAAGCAATATTAAAAGCTTTATTTTATGGCGAAAAGTTCGAAGTTTTCAACAGTACAATCAATTTTGTAGAGGAGTTGAAATAACGAAGTTATTGTTTCTAGTATACGAAAATGGCTAAGAATTTAACGTTAAACTGCAAAATAAATTGCGCTTATATGCTTTTAAAGCACATTCATGTACTCTTAATAGTTAAATTCTAGTTAAAAAAGTATGACAAATTTGGTAGTAGTACATAGATTTTCAAAAGAAAAAAACATAAAATTGTAACTTCTTCAACGTGACAGCTACTTACAATTGCAAATCACAATAGACAGGCAGCAAAATCGCTTTTGTGTTTCTAAAGCACAAGGTAATTCACAAAACGAGCTTACAAAGCTCTGATACTACGTATAAGGTCACGTAAATTTCAATGATTGACGTAGGTTTACCTTTTCCTGTATTTTTTATACAGATGGTAAATAACATTTTTTCCAAAAGTTTTTGACTACCGTTTTTTTTCTTTTTTTTTAATAAAATACTAACAACTTTAATGTCACTTGTCATTACTCGTTTTTATTTGAGTTAATTGAAAGAATGGATTTTCCAGAGATCCTTCAAAAACCAGCTTCTGTTAATTTAGATATTTTAAGCGTATTATGCGCGTTTTTTGATGCTGATTATGAGAACGAAAAATATGTAAGTTCAACCGAAACTTTCAAATAATTGCACACATCTCGTTGCTTTTAATAAATTCAATAAACGCACCCACTTTTAGATTAAACCATCGGCGTTTAAAACCGAAATGTTATTATCACTTGAAGAGAGAATTGTAAAATTGAGCAAAACCGTTTACAGGCCCAAACCTATTTGTGAATTGCAATTGAACACGTTCACAGTTGTCCCGCACGTTATTATTTTCCAAAACTTCACCCCTGGAATAAGTTATTGTGCAACGTTATCATTTTTAAACAATTGCGAAGTATGTTCCTACCATAAGTAAATGACATGCGGTTATTTAAACGTTGTGGACTATTTATTTAAGATCTCGAAACCGCTGAAAAATATTAGCGAACCTTCAGGGTACTTTACAGTGACTGTTTCTTCGAGCATGTACACAACTAAAGTTGCCCCCGGTATGAGTCAACATTACACTGTAAAGTTTTGTGCTGAAGAAATGCACGACTATTATTATCAATTAACTTTTATTACCGAAGCCGAAAGTATTAAAATACCAGTAATAGGTAAGCTAGTAATATTAATTTGATTTTTCAAAAGTATTTTAGAGAAATTAGAAAATTAAAAGATTCATNAATTTTGTTTTAATTTAATTTATTGGTAATAAGAATTTAGGTTTATCGGTATGATTAAAATTCAATTTTTAAAATAAATTGTTTCTTACAAATTCAACTCTGAAATTTCAAATTCTAATTTTAAATTTGAATCTGTGAAAGACTATCGACAAATTTTTAGGTTTAGATTACGAAAAGGAAAAGTTTCAATAACACTATTAGTTAATACTTAAAGAAGCTTTAGCCTGAAGATGACTAAAATTAACGATCTAAACGTTCATCGGTTATAATTCGCAAAAATATGTTTTAACGATTAAAGTTTAATTTAATTTTTATGGGCTAAAGCAGTGACCTTTGCGTCCCGATGCATAAGTTCTTAGGGGTTCAGTTTTAATTTTCCATTGCAAAGTATTACCTATTTTACGAAACGCTGCTGCATTTAGACCCACCTCTGGTTGAACTACTATAAAAAGCGAAATTTCTTGAGTCCAAATTTGAAAATTGGTAGTTAAAAAGGGGCTGAAATTGTGAAAAATTTCATTCAGTTTCACAGAAACACATCTCCGATAAAACACAAATCACTTTACGACACCTTGCCGAGCTTTTACATCAAACAATTTAAAATTGGCTTGAATCACTAAAAAGAGCGAAATTTTGCGTTTGCAAATTTAGAAATTGATTAAGAATGAATTGAACTTGTGAAAGATTTGATTCAATTTCACAGAAACACATTTTTGTCAAAGCATAAGTCACCTTACGACACCCTGCCGTGTTTTTAAATCATACAAATTAAAAGTGATTTAACCCCGTGTTGGATCTTGAACATTTGTATTTTTGGGGGGTACCATTCATAAAAAAATAAAAGTCAAACTAAAAATTCCTAAATATCCCATAACTTTACATTAAATTATTAACTTTATCGTTTGCATCACCTCAAATCCGCCTTTGTGCTGAGATTTTATTTGAAAACAACAGGCAATTCACATCTGCTTTTTCGACATTCTTTGTTTGTTTAGTTTAATTTTCAGTAGATATTCTAAGTTACTCAAATTCGTAGGTTGATATAACATTAATGACCTTTTTGACCCTTTTTCACACTCTTACACAGCCCTGTGTCATAGACCAGTTTTGGATTTACCAGATGAAGTAACTGTTCCGAAAACGGCTGTTAGGATACCATCTGATCATCACCTATTTGTGACAAATTTGGGTTTAGCGTCTGCTAAGATTACTTTAAAAACCGAGCCTCCATTTTATGTACAACCAGAACAATGCGCGGTAGAACCAGGGAAAATGTTTTGCCTTAAAATATCATTTAAACCGTGGACTGTCCAGCACGCGGAAAGTCTTTTAGTGATAACATACGAAACTGGCGAAAAATTAGCTGTTAAATTAGACGGCCACGTCTATAAAATACAAGTACACTTAGAGAAATCTTCAATTTACTTTGACGACACGTATATGACAATGAAGAGTTACAAAACGTTTCGCCTGTACAACGACGGAGAACAAACAGTGTCATTTAAATGGAAAAAGAGTGAATTTCATGAAGATATTGAAGAATCTAAGAAAATGAAAGAAGCTTATAATAGCATGAAAGTTTTTGAATCGTATAGGTCCACAAAATTAGAAGAGTATGATGTGGTTGACAGCCATGGACATTCGTTAATTTACGAAAGAATTTACAAAGACGAAGTGGAAGAGTATGAAGATGAGGAGCACTTTAATTTCTCACATCCTAATTTTCAAATCATACCTTCTGTAAGTCAATATTTAATATGCTCATTTATCTCAACGGACTCGTAAAAAAGAGACCCACAATAATAGCAACTGAACCATCGATAGTTATCGGTATATCGATATATTCGATTACTAGTGATAGTAATGTTCCAAAAGCCCCTTTTATTTTAAAGGAATAATATATACGTACACCCTATATGTCCACCTTGAAGGTCCATTCCAAATCAGTTTTTTTAGTAGCGAATCATTTTAAATTAATGCAGATAATAAACTTTTTTTATGAATAATGGTTTAAAGGAAGGAGAAATTTGGCCCAAATCGTCGATAGAGTTAACAGCACTTTTTTTTCCTGACAAGAAACATTTGTTTAAAACTGTTGCGTTTTGTGACGTGCTGGGATTAGACACTAGGTTGCCTCTAATGCTTGAAGGTAATGGACTAGGTCCTAATATTGTCCTCTGTGCTGAATCGTTAAACGTCAATCGCATTTATATGCGGCGTATCCACGAATACGATATCACATTCACTAATCTCGGTGAGAACTTTTCTGTTTATTATTAAATTTATATGATACAAACATAAATTGAAGGGTTTATAAACGGCACCGTCACTTGGATACCACATATTACTAATTTTGGGGGTAGGATTTGCTGCCATCCTAACCGAATTGAATTAAAGCATAAACAGGTTAAGATGATAATAATGCAGTTTAGTAGCGACGAGGAGGGAAAGTTTGTTGAAGAAGTTATGTTTAAAATTGAAGAATCGGGAGATATTTTAACAGTGGCTTTAATGTAAGTCGCAAAAACAGTTTATTTACTTAAACTTAGTAGCAATGCGGAAGAGCTCTTCGCGTAGGTTGTAGCTAGGGTTGCCACCCATACTTTATTATAAAGTATTGTGCTCTATTTCGACTGTGCGTACGTTATATTTTACAAGACACATTAAGTACGCAAAAATACTTTATTTAAGGCCTTAAGTAAACATCGTAATTTTGTAAGAGATTCTAGTTTTAAGTAAATGCGAGGATTAGCTCACCATGGAGCAGTGTCCATGTGAATGTTCAACCAGCTCTGACTACAAGATGATGCGGTCCACGACCACGTAATTTCTTGGATAACTTTGATTAGGACGACCAATTCGCTACCACTGAATTAAGTCTCACAGTAGTTGCAGACGAAAAGTCGGTAAGAAATTTCCTAAGTCAAACAACAGCCAGGCAGCCTTATAGGTACCAACTTATTATAAAATTTGGACCTGTTATAACACTCAAAATGCAATTTCCCGCCTTTGTAAGAGCATCGGTACTTAATGTAAAAAGAGAAAACTACAAAATATTTAAGAGAATAGTCATTTATGTAAGAGTTATATTTTGTTGCTGAATCATCAGAATCTTGCTCCAGCGGAGTAGAGTTCATGGACTATGCACAATGAAACGCACTCTCGTGAAGGGCAGCTATTGTGAGGATCTTTAAGGAGGAAGAACCAATTTGGTTCTGTCAGTTCTTTTTATTTCCCAAACTGGAACTGTCACTCCGTGGTAATCATTTTGAGCCAATCAGTACCATAACACAAAATTCGCTGAAATACTCTCTATTGGTAAGCTACTATTNAGTGTGTGATGACGATTAAGTAGTTATAATATAATAGGTAATTTTTAAAACAAAGGTTTTGTGCAAGAAATAGTCTCATAAAATTTAAATTATTTAATTAATTGCATTGAATATTTTTAATATTAAAAACTTATTGAATAACGAGAGATCTAAACCTTCCGTGAAATCTTTAATCTTTATCTAAATCGGGCTGTTCATCTTCTTAATTGTTATTTTTTAAGGGGTGAAATATTCTGCCCACTATTAGACTTCAACGTATCTTCTATAGAATTTGGTACAGTTTCATTTGGTGAGAAATTACGTATTAATTTTTAACTGCACCGTATTAATTGTTTAATTATCATCACAAGGCTATCCCGTACATCGCGAACTAAAACTCATTAATACTGCTAAAATTGCTATTGAATATGAATTGGAAGTAGAAGACGACGGTTTCGAAAAGCCACTCAGTATTTGCGATGTGGTCGACATGGAGTCGCCGGAGCCACCAAGGCGCCCAAAAAATTTTATTATAGAACCCTCAGAGGGAATTGTAGATGCCACGTCGGTTGATAAAGTAAAGGCAAGTGAAATAATAAGTTTTAATTAGCCACTAAGGTTATCATTCAGATAATTTTAGATAACTCTTATATCAAACAAAAGAGGTAATTTCACCATGAAGTTGATCGTTAGAATGTGGAAAAGCAATGATCACGTGAAATTTTTGCTTGTAAACTATTTGTCACAAGTCCCCGTTTTGGAGGTGGTTCCTTCAGAAGTTAAAATTTCCTTTTGTTTTATAAACATTGTTTACAAAAGAACAATTCAATTGGAAAATAAGTCAGAACTTTATGGATATTTTTATTTATTACCACTTGAGGTATGCATATGTAGGCACATATTCATTACAAAACTAATAGTTAATGAAAAATATTTCGATTACTCAATACAGATGTTATAGTTTCTGTTAATTGGTTGCATTACTCATTATAAAAGTCATGATTAATGTACATTTTACCACTACTCATTAACTATTACAAAAGTAATGGTAAATGGAGTATATTTTCATTTCCATTATGAAAGTAAAGAGTAATTAAACGATAATGCATTACGAAATGTAATGTAATGTATTGTTCGCAATCCTTATACAATAAAAGTAAGGATCCATCATTTATTGTTTATAGAATGAAGATGGCAATGTTGAGTGTACAAGTTCAATTACACGAACCATTATTAAACCCAGTTCGGTAGTAACTTTGGAATTCACAATCAGTACCACGACCATTGGAGAAAACAAGCTTCTTGTTTGGTATATTTCTTAAGAATAACACACAAAACATTCATAGTCATCGTTATTTCTACACAACTTTTTCTATTAGCTTGAAACAATCGTATTGGTATATTTAGCTAGCATTAATTTATGTATAAAACAAATTAACTCAAAATTTGGTAAGTGTCGACGCTATCAACGCTAAACCGTTTCAAATGATAGCAAGACATTATTAGGAATAAAGCAACAGGTGTAAAGTTCAAAAGCTCTTATATATATAATTTAGACTTTAGAAAGCTTATCTAAGAGAACAATTTTCTTAATTACAACCTTGCTGTAGGGCAACTTTGTTTGGTGACAATCCCATTGAAATTTGTACGATTACTTGTCTGGGTCAGGGTCCAGTTGTGGAAGTGGAGCCTGAAAACTTAAACTTCGGGAAAATTCCCCTGTTAGAAGTAGCACAGCAAGAGTTACTTGTGATAAACGATTCTCCCGTGCCAACTTTTATTTCGGCTCAAATGGTTTGTCCACCTTTCCTTTTTTTAGAATTCCGTACCTTAAAATGAAAAGTTTGTTACGATCAAATCAATTAATTAGCTAAAATCTTTCTTTTCAATGTTTGACTTCTTTGCCCTGTATAACTAAAGCGATGTTTAGATATTATTTAGGGTACGAGGATTTTTCTTTGATTTTACGCGTTTTTTTTCAATGGTAACATTACCGGAAACTTTCAGCAATCCAAAAAGTCTGTATTCGAAGTGAATCCTGCTGAAGTGGAAATTTCGGCAAACTCGACCATTAGTTTAACCATATCGGCCTATTTAACGATACCAAAGACTTACAAAGACACTTTAAGTATAGATATACAAAATGGCGAAGTTATAACTCCGACTATTTCTGCTACTGGGGTTGGAACCATGATACTTTGTCAACCGAAAATATGGCCCGAATTCGATATAGGAACGCATTTCACTCATAAAAAAGTATCACTCGATGTGCTATTCACAAATAAAGGAAACAAATCTCATAAGATATTGTGGTCCCGTAACAAATTCTTGAAAAACTTAAAAGAACTCCCGAATATGATTATACCGTAAAATTGATGCCAATTTTATTTTGAAGAACTTCGATAAGAGTAATATTTTAGGTCGGCGTTCCAATTTGAACCCAATGCCTTTGATTTGGATCCTCAAGATGGAATAGTAGCAAAACTGGAAGGATCTTCAAAGACACCCGATACCATAAATGAAGACTTTTATTGTCATGCCATACTGCAAAACGAAAAGAACAAAAAGATCATTATTAGTTTCATTTTGACTGCAAAATTTGTAGATCCCGTGCTTGAAATATCGAAAAAGAACATTGACTTTTATATACACGTTTCTCCTGACGGCGTTGAGAGTTCTTTACTAGGTAATAAAATACTAATTTTTAAAGTTACATCAATATATAAATAGATGGCGATTAAGGTTGTCATCTGTTAATTAATTCGGTCCGAATTTGAACGGATTAAACAAATTACTATCGGTAGAAAAAAAATTTTGGAAAGCTCCGAAACCCTTGATAAAGTTCCCCTTGTTCTCCCTACGTCTTTTTCTCGTTTTAGAAATAATTGTTATAAAGAATTTGTCCACGTTACCCCTGGAAATAAATGTTACCGTTCCCCAACCTTTTTATTTGCTTGTTAATGACACAAAGCCGCAATTGTCCTACAAAATATGTTTGGATGATGAAGAAACGGATGAAGTAGTGGTCGGTTTCAAACCTGTTGTAACTGGTAGAAGGTGCTATTTTAAAGAGGGCGATTTAAAATTCAAATACGTGGATCATCCGTTATTTGTAACATATCAATTAATTAATAAACAAATGTTCTCGTGTCGTAAAGAATAATACTTTTATAGGACAAAGTTCATTTAATTGGCTCCGTGGCCTATCCAAATATATCGTTGAGTACTAACAGTATTACTTTCAAATGTTTATCATCATATGGAAATTTGAAACAAGAAATACTTGTGAAAAATGTAAGTCCCTTGCCAGTTAATTATTGGACGCAATGGAATATTGTAGCAGATTTAAAAAGGGAAGAGAAGAGTAAGGAGGTCAGTCACTTTCATTTGATTCCTTTAAGACCTAAATTTTGAATCAAAAAGTTTATTTGTTTAAAAGATTTGCTTAGAGGATACAATCGACGAAACAATCAGCAGGAGAAGTTCAGTTGTTTCAGAAGAAACAACCGCTAAGCAAACAATATCAGAAAACAAATCGGTACAAGAAGTTGATTCGTCGACGTTAAATAATTTACCAATCGAAAGAGTGACATTTTCTTTAGCAAAAGAAATTTTACCACAGTATTATCACGTGGTTCTCAAAGAAGTCATTTATTTTCCCACTTGTATCGAGGACGTCATTGAAATGCCACCATTAAACGAAGAATATTTTGACAAAATCCATACGTTGTTGTATCCGATAGTCGCCGATTTTCATTCTGATGACGTTAACATTGATGCTATTCAGTATTTACCTTTAGAAGAAGAGAAAATAGGGGACAGACAAGAGAATTTGATTAATGAAACAATCGATATTGTTCCTAATCGTGGATTTTTGGAGCCTTACGAAAGTGCAATCGTTACTGTTACATTTCATCCAAAAACTAATATTAACATTTTTGCAACGGCTAATTTTTACGTACAAGGCGGAGCAACCGAAGAACTTGCTATCAGTGGTAGCTGTGACGTCGTTGAGTATTGTTTTAGTACAAAAAAAATTGAATTTGGAAGAGTGGTAAGAACTAAATATGAATAACTGCAAACGGCGTAGTACAATTACTAGTAAATTTTTGCACATGACGTTTACCGTGCCGTTTGTAGTTATTCGTTGAACATTTTTTAATGTCAGCAAATAGATTTTTCTGACGTGCTGATGAGAACCAAAGAGTTCGAAATCTAGATCCTCACCGACCTTGTGCATATGTTCAACTAAATACCATATTGGTAAAACGATAAGAAGAAATAAATAGTACAATTTTACAGAAATTCTTTGAAGTGTCCGAAAGAACCATTTGGCTAACAAACACAGGGACAATTGATATTATTTATTACACTAACTCAGATAATTCACCATCTGCCCCTCCCGTATACAAAGTGGGGTGGTTGAATGTCCAACCGCCTTCAGGAACCATAGAGCCAAGTTGTTCAATGGAATTAACAGTGAGTTATTATCCTGGAATTCCCGGAGAGTTTAAAGAAGAAATTGTCTTCGAAGTAAGCACCCTGTTTGGGGGAGGCGGACCGGTGTCGAACATTTACTCAAATTGCTGTCCTCTTCGAATTTTAATTTTCAGATAAATCTGGAACCGTCTGTTATAGTAACATTGCACGGTTTTGGTGTTTTCCCTCAAATATTTTTAAACACTCCTCGGTCGAGTTTAAACTTGGTTAGTCCTATCGTTCTTTATTCGGCAGCGGCATCATTTACAAACGAATATTTAAAAACTGTAACGACAATTGGAAATATTTACAAATATGTGGAGGATATAAAAATAAACGACACGATGTCCAAAGCAATTAAAAGGAAATTGATTCAAGACGGATGGTCTTTGATATCTTATCAGGTACAAAATGATAACGTAGTAGCAGATCTAACGGGAGAGATTGATGATTAAATATTGCAATTCGAAAAACTATAATTAAAAGTGAATATTCTTACCCTAGATTATTTATCTATGTTTAACTTTGATTGAAAATCTGTTGTAATTGTTTCCCAACACGACAAGCTACTTCCAGAGGTATATCTTCCAGTGACTATCCTGTAAAATATGTTTTTCTTCGAAACCGTAGGACCTCTATCCATCTGTCCTTGATTTGGATTTGGCTGTGGAGCGTGTAATTCTACACGATTATCTCCAGTACAACCCCGCGATTTTATCGAAGCCCATAAAATCTGGATTGTTCAAGAATTGTCGCGTTCCCCCGTACCAGATCGACCTGGGATATGTGATACGTGAAACAATCGTGGATCGAACGATATCGATTTTCAATTACGGTCCTGGCCAGACCAATGTTCGCTTATTTCTGCCTAAAAAACGCGAGTTAGAAGAAGCTGGCATAACAATTCAGTTTAAAAGTGAAAGCTTGCCGGAAGGAAGAACAACGCAATTGTATATAATATTTTCTCCAACGTTAAAATACTTTCCAGTTCCAAATTATGATATCATTCGATCATTTTGTGTTGAGGCAAGTATACATGTACAATTAATTTTATTCGTAAAAAGTATTTCTACAGGCGCATATATATCTACAACCTATTTCTTGGAGAGGCTTATAGAATATTTTGATTATTTCCGAAAACTTCCCGTAAATTCTTATTGCCGTGTCAATTTAGTCCGTTGTATAATGTATGCTTTCGGGTGCATTAAAGACGCGGCTGTATCGATCGCCTGCGGCATTCGCTTATAACAATATTTGTAATGAATTTCGAGAAAACTCATATAAAAACTAACACTGGCATAATTTGGTGATGTTACTTTCAAAAAATTACTATCATGGTACCTCGGAATGCTCTTCGTGTATATGTGCCTGAGTTTTTCATTTTAATTATATTTAAAATACTAGTTTATATATCTTATTATCACTCTTAAAGGTGGGGTATGGCCTTAGAATTCCGGTACTAGTTCAAGCTATGGTGGTTGTTCCGTCTCTAGCAGTTTACCATACTAATTTGCAATTTGGCAACATAGCCTGCGGAAAGTGTTTAATGAAAACTATTGCCTTAAGAAATAGGTATCCCACATTAAAATATGTTAATCCAAAAAAAATTGTACCTTATTTTGATCACACGTTAGAGGTTACGTCACTAGCGTTTGGAACGCGAAAATTAAACTTGGACGGCCGAAAAAAGGTAATTGGATAGAACAATTTTGGAAAGTACCAAACTTCTATTTGGGTAACACAAGCGGTTGCTTGGATCCAGGAGACGGTTGTTTACTGCCCATTTATTTCGAACCCCAATGGGCAGGCAAGGTTCAAGCTACTTTGGTCATCACAATTCAACAAAATCCCGAAGAAATAAATATTGTGTTGAAAGGTGTTGGAATGGAGCCGAAAATTGAGATAATAGATCAAAAAACCATTTTTGAACCGTGTCCGCCTTATCAGCCTAAATACGAAAAGTTCTTTACCATAAAAAATCCGTCCCCATTTGCTTTAGAATTTTTCTTTACTGATTTCGATACGTGAGCGTCTTCAAAACGGAGGATACCGTTCAAAGTTTAAATAATAATAATTTTAGTTTATGTGACGAGGAGGAAGCCGTTGGGAATCTGATTGTAGAATATTACAATACCGACAGGATATTAATTCCTTCAGCCGAAGCAGGCACCCGGCTTCCTACAGGATTCTACGAACTTTATTACAAAGTCTTGCAGAGTTTAAGAGAAGCTTTATCAATGATGAGGAGATCGGCAACTGCACATTCGTCGCTTGAAACAATATCAGTTAAACCTGAAATGGAAGCAAAGTCTTCTAGAAGAACTTTATCGGCCCATTTAAGGTAAAGTTGGGTCAATTTGGGAAGTCCTAAACTCAATTTTGGCAGGATATTTTGGTTAGATATGACTTTTAATTCTTTTTATATTTTGCTCTGTAGTATTTCCGATAAGCGCTCGGTCGATCCTTTATCCGAAAAGACATTCGACGAACTACAAACAATGATAAAAAGTGAGAAACAAAAAAGATTTTTTGTACATTAATTTTAAGACATAATTCCCAATTATAGCTCACTTAAAACAGAAAATTCGAGAAAACTCTATTGATGCATTTATAACAGAAGATCCTCTTGAAAGAGCATTTAATGAAGCTTATCCTCCGGAACCAGTAGATCCTACTGATATGAAGGAAGGTGTTATGTTAATTTTCCATGGTGCACCTTCTACAAGTACGTTGTAACATACCGAATCAATAAATATGAACCATGTAGATGTACGTGGTGTTTCAAAAATGTTGTGAGAAATAAATAGAATTCGATTATTTCAATTTTTAAATCAATGATTCGTGGACAATGAAAAAGGAAAGAAAGGATAATAGATCACCTTCAGAAACATGAATAACTATTTAGGACTATTCCGTACCTTGGGGATTACCTTTAATTTCTACCTTGCGGTTTATCCAGTAGGACCCAAATAGACACGAGATTGAGATAGACTTAATCAGAACACAGTGTCTGAAGTCACCGCTAACAGTTTCTTCTAGGAGGAGAGTAAGATCCCCTAGAACAGTCATTCCCAAAATGTGCGCCGCGGCTACCCGGAGCGCCGGGGTGAAGTCATAAGGGCGCCGAGAATGTTCAATTAAATTTTCTTGGAATTTCCAGTTCTCGAATTTTTGCGACACTGTCGTGAATCTCTACCACACATATTTTTCTACCACCTTTGCTCACAATGGGATCAGTCGCAGGTGACCTAAGTTTTAGGGGTGGACGTGGTGTGATATCCAACATTTTTGAAACATCGTCTGTAAAATTATCAGCGTAGTTATTGTATTTTAATGGTACGAATGGTCGTTTTCACTTGCACACTGGTATAGCAAAGAAACCTTTTATTGGTTACATGGTATATATCGTAGGTAATGCAGAAGCTGCTGGGGCAGTAGGGAAAAAGCTGAATTTACCGGTGTATAGTATCGATAAGTTACTTATTGAAAGTATTCTGTACAGCGACAGTTTGGCAGGCATTTCTGTTAATGAATTGATCAGTAAAGCGTTTGGTGAAGTGGCGTCAGAAATCGATTTGGTACGACGAGAAGACGAAGGTATATCAATTTATTTATTACGGACCTGCTTGTTTCTTCTTAAATCTTTTTAAATTTGATCCCTATCAAAATTACTATTTCTTTTACAAACGTTGGTGGTTGCAAGGCTATAACACATGCCTACTTCAATTCAAGTAAAAGTATACCATAAGGGTCAGTTACGACCAGTGGCGTAGCTAGCATAGGGGCGGATTTTATAGGTGTCACCCCAAAACTCAATCGAAACTGTTAAAATAAAAAACTTATAATAATTTACGTTTTATTAAAATACGAGTACCTATTACAAATATTTGTATATTATGTGAAACAAATTTAGTTTGTTAAAAATTAAAATTTCTTCCTTCTAGATTTGACACTAGCGAACTCCGAAATCACGTCTTCAAAATTTATATTTTGTGTTGCTTGATGTTCTATCTTTACTTATCATTCTATTACTTATCTATCATTACTTGGTTATGCGCGAACGGGGTATTAAATTTTGGGGGAATCCCTAATCGATTGACAGTGTGCACATTGTTTTTTTTTCCAAATATAAATTTAGTATGCTCGTGGTACGATATTATAGTTACCTAGATAATTTTATTAGTGGCGGTTATGCTCTCTGCCACAGATTTACGATTTTTTATAGATAGAAAGAACTATAACTGATGGTCATAGTCGGGCTCGGGGTGTCACCCCAAACGGGTGACACCCGGGGCGGGCCGCCCCCGCCGCCCCCCCTTAGCTACGCCACTGGTTACGACCCCATTTGTAAATCACTTTGTAAAATAATTTTTTCGGATTGTCTCAGACGAATATGATGAACTGGAAAGAAAAATTGAATTGTTGCTAAGTGGGAAACAAAAAAAGAAGCCTCCAAAAAAAGGAAGTAAAGCGGACAGTAAAGCGGGAAGTAAGAAGGGAAGTAAGAAGGAAAGTGAGAAGGGAAGTAAGAAGGGAAGTAAATCTTCTGAATCCAAAGCAAGTTCCAAGGGTAGTTCAAAAGCAAGCAAGAAAAAGGACAAACGAGATACATTCATCGGTATTCCCATTGACTTTTTACAATCTCTTTTGAAGCTACGGCTGGAAGCTTTTACCACTGGAGTGATAATTGAAAGTCTTCAAAGCATCTTCATTCGGAAGCCCGTACTCGCCCTCAACTCTATTTTAAACGCTGTGGAAAACTACCGATACATACAGTTTGTGATTCTTTCACAAACTTACGCTCAAATGAAAGCGCTTGCAGATCTGGAAGCGAAAATTGAACTTGAAATGAAAGAGAAGCAAAAACAGGAGAAAATTTTAAAATTAAAACAACTAACGCCGGAAGAAATTGAAATGCTGAGTCCTGAAGATCTCCAGCTTTATCGCACGGAAGTCTTGCCATTAAGAAAGTTGAAAAGCTTAGAGAAAAAGCAAAAGTTGAGGTAAAATATTGCACCGAATGTATTGATTTTCTTATGGGCTATAAAATCGGAATAATAACTTTCAGAGAAAAATTGGAAACTAAAAAAGGTAAAGGAAAAGCAGATAAGAAAAAGGTAGACAAAAAACAATCCAAATCAAAATCTGGATCCAAAAAGAGTTCCAAGAAAAGTTCGAAAGGTTCGAAAAGCAGCAAAGGAAGTAAAGGCAAAAAGAAAGGTTCATCTACACACTTCAAACAATAAAACTTATTGTTATTACGTTCGTTTATTTGCTAGGTTTAAGTCCAGAAGAAAAAGAAATTAAAGACAGTTATGATGCATTCGAGTCCGATTTGTCTGATATTTTACATATTGCTGAATATTGGGATCGACGAAACTGCCGCTTGATAAAGGTTCTTAAAAGATTATTTATTAATCAACTATAGGTATTACGAAAATATTTTTTCTAAAAAAAAAACATCTCTACACAGCCATTGCCAGACAAGAAAAAAAAGAAAGGCTCGCCTAAAGCTCCCAAGAAAAAAGGTGGCAAACAGAAGAAAGATCAAGCGCCTGCATCTGCGGTCAGCGTGAATATAAAGGAAATCAAACTAGAAGAATTAACTGAAGAAGAAATTCAACTCCATAGAGAAATCGGTAATTCAGCATTTTTTACTGAAACTGCTCTGTATTTAAAAAATAACTAGGAATAATACAGGGATGGAGTATACTGTCATTATAAACAAATTTATAATTTAGCATTGTGGAATGAATATCCCAGCACATCAAAATACAGGGTTTGTCCGGAAAGTAATAGGACTGATTTCCTTCCGCCGCGACTGTACTTCGGAGCGTGCGCGCACCAACTGGATTCGGTAGAGGGCATTCCTAGCTAACGAACGAGCAGCTGGTGAGTTGTCTCCGAGCACCTGGAGAGTCAGAACAGGCTTTTTCGCGCGACGTGTTTCTGTGTGTGGTGCAAGCCGAAAATTTAAACATGTGTGAATGTGACCCCCAATTTTTGAATAACGTAATCACAGGTGACGAGTCATGGATCTTTTAGTAAGATCCCGAGACAAAGAGTCAATCTTCCGAGTGGCACACGCCGGCGTCTCCTCGCCCAAAAAAGGGAAGAATGAGCAAATCCAAAGTGAAAACGATGCTCATTGTCTTTTTTGACATGAAAGGCATCGTCCACCATGAATTTGATCCTCTTGAACAAACCGTCAACGCCAACTTTTACGTGGAAGTGGAAGGGTCAATCGGGTCTGACAAGACATCGCAGCCGACTGGAAGTTGCACCACAACAACGCTCCGGCTCACACCGCCTTTCTTGTGGACAGCCACCTGACCAAGGCAGGCATCCCAACGCTTCCGCAGCCGCCCTACAGCCCAGATGTGCCCCCCCGGATTTTTTTTGTTTGCTCGCCTGAAAAGGCCGATGAAAGGCAAGCATTTTGAGACGACCGAGGGGATCCAAGCAGCATGCACCGCGGCTCTTAATGCTATTCCGGAGAATGCCTTCCGTGACGCCTTCAATGCTTGGAAATCGCGCTGGCAGCGCTGCATCGACGCAGAAGGAGCCTATTTTGAAAGTTTTTAAAGAATTGTAACGATTGGCTCAAATTTTTTTTTTAATTGACTCAGTCCTATTACTTTCCGGACAAACCCTGTATTGTCATACTTACACTACAGTTAAATCCATGGAGATTTGTTCTACCCTAATTGACAACATGTACCTACGTATGCGTCACTATTCCTCTTCTCCCTATCTTATTCCTAAGTTGATGATAGGTATAAAACTATGCATCTATTAAAAGGAGGATGTCTTCGTTATTGTAACTAGGCGTGCCCTTTTGGTTGTTCAATGATGTTCACCCAAAGAAATTTCCTAAAGAAAACATCGTAGAGTTTCTCAGTCACACTCCCCAGGTGAAGGAAGCTGTTCAGCAATTAGAAGAATCGTTACAACCGAAATTGCCAGAAGAAACGAAAACGTTCTCTGTCTTACACAAGAAATCTGAGAGTAGATTTAGGCACACTCCGAAAGATTTCTTGCTGGGAAACGAATTTGATAAGGTATTCAATATTTTTTATTGAATTGATAATAACTTGAAAATGGTAATTACTCCAGGAGGAAACTTTACAAAGTACAAGTGGCTCCATGGAAAAAAGTGCAAGTTCCAAAAGAAGTTCAAATTCTTCGCAGAAAGGGAAAAAGAAATCTGCAAAAAAGAAAGATGAGAGTGATAGCAAAGTGTCCGAGTCATCATCGAGATCAAGATGCTTATCAAAAAGTATATTTCCGAACGAGCAATTTTAAATCATTTTACCTTCTATCTTTCCCTGTTTGCTAGGCTTCATTTCTGTAATAGACAGAGTTTCCAGCATAAGTGTTAGAAACGTTCTACAAGCCGACGGTGAAATAAAGTTCAAAGTTACTTTTTATCCAACTGTTGTTGGCGAATACGGCGACCAATTTCAAGTGGAATTGACCACTTGGCCAATAAAGTTCACTCTGGAGTGTTGTGGACTATGTGGCATTCCGGAAATAGACATGACTCCAACAGTAGTATTTCCGACGGTTGTTAGGCTGCGTACCCAAAGAAATAAATTTTGGCCGTGCGTTTATAATGAAAAACGTAACGTTTTTGACTTTGGTTACATCCTCAATCCCATGCCTATTGACCCAGAACAACCCAGGTACTAATTATAGGTTTTTTATTTATAAAATACTAGTGACCCGCCCCAGCTTCGCACGGGTGCAATGCTGATACTAAATATATTTTTGCTTTGTTTAGATTATTATCGAAAAGGGGAAATTTTCAAAAGATACCCCCTGAACATACTAAATATACTACAGAATGTCTTTATATACAACATTCACAGTGTTTTTGTCATTAGACAATACAAACCGGCCTCCCGGCCGGTACCGCCGCAACCGCTATGTCCCTGCATTTTAGATCTGTAATATCGAAAATATTCATTTAAATTACATGCTGTAAAGGGCCATATTGATCTATATTAAATGCACAATGTATTTAACGTACTTAATTGGATAAGAATTAATGCTGTATTGCCTACAATCGTTTCCTAAAAAGTCATCAATTCTCATAAAAAATAAAGGATAAAAATGGTTATTGTGGGTTATCCCTAAGAGATAGACATATACCATCAGGGACATTTTTGTAGACCCTTTTAAGATGTACAATACTGTAGTACATTATTTTGATCTATCTCGTAGGGTTCAGCCAACGTTTGCAATGTAAGCGTAAAAAATGTGTTTATTTACGACATCACATTAGAAACCTCTAAAATTATCAGTGTTTTCGTACTACATTATGCATGTATTATACATATGAACCTTCCTCTTGAATCACTTGAATCTTTTAAAAAAAACCGTGTCAAAATCCGTTGCACAGTTTTAAAGATTTAGGCATACATAGGGACAGACAGCGGGAAAGCGACTTTGTTTTATACTATGTAGTGATATGATTTAGGACAATTGTGAAGATTCCTTCATTTTACGATACTTTTCTTATTTTAAAGTACTTATTAAGTGACCAAGAAAACTTAATTTGATTTGACAAGATGAAAGATTTAATTTTCATGCACATTGCTTGTTGTTTGTAGACTTTTCGAAAGAGAAACGGCATTCACTTTTGCAAACAATTGTCCACTGGTTTGCAATTTGCTTTTCTCGCGAAAGTTCAACAGTGAAGTATTCATTTTTGAACCAGAATGTATGCCTATCGAAAGCGGCACTAGTGGTATTCTTAAAATATCAGCGTTGCCTTCAAAAAAGCAGCAACTCAACTATGACGAGTTGATGATTTCGATTAAGAACAATCCGAAAATTGAAACGATACAACTCAGATGTTTCGAGGCTAACATGCAATTAGCCATTAGCCCGAAAGAACTTAATTTTGCTCATACTGTTGTGGGCACGACCGATATTTTGCCGATTTTACTGGTTAATAATTCGGAAGTACCAGTTAATTGGTTAATCACCGATTTCGGTTCGACACCAGATAATTACTGTTTTTTAACAACCGCTGGTGTGGTTCCTCCTAATTCGGTAAATGCCATTGAAGTGGAATATTCTCCTTTGAAAATTGAAGTTATCCCCAAGCAAACGATAGAAATTCAGGTAACAAAACTGTTCGTCATCATCATTATCTTTACTTCTTCCCATCCTGGGCTAATCTTCGCGTTCCTCAGAAATTACTTACAACTCTATTTCTCATCTCTCTGATTTTAATATATTTCTAAGTACGTAACGGACCTAGGACATTCGGGGCTCGATGCACGTGTCTTTTTGGGGCTCTTTTTTATAAAAGTATAAAAGACAAATTATAAAATTCTTAAATAACGCCTATTTTCAATTTTTACTTGAAGTTTCTTCAAATTTGAAAATTAGTTAAAACGAAACCAAAATTATTAATCCTTTTCGTCAAAACATATGTCACCTTACGACACCCTACCGCGCTTTTATATTATACAAATTTAAATTGGAATACGGGGTCACTTGTGTGTCCCCATCAGTCGGGAAACCGATGTAGGGTACACCATTTGTGTCACCTTAAGTCCACCTCTGCTCTATTAGTACTTTATATCAGAGAAGGTGCCCTAGCAGCCTAGCTCACCCATTTCTTATTGACTTCTATAGCACCTTCTGATTTCCTGCTCTTTTTCTCTACTTTTATGTAAATTATTTTGTTGCCACTTTTCTTCAGTTTTACTTACATTCCAAACATTATTTCCTTCAGTTTTACTAGCGTATTTGTTTTGCAGCCTCCTATGTGTTTTGTTAACATTTTATCTTATTCTTCCTTGTTCCCTCACAGTTTTTTAGTATTACATGCTTTAACATTTGTCCTTGTTCAGTACGTATTCCGTATTTTCTCTCTCTATCACTTATTCAGTACCTACTGATTCAGAAATTCAGATGTATAAAATATCGAATTTCGCGGAAGTAGAAGATAATTTTCTTAACTTCACAACTCTTACAGGTCTTCGATGAAGATTTTAAATTAGAAGAACCCCTTTTTAAAGGCTGGGTTACTATATTGGCAGAATCAATAGAGGTTCCGCTTTTATACAATTTTACAATAAATTACGGTGATATTAAATACCAAGTAGAAATCCTTCAATTATTAGAAGTACTTAATAAAGGAAAATATAATGTAGATTTTAGGTGGGCATTGAACGATGAAATTGAATTAACAATAATTATTGACTATTTCTTAACCATCTTTTTCTTCAGAATTGAAACTATAGAAGAACCGGAAGAAAATCCCAATAAAAGATATGCCAGAATTCGAAAAATGTTCACTATTCTTCCTTTGTCTGGTTCTATAGTTCCTAATAAAAAATCCAATTTGAAATTAGTACTTAAACCGTCCAAAATATCGAAATTCGAAAATGTTCCCATTTACCGAGTTACATTTTCCGATCCAGTTTCAAAGAAAGTCGTTGAACAAAGCGAAGTTCTCGTTTCTGCAAAGATTTTACCTTCAAGGTGATAGAGCAAATTAAAGTTATTATTTTACACATTAACGAATAACTGTTTATGCTTTTAGATTTGAGTTTTGTCCTTCAAACGAAGTTGATTTCGGGCATCAACTCATATCTACTGATAAAGTACAAACCGTAACGTTAACGAATATCGGAAAATTTGAATTTTCTTATAAATGTCTCAGTCTACGAAAATATTTAGACGAATTGGCCAAAGAAAGAAAAGCGAAGGAAAAGATGAGTGCTTACGTTGTTTTGTTAATTAATAATTATCGTGTATTTTTTTAAATAGTTTTTATCTAGCAATTTATCGAAATTTTGCTAATCACTGGCGCCTTAAGGGGGGCATAATCTTGCGCCTCATATAGATAAGAAGGTCCCCTTTTCATAAAACAATTTTTTATTTAAGCAGAAAAGGGCAAAAAAGGAAAATCAAAAACAGGCGCAAAGAGCAAATCAACTGCATCAAAGACCAAATCGAAAGAATCAAAGTCCAAATCGAAGGACTCAAAGTCAAAATCGAAAGGAAGTAAATCCAGTAGTAAAGATTCGGATAAGAAAAAGTACCATTTTATTATCTAATGCTTCTGAACCATTTAACCATGTTAATTTCTCGCAACTTCTTTAGAAAGATGAAAATAACAAAAATGGACTCTGGCCCATTTTCGGTCATTTCAGCTACCGGCTTCGTTGAACCAAACGAGTCGGTTACAATAAATTTATTTTCGAAACCGAAAGAACTCGGTCTACAGCAACATTCGTTTTTGTTCTTCATATCTGAAAGTCACCCAAAATATTCGGCAGGAAGACCTTTCATCGTAAGAACTGACTCGTGTGCCCCAAAAATTAATTTTGACAATATCGCAAACATATTCACAGAAATTTGTATGGTGGAAAGTTTGGGTAATCTTCCATGTGGACTAACGGTAAAAATAGAAAAATTCAATAATTACTTACGGATTTCACACGTATACATTCATGGTAACACTTTTTAGTTATTACAAAATACAATTTACTCCAAAAAGGATAACGAATTACATTTTAAATCGTCCTGTATGAATAAAAGCGTAACCATTAGACTTGCCATTGAAAATCGGGGGACTGTACCCGGATACGTTTCGTCAACGGTAACTGCAGACATGGAATCTGCATTTGGAGTAGATCCTGAACTGTTAACAGTTCGTCCTTATTCTGTAGGGTACATCAATGTAACATTTACCCCATACGGTGTAGGAGTATGTGACATGTTTAAGAGTATTTTCCAGCATATTAATTGATTACTTGTCAATTAGGAATTTAGATCGTCCCTTCAAATTAACAACAAAATTTCGGCACCTCTTCAAAAGAATGTTATAGAACTCGAACTTTGCGGTGAAGGAATTGCCCCCGAAATAAAGATTGTAGACCCTCCTTTTGCTAATGAAAACAGCAGATACCTTTTGTATTTTGAACCTTCGCTTGTTGGAGAGGTTGTTGAACAACGTTTCTCCTTTAAAAATGTTGGAATTATCCCTTGTTTTGTTATACTTGAGATAACTGACGATTATTCGAAAGTGTTTTCACTTGTACCAGAGAAAAATACTGTAAAGTATTTGAACGTTTGGGGAGACGATGGTACGTGTCCATGTACGTTAGCACATTAAATTTTGTATGTAACTTCCTTGTTCGTGGTTGTAGTAAAAGAGTCTAGTAGACATACGAATTTGGTAAACCTAAACCCCGATGATATTGCTACATTTGTTGCGGTATATGAAGCTAAAGACGGCGGGCATGTTGCAGCATTTGTTAAACTCCATCTCGTGGACAACCCTTACGAAGAATATGTGGTAACTTAATAATAATAATAATAGGAAATTAGTTTACCACTTGGTAATATATTTATAATATATAAAAATATTTTTAAAATCCACCCTTACAAAATCTCATTAAATTTCCAAAATATTCTTTCAAAATCTGATGACTTCTTGGCAAAAGGTACATTATACATATATGTATCTTTACACACACTTATCGTTAAGAGTAATACGTGCTAACGTATAACAAGTTTTTCCATTAAAAAGTTCTTTCGACTTTTGAAGAATCCCACACTTGACAGTTGCATTCACCTTATCGTCTGAGGTGTAATAATTATCCTTGAGGACTCTCTAGAATAAAAGAAAGAAATAAAAATCCCACGGGGCAAGATCGGGGCAGTAAGGAAGGTGTAGAATCGATTTAAACTTGACTATTGGCGTTAAGTTGCCTCTAACATGACAAATTTGACCTCGGAGGTGTTTTAGAGGTAATCCTCGTCCACACACCTCTCGCACAACTGAAGAGACTGCAAATCCTGAAGTTTGAACTGATTTCACACTTTCCATACGCCTCCGATCTTGTGCCCTGAAATTTTTAGTTTTTTCTCTACTTAAGGTAGACTTCAAGGATAATCATTACACCTCGGACGAAGACAACTGTCATGACTTTTAAGCCTAAGAATTGTACTTTAATGTACGTTTTACCCAATTTTCCTATTTTTGTATCATGTCCATTAGTTAATTTTTTCTTAGATTTTATTATGCGCTGATACATACCAAGACGGGGTAGTTTTTGAAGGTTTAACTCCATCTAAAGAATGGATAAAAACCACTAGTTTGATGAGCATAACTGGCAAACAAGTCTGGCCTATGAGGAATTACGAAATAGATTTCTCCAATACCCCTATCAACACGTTGCAAAAAAAGAAATTTAAAATAACGAATCTTTCTGAAAACGACACATATAGGTTTGAGTTTCTTTGCATGGATTTGTTGCAATTTACCCCAACTATTGGTCATTTGAAACCGAATGCTAGCAAGGATGTTATAGTGACCTTTGTAACAAAGGATTTTATTGTATCCGTAAAGGTACTTTTTTAAATCCATTTTGAAACTAAAATAGATCGAAACCAAATATTCTAATAATATAAAAGTAAGAGATTAATTACTTTAAAAATAGTTTCAACGGTTTCTTTTGGTCACATTTAGGAAAAGATACAGTGCAATATACAAAAAATTGTGTACAAATCTCCTCAATATGAGGTTCTATCTTGGGATGACAGACAATCATTTAGTTTGTGGAAGCAAGACGCTGAAGTCAGATCTAGAAGTGGTTCCTCTGCTTCAAGGTATTTAATTTAATTACCGTTCCTATAACTATTAGAAATATCAAATACTAATTTAACTAAATAAAAGAGCATTATTATGTCAACCCCGTTAATACATAATAATAATTAAATAAATTGATTAGAAAAATAGCTACTGGGGATGCTATTTTACTAAATTCATAATTTAGCAACAAACCGCATAGTAAAAAGATACTTAGAAATGAAATTTGAAAATGCTTATCTTTGCAGGGATCGTGGCTCTAAAAGTCCGCGTTCTTCAATGTAAGTGAAAATTTTTTCTTTTATAAAATGCAGTTTTTAATTCTTAAACAACTAATAGTCAAACGGTTAAAAGCAAGGAAAAATATAAAAAAAAATGAAATACACAGTCCCAGGGTTTTTAATAACACAGGTCTGCGATAAAAAAG